>NC_142877.1:110586458-110898750 GCF_051225735.1 Oryctolagus cuniculus | reverse complement strand
GGTAGAGGATGATACCATTTACAGATGAGGAAAACAGAAGCAGGGATGGATAAGGTTGATAGAAAGAAGGTGGGGTAGATGGATGGATAGAATAAGGGACAAATAAGGGCTGTGTCACTGGATAACAGGGTAGAGAAATGGGTAGATGACTAGATCAGTAAGAAGTCATCGATAGGGTATGCATGTTATTACTGAAACAATGCTACCTTGTTTGTGTAAGATTCTTTCCCATTTATCCTTAAAATAACCTTTAGAAATATGTAGCCCAAGTATTGCTATCTTTCTTTTACAGAAGATAAAATTGAGACACAGGGTGATCGAGTGACTTGACAGAATCAGAACTTGAATTTTGGGGCAGGTGCTGTGGTGCAGCGGGTTAAGCCGCCACTTATGACATCAGCATCCCATATCAGAGTGCTGGTTTAAGTCCCAGCCCCTCTGCTTCTGATCCAGCTCCCTGCTAGTGCACCTGGGAAGGCAGCAGGAAGTGGCCCGAGGACTTTGGCCCCTGCCACCCACATGGGCGACCAGGGTCTCCTGGCTTCAACCTGCCACAGAGCTGGCTCTGTTGTGGCTCTTTGGAGAATGAACTAGGGGACAGATTCATTCTCTCTCTCTCTCTCTCTCTCTGCCACTCTGCCACTCTGCCACTCTGCCACTCTGCCTTTCAAATAAATAAATTTTTAAAAAAAATTCTTTGTCTTAAAACAAAAACACTGAGTCTCCCATCTTCCATCCATTCTTCTCTCTACCAGACACTGCCTTACAAACAACAAGAAAACCAGCCGCGGAGTGGGAGGGGAGAGGGAAGGTAGAGAAGGTGTCTCAGTAGGCACCTCCAGGGGAAGGCGTATGGGGAGAGGGGGAGAGTGAACCGGTTTGCATCCTCACTCAGTCGCTTTCTTCCTCGCCTTTGCAGGTCTAAGTATTTCCAGGGCAAGAAGCTGAATGGAGAGATTGAGATCCGAGTGGAACAGGTAGGTGGGAGCTGAGTGCAGTCACTTTTCTTGTTAATTACATCTTGCTATTACATATGTTTTTCTCCATTTTATGCTCATGGCTGATGGAGAGCTTGTGTACGTTTAGTGGAGAATATATTTGACACCACCAGGGAAGAAAAATTTTTAATAATATCCTGCTCCATCCCGTGAGATCATGACAGACAAAACACTTCCTTCAGGTCATGCTCTCCCGGACAGTCTTTTTAAAAATCTTGCATATTTGTGTTCCATATTCATTGAGCAAAGAAACTCCTCAGCCTCACCAGAGGAGGATTGAATGGGTGTTTTGAACAACTTTTAACATTTTGCCATTTTCATACACACATTTTTTTAAAATCAAGGGTGGGTATATTACCACATAATGTAGAATTCATGACAGAGATGAAATGAGGAAAGAGGGTATATTAATATGTAAGGGATATAATTCCATGAAGACAGTGTTTTTAAATATCTATATACCTAATAATACGGCATCCACAGTTTTTAAACCATTTATATATACATTTAACTAGAAAAGAATGTATAAATATGTGTGACTTTCACAAATGAGAGGAAATGCGGTCTATGTCTTTTCTGTGTTTGGCTTATTCCATTTAGCATAATAATCCTCATTTACTTCCATTTTGCTTGTCAGGACTTCATTCTGTTTTCTGGTTGAGTAATATCCCACTGTGTATATATCCCACATTTTCTTTATCCGTTCATCCATTGATGGGCATCTGGGTTGACTCTTGTGAGCAGTGCTGCAATAAACATGGGGGTGCAGGTATCTCTTTCCCACTCTCACTTCATTTCCTTTGGGTATTTTCCCAAAGAGGGAGCTGAGCCTGTAGCACTACCACCTGTTCTACAGCTGGGGTCATTCCAGGGCGACCTCTGTTCCCATCTTCTGCAGCTCCAGTGAGCTAACATGAGCAGAAAAATCCTTGCTTATACCAGGGAGTCTCATTAAACACCAGAATCACTTGATTGAGTGGTTTTCAACTTTTCTGTTTTAGCAACAGAAACTGTCCTAAAAGAAGTATCAGGGGTTGGCACTGTGGCACAGTGGGTTAAAGCCACGGCCCACAGCGCCGGCATCCCATGTGGGCACCTGTGGGAGTCCTGGCTGCTCCACTTCTGATCCAGCTCCCTGCTAATAGGCAACAGAAGATGGCCCAAGTGCCTGGACCCCTGCACCCATGTTGGAGATTCTAAAGAGGCTCCTGGCTTTGGCCTGGCTCAGCCCCAGCTGTTGTAGTCATTTGAGGAGTGAGCCACTCCCTCCATGTGTGTGTCTGTCCTCTCTGTAGTTCTACCTTTCAAATAAATGAATAAATCTTTAAAAAAAAAAAAGTATCAGTTAAGAGCTCAGTCTATAAAACAGAGGCGAGCTCTGATGGGAAATCCAAAAGTCTGTCTGCTCCTTCTAGTTTGTGATGGGCCCCGACGTGTCTCTTTGGAACCACTTCTTCCCTGGAGTGTAATGGGTTTGAATCCTGGCTGTCTCATTTTCTAGGTGTTGAGCAGGTGATTTAATCTCTCTGTGCCTCAATTTCCTGTTGTTGGGATTAAATTATTTAAAACCTCAAAAGAGATCAGAACCATGAATACTAGCTGTTGTTGTCACCCCTAATATCCAGACCCCCGTGGTATCTGGAAAGGAGTGTGCGCTCGCTCAGGTCTGCTTGCGAGGCCAGTGGCGACAGCAGGACTAGCGGGCGTGCTCTCCTGACTCCACATCACAACGTCCCCCCATTCATCCAGTGAGGACCTCCTCTATGCCAGGGATTGTTCCTGACCTTGGGAGACCCCACAGGAGAGCGTGGGCCCTGGAGCCTGACTCTAGGTTCACATTCCAAGGCCAGCCCTTCCTGTGTGGCCTTGGTTGGGCCACACTTCAGCTCCTTTGAGCTGTTTCTTCATCTGTACCACTGGAGTAACAATGGCCTCAACCTGTGTTTGTAGGGTTGCTCAAAGCAATGAATACGTCAGCTCATGAGAAGTGCTTAGGACAGTGCTTGGCACATACCAGGCACCTAATAATGCTACCCATTACCTCTGTCATCATTTCTTCCTCCCTCTAGTCTTCCTCCTCCTCCTTCTCCTCATTCTCTTCTTCTTCTGTCACCATCATTATCCTCACCATTTGCAAACAGTAACTAAGGTAGTCAATGTCCCTGCTATGAAATGAATCCAGAGAAACATAATAAAAATATGTAGGGGGTGAGTGGGTCTGACTGCTCTTCTCCCTTCACTTTCTGAGCTAAACGGAGCAGAGGAACAGAAAGCCCTTCTGAGCATCGTGTTGACTTGGCTTAGTTTTTAAACACCCATGATATTCATTTCAGCTTGATCCTGTGGCTTTCAAGTCAGTCCAGTGTCTACTGGGTTTTCCTTTCATGGCAAAGAATGGTTATTTTTGTTCATTTCATAAATATTTCTCAAGTATCGACTATGCTCACCTGCTGTTGTGTGAGGAGTGAGGAAAGCCTGTGGCCCAGGAAGGGAGGCAAGAGCTTCACAGAACATCAGCCCAGGGAAGCCAGAGGCTCCCACTTAGTGCTATGGGCAGCAGAGGCCACAGCCAGGGACGTGACCAGAAATGACCTCAAGGAAAGCGTGGTATATAAAGTGGATTGCAGGTTAGAAGGGATTCCAACAAATGGAGATGGTGGTGTGAAGGCTATGGGGGATGGGCATAGCGAGAGCAAAGACAGGGAGACCAGAAGTCTGAGCTACGAAATGGTGGGGAGTCCACTTTGATGGACCTCAAAATAGGGCGCATTCTCTTGCCCTGCCTCCAGCCTATTCCTCCTCCCCACTTCCTCGACTCAGTGAAGAGCGCCACCATGTACCTTCCACCCTGGCTGGAACCTGCACTGTCTCCTGGATGTCCCTTTCTCCCCTTCACCACTATATCCGTTCAGTGACCAAATCCAGTGGAGTCCACTTCCCATAATTCCCGAGTTCACCCATGTCTGCTCATCTGTTCCCAAGGCTTTCCTGTGCATGGTCCAATGTCAGCTCTCATCCCGTCTTCCTGACCCACAGCCTCATTACTCCATTTTTTTAAAACCCATTTCCAATCGATTCTTCACACCAAAGCTGGAGTGATCTTTCTAGAAAAGCAAATTAGATCCGTTAAGTGGTTGGCTTTAACATCCTCTCCACAAAGGCTCCTTCTCCGAGCCTTTGCCTGATATAAATCAGTTAACCTGGCTACTCCCTCTCATTGCACCTCAACTCTTCCTTCTTAGCCCTTATCTGAGTTTAACAACATATCTAGGGTGGGATTATTTGCACGAGGTTAGTCTTGGCTGTTTGGATCAGCTCTGTTAAATAGTACAGGGCCTGAAACAAACTAGAACTGAAGGAAATATTTGCAGAATGAATAATTGATACATTCCACAGATTCCTAGCTGCTTGTCAGTTTCCAGGGACAATAAATCATTGCTTCTTAATCTCCCCTCAGAAGTCCAAATTCTTCATAAGCCATCTGGTCAGTGCTCAGTTGCCAGCTCAGCTGGTCCTGCCTCTTCCCATTTGTAGACTCCCTGGGGCATGTGTTAACTTCTTTTCTCTTAGCACTGCCTTTAGCCCAATGTGTAGGTACAAAATCTATGAGCAGGGACCTCGGAGGAAATTGCCCTAAGAATAACTCACCCCAGGGGACTTTGGGGATGCTCACTCTTTGAGGGTTACAGTCCCGCTGGAAACCCTTGGCTAATTTAGAGTCGTCATGATTTCCAGTCATGCCTCTCCATGGAAGCCAGAAGATAAATGAGCCAGGAAACCAATTAGCAGGTCAGCTGGGCATTTTTCCCTGGAAGACATACCTTCCCAAGCCCACATGGGAGCCCGAGTTGCCTTGTCTTTTCCCGTCCGGGTCAATCGATGGGTCACATCAGCATCCCCCAGGAGCCTCATCTGCATCCTCCAGCACTTGGGAAAAGTCTTAGGATGGACTGTTTAGTCTGAGCTGGCCTCACATTTTGGGAGCCTGTCTCCCAACCGAAGGCCAAATTAACCAGATAATTGCACTGTCTGGGTTTTGCTGGACGCAGCAAATAAGTTCGTTGTAGTTGGCCTAGAGGAAGCCTCCACCCCTTCTCCACACCTCTTGCTCTCAATTCAAAAACTGCTTGCTGGGCTTTTACAGAGCCAGGAATCAGGAAACCCTGGGGAGGCCAAGGGGGGAGCTGCATAATTCTGTATTCCATTATCCAGAATCCTCTTGTGGCTCAGGGGAAGAGAGGAGGGGCTCACAACAGGGTTCTAGTGGGGCCAGAGTGGATGAGCCCAGGGCAGTTGGCATGTCAACATCTCCTCTGTTTATACTGGGGACATGGCGTCTTCTTCTCCACAGGCACAAGTCACGCTCTGTGGGACAAAGCAATGAGGTTGATGAATAGATTAATATTAAGTAGGCTTGCAGTTCTGAGAGAGCAGGGACTAGGACTTGGTGAGACAGAGCCTTGGGCACTTAAAAAAGAAGACTGAGATGACCATGGTCATTTCCTGGTCTTTCCTCAGTGTCCATGGAGATACCATGTCATAAGAAACAGTAATACTGGGGCCAGCACTGTGGCAGTGATTAAAGCCGCCGCCTGCAGTGCCAGCATCCCGTATGAGCGCCGGTTCAAGTCCCGCTGCTCCACTTCCAATCCAGCTCTCTGCTATGGCCTGGGAAAGCAGTAGAAGGTGGCCCAAGTCCTTGGGCCCCTGCACCCACATGGGAAGACCCAGAGGAAGCTCCGGGCTCCGGGCTCCGGGCTTCGGATCGGTGCAGCTCCGGCCATTGAGGCCAACTGGGGAGTGATCAGTGGATGGAAGACCTCTCTCGCCTCCCTCTCTCCTTTTCTCTCTCTCTGTAACTCTGACTTTCAAATAAATCTTTAAAAAAAGAAACACTAATGCCTTGCTGCAACAGTGGAAGGGCAAGAGAAGCATAAACGCTAGCCATCAGGACTTCTGTTCAGCAAGCTGGGCAAGCCAGATTTCCACGTGGATGTCAGTGGCTCCCTTGGAGTCCCTGTTCATGTACTGATGTATTGGAGTCGGGATGGAGTCAGGTCGATGTGTGAGGATCTCAGAGGAGCCTGATGATGGGAGACTGGTTCATCCCCTGACCTTTGTGTATTTCCTCATCATAAATAACTATTTTCTGAAAACAGAGGTTTGACTTTTCCCTTAAAATATTTTAAATAAGCCAGACCCCATATAGATTAAGTATCCTTTATCTGAAGGACTTGGGACTAGAACTGTTTTGGATTTCAGATCTTTTTGGATTCTGGAATATTGCATATACATAATGAATACTTGAGAATGTTGTTTGTGTTTCGTATGCACCTTTTACATACAGCCCGGGGGTAACTTTATACAGTAGTTGTAGTATGTTTACATACAGCCTGGGGGTAACTTTATACAGTAGTTGTAGTATGCCTGCATTTGACTGTGACCCATCACGTGAGGTCAGGTGTGGAGTTTTCCACTTATAGTGTCATTCTGGCGCTCAAAAGATTTCAGATTTTGGATTTTTGGTTGCAGTGCTCAACTTGTATTTATATTTTTCCTCATGCATTTCTGTCTTCCGCCCATAGTTCTTCTGAGACAACCTTTGTTCAACTAGACCTTAGCTGTAGAGCTTATGTGATCATAAAGACCATGTGGTAGTTCAAGGAGAGTTGTCAGCGAGATGCAGAAATGGCGGTTGGATGGTGAGTCAGTTCAGTGGATTGGGAACAGGCTGAGCACCGTCTCCATTAGGGAATGCCTACTTGACAGCAGCACACATTGAGAAAGATGCATCCACCTGCTTGCCGCTGGGCTCTGCCTCTGGCTCTGTTCTACTTCTCCCTCTAGATTTTATTTTTTGAGAAGTGCAGAAAGACACACACACATACACATACACACACACACACACACACACACACAGAAAGAGCTCCTGTCTGCTGGTTCACTCCTCAAAATACCCACAGTGGCTAGGACTGGGCCAGGGTCAAAGCCAGAGCCAGGAATGCAGTCCAGTCTCCCACATGGGAGACAGAAACCCAAGCAGTCGAGTCATCATCAGCACTTTCCAGGGTCTGTGTTTTGGGAAGCTGAAGTCAGAAACCAGAACTGGGGGTCCAATCCAGGCACTCCCATGTGGGACACGGGTATCTTAATGGCCAGGTTGAGTGTCCACTCCTACTTCTTCTTAACTAACTTTCCAGATTACATTTATCAATGGCTTGAAGCTGTTTGGAAGAGAGAATATGCTGGGTTATATTTGATGTGAGTAAATTGAATGAAAGATAGACTCCAAGGTCCCATTCAAAAACTCAGCTGCAGAGGAACTGAGTTGGAGAAAAACAGTTCATTGAAATCACCAAGGGTAAAAAGACCAGCATTTGAGTTGAACACAGCTTAATACGGGCACTTCAGAGAGTCCATGGGGAAATGGAATTAGAAGGTAACTGTGCAGGGCAAGTATTTGGCCTAGCAGTTAAGACGCGCGTTAGGATGCCCATGTCCTGTATGGAGTGCTTGGCTTCAGTGCCCATTTCTGGCCCCTGGCTCCAGTTTCCTGCTAGTGTAGACCCTGGGAAGCAGCAGTGATGACTCAAGTAAGTGGGTCCCTGGCACCCATGTGGACTGAGTTCTCAGTTCCCGGCTTTCACCCCCTAGCCATTGTGGGCATTTGGGGAGTGAACCAGCAAATGGGAGTGTTCTCTCTCTCTTCCTTCTCTCTCCCTTCCCCGCTCTCATATAAATAAGTTTTAAATATACATTTTCCTTGAAGTTTGAAGACCCCTTGTATTTGTGGAAGGAAAGGTGGTGTGATGGTTAAGATTGTGGCTCCAGAGTAAGGCAGACGGGAGGTAGAATCTTAGCTCCACCATATTTTATCTTTGTCGACCTGTTTACAATATCTCTGAGTATCCGTTCCCTCATCTGAAACTTAAGGATAATCTACCCCTAGGGTTATTCTATGGATTAAATGGGTTGATGTCATATGCTGAGTGTAGTTGCTGGCACACATGGTAGGTGCTCAATAAGCTACACCTGTGCTTACAGCTCTAGCTGTGAAGTCATTTCAGGCTGCATGGTCAAGTACAGCATTTAGAATGCAGGAGGGTGATGTCCACAGGTGAACACTCACGCTGCTGGCCAGGCTCTGGTGGCAGATGCACTGGTACTGTAAGGGGAGAGTGGTGACCTGAGGGGCTTCAGGCGACCGGTTGCAGTAAAAGCAGAGTAAACCTGTGAGGAAAGAGGATCCATTTCAGCAGGTGGAAATGTTTCGCCAGAGAGTAAGAATAAGAATGTCCATCTCATTCTACTCTTTATAAATATTTATCACTTGAACAAGTGCTTGATAAAGTAAGAGCTACCGTATGTTCAGTCCTTATAATGTAAAGCAAAACGCTTCCTACTGCTGTCGTAGGCACATTAACACCTTCGTCTTACCAAAACTGATGCTCAGAGGTTTGTTTGTGGTTGAGCAACCAATGTGTGGCAGGAGTCTATTTTTGAACCCAGCCAGTCTGACTTCTGAGCCGTCCTCTTAGCCACTCATTTTCTGCCAGCATTGCAGATACAAGAATAGGAACCCATAGGGCAGACATTGTGGTGCAGCAGGTTAAGCCACCTCCCACAATGCCAGCATCCCATATGGGCACCAGTTTGAGTCCTAGATGCTCCACGTCCAATCCAGATCCCTGCTAATGCACCTGGGAAAGCAGCAAAAGCTAATCCAAGTGGTTGGACCCTTGCCACCCACATGGGAGAACTGGAAGAAGCTCCTGGCTCCTGGCTTTGGCCTGGCCCAGCCCTGGCTGTTGTGGCCATTTGAGAACTGAACCAGCAGATGGAAGACCTCTCCCTCTCTGTCTCACCTCCCCCTCTTTCTGTCACTCTGCCTTTCAAACAAATAAATAAATATTTTTAAAAAAGTAACCAAAACGTATTGGTTAAAGTACTTTACATAGCACATTTTATTTTAACCATTGTGTTTTATATATCTGAGATGGGTACTTTGTCTGTATTTGCATTTGAAGAAACTGGGATTTAGAAAGGTTAAGCAACTAGCAGAAATGGCTGATAGGAGGAATTCAAACCCAGGTTTTTTTGTGCTACACCACTACCCCATATTGTTTCATTGGGGTTAGAGTTCAGGTTGATGGTGCAATCCTATAGGAGAAGGATCGCAGCTGGTCTTAACAGGAACTATGGAATAGTGCTGAGTAATGATGAATGCCCCATACTTCTTTGGGTGGCGAGTCTCCTGTGCTAAAAACAGTCTGGCAGAAAACTAAACTAGGTAGATAATTTAGGGTGTATTTCATGGGAAATTTGTGTACCAGTAGGAGATGACCTTTATTAATTTTTAAAATTTATTTGGGGAGATAGTAAATGTAGTACAGTTACACAGCTAAAAATTGAGAAGGTGCAGAATGGTATCCGGTGAAAAGTCTGCCTCCAGCTCGGCCCACCGAGCCAGCTCTCTTCCATGTAGTTAATTATTATCACCAGGTCCTTGGGCAACTAAACAGAGTTATTTTTAATTTTTTTAAATGATTTTTATATATTTGAAAAGGAGAGTGATGGAGGGAGAGAGCTGGGGCAGGGAGGAGATGGATCTTCTATCCGTTGGTTCACTCCCCAAATGGCCACAATGGCCGGGGTGGGCCGACCAAAGTCAGGAGCCTGGAACTCCATCTGGGTTTCCCATGTGGGTGGCAAGGACCTACGTACTTGGGCCATCTCCCATCACTTTCTCAGGGTCATTAGCAGAGAGCTGGATTTGAAGTGGGACTTGAACTTGTGCTCCGATGTTCTGTGTCGACATTGCAGGTGGCAACTTAACCCACTAGCCCTAACGCTGACCTCCAGCGGGGAGGTTTTAAATGCAGTGAGCAAATACTCAGGTATGATTTTCATAAATAGTGGTTGGTCAGAAGAACATAAACCATTCTAGGTATTTCAGAGGTGGTTTCTATCAGGATAATTGAGGAGAAACGTATTACTAAGAGCCGTGGCAGTCCTGCACTCACAGTTGTTCTGCCATTGCTGCTGTTGGAACTGCCCTGTTGTGGTTAGAGAACCGTGGAGCCTGATTTCCCACCGCCGGATCAGGAATTGCCACCTCGTGCTTGGCCTGGTGTTGCTGTTGGCGAAGTTTCCATAGCTCTGGCTGGAAGCAGAATACCAGGGTGCTTCAAAGTGTTTGCAGCAAGTGGAATTAAAGAATGTTTGGGTGCAAAAAATTTTTTAAAAATCCATGCATACAGAGACCTAGAAAAAACTCATGCATACATATATTATGAAAAAAAAATACTTGCCTGTTTCCATATTTTTAGCACCAAAAAGTGTCTCTTGATTCCACTTTTCCACGAATATTTTGAGGCACTCTCGGAGTTGCTTCTTTCTTCATGACCTCAGTTCCTGAACGGATGCCTCTCATTGGTAGAAATGAACGGGGATTTTGTGGCAAAAGAATCTGGGGACAGTGGATTTTAGCTTTGCAGCTTCCATAGGACAGGGGAGAATTTATAAAAGGGGCCAAGTGGCCATAGATGGTGGCTGGCACAGTCCGCACCTTCGGCAGCTCAGCAGCCACGTGTGCCTTTCCACTTACCATCGTCTGCACGGGTCATTCACACACTGGGTCTTAGAGCTGATTCCTCGGCAGCACGTGCAGAGCCCCCCCACCCCCCATTCTTGCTAGTGATTGCCTAAGGCTCTGTCATAGGATGTGCCAGGATGTGTTGACCTTAATTTTACTGCTATAGACGGTGCTGCCTCTCTGTCGTTTCATACAGCTGGGAGCACCTCTGTAGGATTCGTCTTAGAAGCACTGGTCTGAAAGTATTGCATGTGGTAGCTGCCGTAGTGCACCTTGAATAAAGGACTGTGCCCCTCCCCGCCCCAGCCCCCTGCTGTTGGAATTGCTCCTAGAAGACAGCCCCAGCTGGCAATCTTCTTCTGGAAGGTTCTCGGATGAGGAGAGCCGCCGTCTCTCTTCTGGGGGCAGTCAGAATCAATGGCTGGATGCAGAGACCTGGGACGACTCTGAAAGCCACCTCAACATCGGAGAGCCTTGTGGAGCTGAGACCATGTGCTGGAGGTTTCCTAAGCGCCTCCTAATGAATGTCTTCCAGGCCAGCATCATCCATCCCAGAGCCTGCTTCTCAGAGAATGCGACCTGTAAGAGTGCATTTGCAATTTGGGTTGATACTGCCAAATCACCTGCCAGCAGAGTTATCTGGACCCCGGGGGTTCTGGCGTCCACCGTGCACAGAATGCTCTCCTGGCTACCGGCCAGACGGTGATCTGACCTCTCAAGAGCTCCGTAACGTGGTCCTCCTACTTGACTGGCCTGTGTTTGGAATTCACTGGAGTTTGGTGTCTCTCGGCAGGGCTCTGAGTCCAGCGAACTCTGCCCGCTCTGATCCGCTAAGTCTTGTTTTGTTAACACGATCCTGCAAGATTGATTTGTTTGGCTTGGCTTCCCCTGACCTTGGACATTCTGTTTTGTATTATTTTGAAAAGCGTGCAGGTCTCCATGGAGGCCTGTTTCTTTTCGAATCGAAGAACCAGCTGAGGGAATAAAGGCACAGGTGGGACCCTGGGGTGTGTCAGCGGAGACGTAACTCATCAGGGAAGCAGGTCCCCTCTCTCCAGCTGTAGCGTTCAGCAGTGTGGGTTTATCCGGTTCCTGGGGCTGCTTCTAGGGTCCCCGACTTAAGGAGACTGTAGACAGCGGAGAAACAGCAACAGTGCAGCCGGAAGTAAATTCTATGAACATCTACTGTATCCCAAGTACCCTACTAGGGGCTTCGTGTGCCAGAACCCATTTAATCCCCATAGTATGCCTGGGCACACTGAGGCTTACAGAGCTTACGTAAACTGCCTCAGCAGGAAGACACAGCCAGTAAGAATGTGGTGGAGCAGGATTTGAACCCAGAGCTGGCTGACTCCAGGGTCCTACTTCTTTAATCCAAGTAGATGTTTCAGGAATAGAAGTTGGTCTCCAGTGTGTCTTCAGTAAGACTTTGTCTTTGCCCTCTTGGCTTGGGTTCCTTCAAGTACGTATCCCACAGCCCCTCCCCATTCACCCTGCTCTTCTGATGTGCTAGGTAAATTGTAAGTTCATACGGGATAGTGTCCCAGCAGAAGAGGCCTCTTTGCCTGACTTACCCTGCACCACTACACACAGGCCCATTTGTTCTTTGTTTTCCCCTTCTCCAAGAATTAATGATCACTATTGCCGCTTTTTTTTTTTTTTTAAAGTAAATGTCAAACCTAGGCCAGCACCATGGCTCACGAGGCTAATCCTCTGCCTGCAGCGCCGGCACCCCAGGTTCTAGTCCCGGTTGGGGCACCAGATTCTGTCCCGGTTGCTCCTCTTCCAGTCCAGCTCTCTGTTGTGGCCCGAGAGTGCAGTGGAGGATGGCCCAAGTGCTTGGGTCCTGCACCCGCATGGGAGACTAGGAGGGGACACTTGGCTCCTGGCTTCGGATCAGCGCAGCGCGCCGGCCATAGCAGCCATTTGGGGGGTGAACCAACGGAAGGAAGACTTTTCTCTCCATCTCTCTCTCTCTCTCTCACTGTCTAACTCTGTCTGTCAAAAAAAAAAATGTTAAACCTTCCTTGTACCTGTGGGTTTTAATCCCACTTAGTTTCATATACATCTTTATTCAGTTGTTGCTACTTTTTAAAAATTTATTTGAAAGAGTTACAGAGAGAGGTAGAGACAGAGAGATCTCCCATCCACTGGTTTACTCCCCCAGATGACTGCAATGGCCGGAGCTGTGCCAATCCGGAGCCAGGAGCCAGGAGCTTCTTCTGGATCTCCCGTGCGGATACAGGGGGCCAAGGACTTGGGTCATCTTCTCCTGCTTTCCTAGGCCATAGCAGAGAGCTGGATCGGAAGAGGAGCAGCCAGGACTAGAACCAGGCCCATATGGGATGCCAGCACTTCAGGCCAGGGCTTTAGCCCACTGCGCCACAGCGCCAGCCCCTCACTATTGCCTTTGAGCATAGCCAGATATCTCATGACTTAATAGAGGAGACCCTGGGGCCAGATTGTGGGAGTGTCCATCCCAGCCCTGCCTCTTCCCAAGGGACCTGGGGAACATACTGTGCCTCAGTTTCCTTATCTGTGAAATGGTAGCCATACTCACCGCATAAGTACCGGTGGGGTTGTGAGAGTGCAGTGAGCCACTGTCTAAGCAGAGCCTGGTGCACAGACGGTGCTTGGTAAGCAGCTGCTCTCACAGTCACCGTCACCTCGGGCGCTTACTTGGGAGTAGATCCTAAGTGTGGTTTTCTTGGGTCCTTCTGAGATGGAAAGGCTATAACCCATGCTCTAAAGAAGTTCACGGCGCAGTGGATGGGATTAGAAGTGTAAGGAGTTCTGTCACTCCCCCTCTTCGTGGAGGAACGACACTAAACCCTGCCCAGGCTTCCTATCCGAGTCACGACACCATTATGTCACTCCCCGTCTTCGTGGAGGAACGACACAGGACCCTGCGTTGTTCTTTTGTCTGCTCGGCCCTCCCCGGGTTTGCTGCTGGTTCTTCCCGGGTTGGCTACCATCCCTTCCACCTCCGTGGAAGGGCGGTTCCCCCTGCCACTTTCCCCACTTCCGCGGGGGAGCGGCACACCGCCGGCCGGCTCTCTCGGGGGCTGCACAGGTGTTCCTCTTAGATGTTCCCTGATGCATGTTGTCTCTCTCCTCCTTTATAGTCCTCTTCCACCAATCCCAACTCTGCTACTCACACGCCGAGTACGCTGCTCTCCTCCAATCAGTAGCAGGTCCTGCTGTTTATTGCTTGAACTGGAGGCAGCTGTGTAGAAGCTGTTTCCTCCTCTCCCAGCACCATATTGTGGGAGAGCAGATGCATAGAATAAGTCTTAATTCCAGTAACAGTATAGTCCGAGTTGCTCCCCACAGAGTTCACGTTCAGAAGTGTGTTGTGATCATTTACACAACTGGTGCCTAATACAAATGTGTAACTTTTCCTTGATAGTAGAGAGGCGTCTGACAAGGACTGGATGATGTGGCAGTCACAGAAGGGCAGGGCCCAGGGAAGGTCCTTGGAGATCATCTGATCACTCCCCCTGCTGAGCGGAGCTGGCACACACATCAGATTGCTGTTGGAGTGGGGACAGTGCAAACCCAGGCCGCTGTCACCTGTGTCACTGCTCTGCCTACTGGCTCTCCACCTGTCACTGTTGTCGTTTGCCCTGCCCTTTGAGGAAGCCCTGAGTCCCCGCTGATGGCTTTGACAGCAGTTTAAGCTAATCCGGTAGCCACGAAGTTGAGACTCTCCATATTTACCTGTGGAGCGGCTGCTTCTCGCAGGCATCCAGGACAGAACACTAAACCACAGCTGATAGCCAAGCTGAGCCCCCACCGCTGAGGCCGGGGGCGGATCCTGACACCAAGGTGGAATGAGCCCCACTGCATCTAAACACAGCAGGGACTGCTTTGCCTGTCGGGTGATGCCTGATGCCTGCCTTGTCTTCTCCCCAGCACTTGGTTTGTCAGTGCCACCCATAAGCTCCTTCTTCGGCGATAGGAAGGGAGGGAGAGTCAAAGCCAGCCTGTCCTCTTGCACAGGGAAGCCCTGGTGTAGCCCCGGCCTTTAACCTCTGAGTTTGGTCGGGCACCTTTCTCCACGGGCACCCCACTGGGTCAGCATCTGCCTTGCCTCTGCTGGGACCACAGATACTTGAGACTCCAGTGGAAAGCAAGTGGGCATTCTAAACGGTCACTCAATAGCCTTTTAGCTCCATGAGGCGTGTGCAGTTAAAAAGAGAGAAATAGGACGCGTCCATGTCAACCTGCTCCTTCCTTCAAAAGCCACTCACTTTGTGCTGTTCTTGGTCTTGATGGCAGAGACTTCCACTCTCAAAGAAGTCTCCATTTGGTGGGGCGAGAGACCTGGAGGGCAGGGACCAGAATGCACCGTGGTGTGGACTGTGGTAGAGACCTGTCCAGCCTTGGGACATTCTTAGGAAAGGCTTTGCACAGGACCTGGTGCTCCGCTGGGGTTTGAGGAGGAGAATTAGGGGAGTGTCCGGGGTCAGATGTGCACGTGAGGTCTTGCAGCCAAAGAGCCTGTTTTGAATCTCAGCTTGTCACACACACAAATATCAGAGCGTAGCATGCATGAGGACACGTGGTGGGAAATGAAACTGGCGAGGAGGCAGAGGGCGGTCCCTGCCAGGTGGACTCTGGGTGCAAGGCGTGTGCTCTGGGTTGCCTGTGGTTGGTCCCCAGAGGTTCATGTGCTGGAGCCTTGGTCCTCAGTGTGGTGGGACCTTGAAGGGGTGGGGCCTCGTGCAGGGAAATTGGGTCTGCAGGGCAGCACCCTCAGAAGTTCACGTTGGTCCTGCAGAGTGAGTTAGCTCCCTTGAAGGGGTCATGCAAAGCAAGGACACGGGAGCGCCCTACGTTCTTGGCCCCTTTGGCACAAGGCTGTTTCCCTCTCTGCTTCTCTGCCAGGCTGTGATGGAGCCAGGGTGTCCTCACCAGGGCCAAGCAGGTGCTGCTGTCCTGCTCTTCACTCTCCAAAACAGTGGACTAAATAAACCGCTATTCTTCTTCTTCTTTTTTTAAAGATTTATTTATTTGAAAGTCAGAGTTACACAGAGAGAAAATGAGAAGCAGAAAGAGAGAGAGAGAGAGGTCTTCCATCTGCTGGTTCACTCCCCAACTGACCACAACAGCCAGAGCTGCACTGATCCGGAGCCAGGAGCCAGGAGCCAGGAGCTTCTTCCAGGTCTCCCACACGGGTGCAGGGGCCCAAGGACTTGGGCCATCTTCTCCTGCTTTCCCAGGCCATAGCAGAGAGCTGGATCAGAAGTAGAGTATCTGGGACTCAAATTGGTGCCCATATGGGATGCCAGCACTGCAGGTGGTGGCTTTACCCACTATATCATAGTACCAGCCCCAAACCTCTCTTCTTTACACATTACCCAGCCTCAGGTATTTTGTGATGGCAGTAGCAACTGGATGGATGGATTAATGCAATTAGAAAGTATGTCCTGGGGCCAGCGTTGTGGCGTAGCAGGTAAAGCTACCACCTTCAACACCGGAATCCCGTATGGATTATAGATTCTGGTTCAAGTCCCAACTGCTCCACTTCTGATTCAGCTCCCTGCCAATGGCCTGGGAAAAGCAGCAGAAGATGGTCCAAATGTTTAGGCCCCTGCCACCCACATGGGAGACCCAGATAAAGCTCCTGGCCATCTGAGCAGTGAACCAGCATGTGGGAGTTCTCTGCTTCTCTCTCTTTAACTCTCTAAAATAAATCGGGGGGGGGGGGAAGGGGGAGAGAAAAAAGGAAGGGAGGGAAGAATTAGTGTCCCCAGGGCAATGGAGACATGTGTACTAGGCTTTAAAAGCCTGTGGTGATGTGACAGTGTTTTCATTTTAGGGTGCACATGCTGTCAGTGGCGTTAGTTAGACTGGACAGGAATGGCGGCGTGGGACTGGAGGCAGATAACTCAGCCCTGGATTTGGTGAAAAAAACAGAGGACCTCTGAATATTATGCTTGGATCTGAAGTTCATGGGAAGGACTTCGCCCCTGTCAAGGGAATACGTGCAGCTCCTCTCCAGTGCATTTCTGTAGCAGTTTTAGCTTCGTGTTCCTACCTGTGGCTTTTAGTTGAGGGTCACCTATTTTCCTTGAAACAGGATGGAATTAGGCCCATGTGATGTGTCTGAGCTGGCATTACCTAAAAGTGAGCCGCTGTCCGCCTTGTTGCATTCCCCGCCTTGGTCTGGCCACTGGCCTTGGCCCGGTTCACAGCCCACATTCCAGCTTGCTCGCACTCTGCCGTCTCTGGCCTCGTGATTCCCCGTTCTGCCTGGGATCGCCCTCCCTGCCCGCTCGGGCCCTCCTTGCGCCACTTTTCCAGCTTTGCCTTCAGCTTTTGCTTGTCCACTCTGCATACTTTCTGCTCTGCTGTCATCTTCACCGTTTGGGGCCTGGCCCACTCCCTGGCGAGAGGAACTCCCGCTGGGCTCCTCCCAGGCCTGCCCACAGCCCCCTTCCTGGAGGTGCTTACACCCTGCCCCTGAGCCTTTGCATTTCAGTGGGATTCCAGGGTTATTCATTAACCGGGGTGGAACCTGTTATGAAACATCCCCCAAAGCTGGAAGGAACCGGAGGGACTTCTGAACTCGCAGCGGGGAGAAAGCGCCTGGTAATTGACTCGGATGACTTCACCACAGAGCTCTGTCTGGCTGTTATGCTAAACTAGAAACTAATCTATTAGATTGTCTAAGGAGTCTCCCAGCCCACTCTGGGCAGAGTCTCAGGAGAAGGCGAGAGGGGCGGGCTGCATAAACAGGACTCGGGCATTGGGTGGCTTCCTTTGGACCCTACCCAGTCTGCCTTGGGTTTCCTGGGCTTGGCAATGAGAAGGGAGGCTGAGACCCAGGAATGCGCGCGTGTGTCCCACAGTGTTGCCCTTCAACGTCCTGCAGGAGCTTTCTGGGGCCCTGCTCACCTTGGGCCCGTGTCTCAGGGAGCCTAGAGGGTGGGATGGGCGTGCCCGTTGATGGTATCATATGCATGGCAGGTGTCCAGCCTGGGCCCCAGGAATCCGCGATGCCAGCCGCTGTCTATTCCATGCTTTCCGAGCGCTTCCTGTGGGTTAGCTTCTCTCCTCTCCGTCACCACCCCTTGGTGAGTAGGTACTGTACACCCTCCCATTCTCCAGATGAGGAAGTGGAGGCTTCCTAAGGCCACGTAGCTTACAAGTGGCAGAGCTGGAATTCAGTCAATCTGTCTCTAGAAGCTGCATCTGTAGCTCTTTTACCTGGGAAGGTGTAGCCTGGGAAACTCCTCCTCCTGCATAAAGGTCCAGCTTGTGCACTGTTGGGCTTGTTCCGTGGAGCCGACGCTGGGTAGGCAAGGCCCCCTCTGAGCCAGCCCCTGCCTGCCTTTCCTGCCTCATCTCCTCCAGCTGTCCACCCTGGGCTGTAGTCCTGGTGAACTGCCATGGCTCACCAACCCCACCATCCTAACACCCCCTTGTATCCGTGCTTCCTAACCCTTTGCAGAGGCAAGGCTGCCCTCCTGGGATATCCTTTTCCAAGTTGGGCCAGGAGTTCTTCAGTACATAGGCGTTCGTCTGCGGCTTTCCCTCACCTCCCTTTCTGTCTAGGCAGGGTGAGCTTTCTCTTATCTGGACTCTCACGTGGATGTCTCCTGTGGCACCTGCCAGCTTACTTTGAGTCTGCCAGTTCACCTGCCTGTCACTCCATCTAGCCCCTGGGTTCATGGAGAAGAGAGGGGGCGGTATCTTCACTATCCTACACATGCTGGCTGAGTGCCTCCTATGTGCTAAAGCTATAGTGATGAGAAACAGGTGTAATCTCAACATGATGGCGCTTGAAAGCCTAATGGGATAGTAATCACCTACTATTCTCTCTCTGACTCCACACACACACAGAGTTTTGAAGTGTGTGAGGAGTTGTGAAAGTCAGACATGCCGTGTGTTGGTAGGTGGTGGTGTGCACTCATTCTGGTACCTAACAGGTGACCCATAGACCTAGATGTAGCATCTTTGTTCAAGCTCAATAAATATTTCTCCGACTTAACTGAATTGGAGAAAAAAATGAAAGAAGCTGTAGAGAAAGGACTTGGTCCACTAGAAGAATTCAGACCCACCCCAATGTCCTCCTACTGGGGTGAACTATGGAGGTAAACAGCAGGACTCACGCAGGTGGAGCAGGGCTTGATGAACTTATGCGATATGCAAACCATAGCAGCCATAAAATAAATACTGATGGGATGGAGACACAGAGAGGCTAAGCATCCTGCCTGGGGCGGCCCAGCTGGTCGTGGCCGAGCTGTCACCGGCAACCCCTGTGTCTGTGCCCTCAGGCTGTCCCATGGGACCCGGGGCTCACTGCAGGGCAGTTCCTCACCCCCGGCTGTGTTGCTGGTTCCAGCAGAGCCACGCTGCCACCCACCCTTATCATCAGGAGCTTTGAACAAAACAACAACCCCTCGATCTGAACACGGAATGGCGATCTTCAAGATAGGGAGGAACGGGTAAAGATGGGACTCATTCATTAATTGTGACAAATCCATCATGCTAATGTGTGATGTTAAATCGTAGTAGCAACAGCAGTAATAATAGACTTGCTGCTTCAGGGTAAGGCAGGCTTCCAGACCCATCTCCTGAGGGACCGCAGGTAGCTCTGTGTGTGCTCCAACCTCTCTCTCTCCGTGGCGCTGGCACCATCCTCTCCTCCCTGAGCAGTGAGCTCAGCATCCTCTCGTGAGGTTGTGGGATCTCAGCCGGTTTCACATGGACCTCGGCACCCGCCCTGCCCCAGCCCAGCCCAAGGCCAACGTCTGTCCAGACAGGGAGGAGACAGGCTGGCCCTCCTCTCTGAGCTGCCAGGAAAAGCAAGCGGAAGCAGAGGGGCTTGAACCTCCCCCCTGCTGGGCAAGCCAAGTGCCAGGAACCCCAAACTGCATTCATTGGACGGCCCCTGATGCTGATTACTCGTTTCATTTGCTGAGTCTCCTTCAGTCGCCCTGGTCTGGCTCTGGCTCTCCGTGGTCCAGGCTCCTCGATGTCTGTGGGCTGAAGGCCAAGGTCTTCAGGCAGGACCAAGGCCCTTCCTCAGCTGGCACAGCCCAACCTTCTCACTGCCTCTCTTGTCCTCCCTGCCTCGTGGTCCCCAGGAGGGACCTTGCAGGAGCCAAGTAATTAATTTGGGCAGTTTCTTGTCTACAGTGGCTTTCATGTAGGTTCTTCATCTCCGTGTCCAAACATATTGCTCTGTATCATGCATATCTGTCCATCTGACCTTTTGTCCATCGCCTACATAGCCATCCACCTACTTGTCGCTCGCCGTCTCTCTCCAACTTCTCTCCAACCCCCCGTTTCAGCTGTCTCTCAACAGTTCAGAACTAGGTTTTCTTCCCTCGAAATACCATAAAATTTCATATTTCATAATACTGGTGGTACAGGTAGCAACAATGATTCTCATGAATGAAGCACTTGAGAAATAGACAGTGGGTGAATGGATGTCTAGATAGAAATAGATATAGATATGCATACAGATAGGACAGATAACTCTGCCAAGACTTTGCTATATTCAGGGGCACCTCAAAAATTCATGAAAATGCAATTAAAAGGTAAGCTTATTTTGGTGCAAAAAAAAAGGAAAAAATATGAATATGAAGGATCTTCAGAAGTTCATAGAAAATGTGTATTATGAAAAAACTGCATGGATAAAATAAAACACCATATAATAAAATGCTATAGAGTAGCAACAAGAATCAGAAATCTAATTTCTAAGGAAAATGATTTTCTTGCTGCAGGAGAAAGATGACACAGGATTCTTCAAAAATGCATTTATGGAAAAAAGTATACGTGGCTTTCAGAAGTTTTTTGCACCAAAAACACTTATCTTTAAATCCCACTTTCCCACAAACTTGTCAGAGTCCTCCCGTATTTTAGGACAGTGTGGTGTGGTGGTCAGAGCTGGGCCGTAGGCTCGGGCCGGCAAGGGCTTGAGTCCTGACTCTGCCCCTTCTTCCCTGGCGCTTTGGGCAAGCGGCCTGGCGTGCCGAGCTTTGGTTTCTTTATTCACAGACTGGCCAATGGCCATGGCAGCGCTCCTGTGCTCGGCACGGTGTAAGAGTCGCATTTATCCTAGTTCCTTCAGAGGGGCTGTGGATCTAGTGGGGTCATTTGTAAAGGTGGCACCTGCCTCCGCCCACTCCCACCCGGGACACGCTGCTGCTGGATGCAGGCACACTGTCCAGCTGAGCTTGCGGCAGCCGTGTCCTCCTTCCCCACACAGCAAGCCGAGCTGGCAGCAGGCTGACGGCCACAGGATGACCCCAAAGGACCCCTCAGTGTCCACGTGCTGTGGGTTTGATGCAAGCCTACTTACAAAGGATGGTCAGCTAGGCATCAGGCAATTGCGTCCTACGCACACGAGCTCAGTTGGCAAATTGATGACAGCAGTAGAACCAAGACCCACCACCAGCAAAACTCTGATTCCCTTCTGGGGATCTCCTACCCGGAGCTTCTGCTCAAACAGCTGGTTTCCAACCAGACTCCTGAAGCCCTGGTGTGCCACAGGTTGAAAAATGCTGAGTATCCCTAAAGGAGTGGGGGAGGGGGTGGGGGTGGGGGTAAAAGAGGGGCAGAGACAGAGGCTGACTGGCAGGAGGGAGAGAAGTTGGCTTGCCCCTTCTTCTTCATCAGTATTTAAATGTTTCCAGCCAGGGGGTGATTTGACCCTTCTAGGGGGCCCTGGGCAATGCCTGGAGAGATGTTTGATGTCGCAGCAGAGAAGGGTTTCTGACACCTGTGGGCAGAGGCCAGAGACTGCTAGACAACCTCCAGTGCATCCCACCCCCACCCCGCCCAACAGAGAATTCTCCAGATTGAAAAAAATACCAGCAGTGCCAAGGCCGAGAATCCCTGTCGCAGCGTGAACACCTCAAAGCCCACTCCTTTTGTACCAGGAGTCCTGTACAGGTTACCCTAACACGGGAGATGACCCAGTCAGTGCTGTGTGCCTCACTGCGAAGAAGAAACCTCTCTCTCTCTCTCTCTCTCTCTCTCTCTCTCTCTCTCAGCAGCCTGGGGCCATAGACAGGAAGGGACCTCCCCGCCCCCCCACTTTCACAGTACAGCCACTGAGGCAGAGGTCCCATGATTTCCCCCGAGACCTCGCCCCCATGCTCTTAGGGACATGACCCCCACCCAGTTAGTGTGGCGCCAGATTCTTGCTTCACCTCACGCTGGGAGGAGCCCAGTGGAAGAGCTGAGAGCAGGGCCCTGTGTCTGCACACTTGTCCTGATGCTGACATCGTCCCAGCCAGGGGACCCTGTGAAATACACTTCATCTCATCGTACCTTGGTGCCTGCATCTAAGTGAGAATAGTGGGACCTGTCTCACCAGGTTACTGTCAGAGTTAATCAAGTTAATACCTTCAGAGCTCTTTAGATCAGTACCTGGCACATAGTAAGTGCTCTAAGAACTGCTATAGCAATGGATGTTCAGTGTAGTAGATGCCCGCATCCCTTATCAGAGTGCCTGGGTTCAAGTTCCATTCTGACTCCAGCTTCCTGTTAATGTGCACCCTGGGAAGGCTCAAGAAGTTGGGTCCCTGCCCTCCACACGGGAGACCTGGATTGTGTTCCCAGCTTCTGGTTTTGGCCCAGTCCATTGATGGCCAGTGCAGGCATCTGGGGAGTGAGCTGGTGGATGGGAGCTTGCTCTGTCTCTCAAAGAAACAAATCCGAATTAAGAAAAGCATGTTGCAAACCTTAATCAGCACATAAATGCATCCTGTGTAGACACAGCCTGCTGCAGTTGCTGTATTACCTCCAGAACTGCTAGCAGTCCTTTTTTTTTTTTTTAAGATTTATTTATTTTCCGGCCGTGGCGGCCATTGGAGGGTGAACCAATGGCAAAGGAAGACCTTTCTCTCTGTCTCTCTCTCTCTCACTGTCCACTCTGCCTGTCAAAAATAAATAAATAAATGGCCGGTGCCGAGGCTCACTAGGCTAATCCTCCACCTAGCGGCGCCGGCACACCAGGTTCTAGTCCCGGTTGGGGCGCCGGATTCTGTCCCGGTTGCCCCTCTTCCAGGCCAGCGCTCTGCTGTGGCCAGGGAGTGCAGTGGAGGATGGCCCAGGTGCTTGGGCCCCGCACCCCATGGGAGACCAGGAAAAGCACCTGGCTCCTGCCATCGGATCAGCGCGGTGCGCCAGGCCGCAGCGCGCCGGCCGCGGCGGCCATTGGAGGGTGAACCAATGGCAAAGGAAGACCTTTCTCTCTGTCTCTCTCTCTCACTGTCCACTCTGCCTGTCAAAAAAAAAAAAAAGATTTATTTATTTGTTTGAGAGTCATAATTAGAATCTTCCATCTGCTGGTTCACTCCCCAAATGGCTGCAATGGCTGGAGCTGTGCCGATCCAAAGCCAGGAGCCAGAATTTTCTTCTGGGTCTCCTATGTGGGTGCAGGGACCCAAGGACTTGGGCCATCTTCCTCTGCTTCCCCAGCACATTAGCAGGGAGCTGGATCAGAAGTGGAGCAGCCGGGACTCTGACGGGCACCCATGTGGGATGCTGGCATCGCAGGGGGTGGCTTAGCTGGCTGTGCCACAGCTCCAGTTCAGCTAGGAGTCATTATCTGGAGCGGCGACTTCTTGCAGTGCTCTGGGCAGGGTCACCCCATCATGGGTTTCTGCCTCCCACACCTTGAACACTGCTGCTTGCACCCTCATCCCTGCTGTTTCTGTTTCCCCCACTGGGAGAACCATGGCCAGCAGCGCTGCTGGACACCACGGTCAGCACACTGAAGGTGTGGAGTGGCACGGTCGCTGCCAGGCACCTGTCACGGCTCCTCCTGTCTCCCTCCATCCTCTTTGCACCACCCTGGCTCTGGGTTCCGGGCAGATTGCGGATGAGGTTCTCAGATGTGTGAGGCTGCCATGGATGGGGGGGAGTCTGCCTTCAAATGTTTTCCCTGAGCCTGCAAAGGGAGAAATGACCTCCAGCGAGCTGTGGACACTGGCCCTTGGCGTCACACCTGTCACATGCAGAGATACCCTCTGGCCTTTGCTGTGAGCTACAGACCAGATTGCAGCCCTACCTCCACCCCCCACTGTGGGTCCTTTTTCCTGATGCTGTCCTTTGCACTCTCCATCTGGAGATTAGGTTCAGGTTGGCCCTGAGAGCCTCATCTGGGTCATTCAGTCTTGGAACTGGTGAGGCCCTTCGGGGAGAGCACTGGGGAAGAAGAGGAACTCAGCCGTGGAAACCCGAGTCTTCATCGAGGGAAGAGGAGTTGGGGAAAGAACCCGCTTGCAAGGAGGAGAGTGGCCATTGGGCTGCCCACCTGGCCAAGCCCGGCCGCTAGGAGGTGCGGCACGGGGGAACATCTGCAGGGGTGACCAGTTCCTACCACGGTCACCCCTGAACGACTCGGGTCAGAAGCCTGGGGTACTTGCACACCCACCTCAGGAAGAGAACGGGGCTATGGCTTGTCTCCGGACTCCCAGGGCTTGCTCCAAAATAAACACAGAAGCCGTGCCGGCGGAGAAAGCAGGGGTGTTTTTTCGTCTTCGTTTCAGAAACTCCATGTGTGCGTTATTTGCAATAGGCGCCAGCACATGAGGCGCTTTTAAGAAGATTGAAAACAGATGGAGCCTTAGGCTGTTCGGTAGCTCCCAGAAACTCACATGGGAAGTGCTAAGCCATTGTGGATCCAGGCATCGTTCGTTTTCTTGTTCAAGTTCAAGTCCAGCCAGGCCTTTCCTTCCCGGGGAGCGGACGTCTGCTTCCTGCATCAGGTGTGTTGGCCGGGGAGGAAGTATCTCCTTTCACAGCATCTGCCCCTGTTTGCATTACTTAACCCCTTGGCAGCATGCGAGGAGAGAGCCGCATGTTCCTGAAACAGTGGGGCGGGGGGGCGGTGCTGTGGCATAGTGGGTAAAGCCGCCACCTGCAGTGCCGGCATCCCATATGGGCACCATTTCGAGGCCCAGCTGCTCCATTTCTGATCCAGCTCTCTGGTATGGCCTCGGAAAGTGGTGGAGGATGGCCCAAGGACTTGGGCCCATGCACCCGCCTGGGAGACCCAGAAGAAGCTCCTGGCTTCGGACTGGCCATGGCTCTAGCTGTTGCAGCCAATTGGAGAGTGAGGCAGCAGATGGAAGACCTCTCTCTCTCTCTCTCTCTCTCTCTGCCTCTCCTTCTCTCTGTGTAACTCTTTCAAGTAAATAAATCTTTTAAAAAAAAAAAAAAAAAAAGGGCTCTGCTGCTTCCGGGTTTGGTTTGGCTTAGCTTAGCTTCCATATTGGAGATCAGATTGTAACACTGGACAGCTCACCTCTCTTCCAAGGCCAGCACCCTGGCCATGGCCTTGAAGCCCATGTGATTAGGCTTCTCTGGACTGTTCCTGGCCCTGTCTTCCTGGTGCACTTGAATCCAGCCACCCTGGGCTTCTCATAGCCCCTTGCACTCAATATCAGAAAAGAACAAGGATCGGTGAGAACATGGAAGTCCCTGGAACTCTTGGGCCTCACCAGCGAGTGATGAAAACGGTGCAGCTGCCCGGGAAGACAGGGTGGGGTTTCTCCAAAATGAAGCAAACGTGGAGCTACTGTATGACCTGGCACTTCCTCTTCTGGGCGTTTGCCCAAGAGATTTGAAAGCAGGGACTCAAGCAGATCGTGGCACACCATGCTCCAGCGGTGTTACTGACAGCAGACATAACCTAAACGTCCACCCGCAGATTGGTGGACGTACAGAAGCTGCTACATCCACACCTTGGAATGTTACTTGGCCTCAAGAAGGAAGGAAATCCTGATGCAACATGGATGAACCTCGAAGACATTGCAGAAATGAGATAAACCAGACGCAAAAGGACAAATACGTACAGTGCCGTTGATAGGAGGTACCTGGTGCAGCAAAATCCGCAGACACGGAGTGGCATGGAAGTTACTAAGGGATGGGGGCAGGGCAAGGGAAAGTCGCTGTTAAGTGTTGCAGAGTTGCTGTCAAGGATGTTGGAAAGTTTTGGAGTTGGCTGAAGTGATCGTATAAAAACTTAAACGCACTTAATGCAATTGTACGCTGAAAATGATTAAAATGCTTTTATGTTATGTGCTTTTTGTCACAATGGAAAAAAAATGTTTTAAAAAAATCAAGTGAGCGCAGCACCCCATGAGGCCTTTGCTCTTGCTGGCCCCTTGGCCTAGAACGCTCTTTCTCTAGAAATCACATGCCTCAGGCCCATGCTTTGCTTGATGCCACCTCAGAAATGCTGGCCAACCTGTCCAAAGTGCCCCATGTGTCCCTCCCAGCCACCCTGCAACACTGCCTGCTTCACTTTTCTCTCTTTAAATATTTTTAAATTTATTTATTTGAGAGAGAGAGTGAGATCTTCCATCTACTGGTTCGCTTCCCAAATGCCCACAACAGCTAGGAATAAGCCAAGCGAAGCCAGGCACCTGGGACTCCATCTGCATCTCCCATGTGAATGGCAGGAGCTCAGTGACTTGAGCCATCAGCTGCTGCCTCCCATGGTGCACATTAGCAGGAAGCTAGAAGCCGAAGTCGTGCTGGGACATGAGCCCAGGCACGCTGACGTGTGACATCAGATATCCCAGTGGCAACTTAGCCCCTGCACCGAATGCCCACTGCACCTGCTTCATCTTCCATCGCAGGGTTTAGCTCCCTGGATTCTCAACCTGCTGGCCTCAGAGTGTCCAGCCTGCAGCCCGAGCTGCGGTAGGAACAGCAAGGTCTCCATGTCTGGGGTTCAGAGTTGGCTGTGTTTCTGAGGCCCCCATGGTAGGAAGTGGCAGCTCCTCATTTGGGGGTGCAGGGTGTCCCCTGAACGAGAAGATTGGGACAAATAGGGGGGAGATGAGACACAAGGAGACAGCAGTTCTGGAAAGAGAGGGGGTGTCCATTCTGTGGGTCTCACCGAGAACCGATAAACATGGCTTAGTGCCTTGTTTTCCTGCTCCCAACATGAAAATGGTCTTTTATCTTTAAGATGGAAAACATAAAACTGCGTTAAGGAAGGCTGAGCTTGGAGCTTATCAGAGCTTTAATGGATGCACATTCCTGTCATCACGTTGTAACTTTCAGTTTGGAATAAAAGCCACATGACGTCAGCCCGGCTTGAGCCCCTTCGCTGGCCTGCCTCTCTCTGGTCCACAGAGCCGAAGTCAGAGGGTCCGGCTCCAGCTATATCTCCAGCCTGCTCTCAGCCCCTGTGCTCCAGCCACACTTGCCTGTGTCAGTGTCTCACCCACTCCTGAGCATCCCTGTCGAGCAATGGACTTGACTTCCACATTGCAGCAAAGCAGTCGGGAGAGCCGTGGGGAGACTTTTCACACACTTTAGTGAGTGCTTGGCCGAGTGGTGTGGTATGGGAGGCCCTGCTCTGTGAGGAGAAGTGGGTGTCAAGGGCACACTGACTGCCATTCATGTCTCTGTAGCTGAGCTGTGGTCTAACGGATCTCTGAATGTTCATCCTGTCCACTGCAGGTAGCTTAACTTTGTTAGAGAGCAAAATCTGCCCCTCGGTCTCTCAACCTTAGGACAGTTCTGGGGATGGAGGGGGCTGAGGCCGTCGTGTTGCCCCTAAGACGACCCTCCTCCTTCTCTTCCTCTCCCTTATCTCCCACCTCCTTCTGCCCCCTTCTTCCTCCCCTTGGGTGAGCATCTTCCCTGTCCTCGGATGTTATCAAATCTCTCTCCACCCTTGAAGTACCCCCTGGCTTGGGGGAAAGGGAAATGGATGTTCTACTTGGATTCTTGAGTGGTATTGTTTCTTGTGGCCACAGCTGTGACAGAGCCCTGAGCAGGAAGGGGTGAGTGCTAGGGCGTAGCTGGGACCCTTGGCCACCCTGCATCAGAGTCCCACTTAACCACTACGAAACCCCACCTTATCCTCCAGCAGAGGCTTTTGGGAGCAAACCATAGCCATTAAGAGACGCCTTAAGAATCAGAATAACACAATGCCTTTTCTCCAGCTTAACTCTGACTAATCACACTCCCCAGCGTGGTGGTGGTGATGGAGGAAGAGGAGGAAGAGGAGGAGGGGAGCTACCTTCATGAACAGTAGTGAAGATGTTGATGACAGTGGTGATGGTGCTAACACTTTACCGTCTTGTACAGATTAAAGTCCCAAGTCTTTGCTATGGTCGAGTGAGCTTTTGCTCTCTGATTTCATCTCCCACCCAGTCCCTCCCTACCGTTGTCTCCCTCATGAGAATATAAGCTCAACGAGGACAGAGGGTTTTGCCTGTTAGCTTCACTGCTGTTGCCCATCCTCGTCCTCTTCCAGCAGCAGTTCAGGAAGAACGTGTTACGTGGATGAACTGAGGGTGACCGCGATCAGACACACCCGCACCTGAGTTCTAGCTCCCGTGCTCAGTAGCCACGTGATCTTGGCCAAGCGGCTGGCACTCTCCCTGCGTCTCAGTTTTCTCATCACTGTTCTTGGATCGAGAAGTTGCCGTGACGATCAGGTTGAGGTACCTGACCCTGATGGCTAACGTTCCTCGCACGCTCATCTTCACTCACTGAGCCTGGCCTTTACCTCTATTAGCTCAGTTAGTGCTTCCTGCTGCTGGCCTCACTTTCTACGTGCACAGCCAGCGAGGGACCAAGCTCAGTGCAAACCCACGCCTGATTCTAAAACCACCACATTGTACCCAATGCTTGGTCACTGCAAAGCACCTTGTGGATTTCATATATACAAATAATGCGGTGAATTCCACCTAACTCTATTCCATTACTTGAACATTTAGGAATGTAGGTCTTATCGTCCTGTTTCTCCTGCATTTTGTACTTATTCTCACATGTCGGTGGGTGTTTATCTCTCCCACACCCTCAAGAGTATGATGACTTTGTAGAGGGCAGGAGGTGCCTTGGCATCCAGCCACCAGTGCGGGCAGGGCAGGCAGGCCCGTGAGCCCCGCCACACACCCTGACCCCGCAGCAAGATCTCCTTGTCTGGAAGGGGCCACCAAGTGAGGCTGTAGACTTTCAAAGGCTCTTTTGTCTGCAAGGTGAGTCTGCAGCAGTGGAAACCAGCTCAGCCTCGAGATGCCAGCGAAGGAAGTCGCTGAGCCCCCAGGCCCTGGAAGCTAAAAATACAGCATGTGGCGGGAGACACACAGGAAGCAGCTCTGGCCGGCTGCAGGCCTTGGGCAGCTTGCCAAGGGTCTGCCCGCAGCAGCGGAAAAGGTGGGGTGGGATGGGGAGGGACAGGGGCCCGTGTGCTGCTGCCGGAGGACATGGGGCGGGGAACAAGGGCAACGGCAGGGCACAGGCAAAGCCCAAGTCTGCCAGGAGGCCTTTAGCCAACCCCACTCTGCCCGTTAGAAAAGGCACTCAAATAACCAGCAGCCTCCAGGTGCATAGTGAAGGGTACCAGCCTGGGTTTGCGTCCCTGCTGATGAAATTAACCAGGGTGGGGCCAGGTGTCTAGCGGAGAGCTCAAGGTACCGCTTTGGGGCACCCACATCAGAGTGCCTGGGTTCCAGTCCCAGTTCCGCTTCCACCTCCAACTTTCTGCTTCTCTTTCAAATAAGCTTACCACAAAAAAAAAAAAAAAAAGTGACCAAGGTGGGACTTTGGGCAAAGTTGCTGTGCCTTCCAGACTCTTAGCTCTGACTTGTGTACAATAAGCATTCATTTATCAATGGTGCAGTCATCCCGCCAGGATCCAGGAGGATTGGGTTCTGGAACTCCTGAGAATACAAAGTCCTGATGTTCAGGTCCCTCATATAAAAGGGCGTGGTCTTTGTGTATCACCTACACACATCTTCCTTACACCTGAAGTCGTCTCTGTCTTACCTACAATACTGAAGATACTGTGTTAGGTTAATGGTGGTTCTGCCATGTCGTTTAGGGAATAATGACAAGAAAAAGCCTGGGCATGCTCGGTACAGATACAGCCATTGTTGGACGTAGTGCATGTCTGCACCAACAACATTCTAAAACTATGTTTGGATATTTTCTCTCTGGGGTTGGCTGACTCTGCACATGCAAAACCTGCACCCCCCAAGGGCTGACTCTGTTTATTGAGTGCCTGCTGCTGCACACCAGGCAGCCTTAGGGGCAGGTAGAGCAGTGAGCAACACCCTACAGAGCTATTTATGTATGGAGGCATTTAAGGATTTCAGGG
Source organism: Oryctolagus cuniculus (assembly GCF_051225735.1). Lineage (NCBI taxonomy): Eukaryota > Metazoa > Chordata > Mammalia > Lagomorpha > Leporidae > Oryctolagus > Oryctolagus cuniculus. Next base: position 110,869,061 of record NC_142877.1, on the reverse strand, counting down.
AAGAACAGGACACAGCGTGCTTTGCAGGAAGGCCTCTGGGGGCGCCATTGAGCAGGGTCCTGCGTGGTGCCAGGAAGCCAGTGGTGCTGTCATGGAAGCCCTCAGATGGAGGGGACCAGCAGTGAGTTTGACCACAGAGAAGAGGCCCGTGTGACGATAGCAGGGTGGTGGGAGGCAGTGGCAGGGAGGTCATCAGAGACCCAATGAGCCAGGTAGTGCTTGGGTTTCATTGTTACTGTTGTCATTTATCTGGCTCTGAGAGAACTTAGGAAGTGGAAACCATGAGTACTGCAGAGCACTGATTTTTTTTTTTTTTTTTAAGGAATTTAATGACACGGTTTCATTCCTGAGAGTATACAAATCAATGTGCCAGGGATTAGAGTGGAATTTTGATGATAACCTGCTGCGGAGGCTCAGGAATGCCCGCATTCCACCTTGACAGTCACCACCACCTCCCCCTCCGCTCTGGGTTCCTAAGGGAGCCGGAAATGCGAGGAGGGGAGCCAATGAGAGTCCAGACACCACCCAGCGCCCACCACGCCCAGTGCAAGGCTCTCAGTGTAGGCTGCAGACCCAAGCAGCACAGCCTCTCATGCTCCCCTTAGGTCAGCGCACACTGTGTTTGTGGCTAACTAGATCCACGGCTCCGCTTAAGGAAGGGTCACGTGACCAGCACGTACAGTGATGAGAAATGGGAGAGCAGACCATCTGGCCTCCTGGGACTTACAGAGTTCCTGCCGCCCACGCAGGGGTTAGAAGAGGGAGTTGCAGAGAGAGATGGGTGCTTGGGTTACGGTCCTTAAGGAGCTAGGAAGCAGCAGAGGGCGGCTAGCAGCAGGAGCACCCAGGTCAGCACCCTCAGCTACAGAATGCGGACGCCAGAGTCACGCCAGCACTGATCCCACCCTCCAACAGGTGTACAGGCAGGAAGCTCTGGTCAGCAGATGAGTGGCCTTTTTGTGTGGTTACCATGTATTACCACGCATGTTTTTCATAATACGCATTTCCAGGGAACCTTTTGAAGATCGCTTGCTTGTATGCATTTCAATATGTTTTGGCACCACAATAAACTTATCCTTTAATTCCATTTTCCGTGTGGGTTTTTTATACTGCCTTCATAGGTCTTCACTGACAGGAGTTTCCAGTGTCTTATCAGTCACCTTTGGAGTCCGGACCAATCTGTCCGCCAGCATCCTGCCTGTCGCTCCCCGTTTTCGTGGAGGAGCGACACTGAACCCTGCGCTGTTCTTTCGTCTGCTCGGCCCTCCCCGGGTTTGCTGCTGGTTCTTCCCGGGTTGGCTACTATCCCTTCCACCTCCGTGGAAGGGCAGTTCCCCCTGGCCACATTCCCCACTTCCGCAGGGGAGCGGCACACCGCCGGCCGGCTCTCTGGGGGCTGCACAGGTGTTCCCTTAGATGTTCCCCTTAGATGTTCCCCTTAGATGTTCCTGGTGCATGCCGTCTCTCTCCTCCTTTATAGTCCTCCTCCGCCAATCCTAACTCGGCTGCCCACACGCCGAGTACGCTACTCTCCAATCAGGAGCAAGTCCTACAGTTTATTGGTTGAACTGGAGGCAGCTGTGTAAAAGCTGTTTTCTTCTCTCCCAGCGCCATATTGTGGGAGAGCAGGTGCATAGAATAAGTCTCAATTCCAGTAATAGTCTAGTCCGAGCTGCTCCCCACACTGCCTTTCTCGGAAACTCTGTACAATGTCGCTTTGTGTTGAAATCTGCCTTCGGTCAGGCCTCATGGCCAAGGCTGAAAGTTGCTACCTTCAGATTCCCAGACATTCTTGGTTTCTCGTGTACATTCCAGTCCGTCGTCTAAGTCCAAGTCCCGATTCCAGTTTCTTTCCCATTGATCTCTTGGCTTCATAGCATCCTTCGACTTACCTTCACCATGCTCGCACTCACCATTTTCCATGCTGGCATCGATATTATTATCGTTGCTCATGTAATGGCATGTGAATGCCCCATGCTTGCGGAAATACAATCTGCTTGGCATCGCAGACTTACCAGGTGCCAGTGCTGGGGAGAATGCAGCCCAAGACCCTACAGGAAAGTGAATGCAGCCCATCTCTATTCCTGTGTGTGTGTGTGCACATGTGCACACGTGTGCACATGCCCGGAGGCTAGAGAATCATGTGCATATGATCCCAACCCTATCTATCCCCTTCAACAGAGCCTGGAAATTAGAAATCCTGCATGCATATTTGTTGTGAAGTGTCGAATTTCTCCTCTCTTCTCCAGTCTTGAGTGTTCCCCAGTAGTTCCTCAAAGATGCCTGGAACCTGTGAAAATGTTACCCAAAGAGGAATTTGTAGATGAGATTACATTTTAGGACTTTAAGGCAGGGAGAGTATCCTGGCATAGCCATCAAGGGCCCTATGTGACCACCTGGGCTTTTTTTTTTTTTTTTTTTGACAGAGTTATAGAGAGAAAGGTCTTCCTTCCGTTGATTCACCCCCTAAATGGCTGCTATGGCCAGAGCTACACTGATCCGAAGCCAGGAGCCAGGTGCTTCCTCCTGGTCTCCCATGCAGGTGCAGGACCCAAGCACTTGGGCCATCCTCCACTGCCCTCCTGGGCCACAGCAGAGAGCTGGACTGGAAGAGGAGCATCCGGGACTAGAACCTGGTGCCCATATGGGTTGGCAGTGCTGCAGGAGGAGGATTAACCAAGTGAGCCATGTTGCCGGCCCCTGGGCTCTTTTTTTTTTTTTTAATTTTTTATGTTGTTTGTTTAAAAATGGAGTTACTGGGGGAAGGACACACATGGAGGGAGGATGGTAGAGAGAGAGAGAAAGGGCTTGCATCCACTGATTCAATCCCTGAATGGCTGTAATGGCCAAGTTTGGGACATTAGCCATTAGCCTGGAGCTCCGTCCTGGTCTCCCATGTGGGTAGCAGGGGCCCAAGCACCTGGACCATCACATGCTGCCTTCCCGGGTGCATTAACAAGGTGCAGGGTCATAAGTGGAGTAGCCGGAACTTGCACTGTTGGTCATGTGGGATGCTGGCATCACAGGTGGTGGTTTAACTCACTGTACCACGATGCCAGCCCTACACACAAGTTCCTAAAAATTAAGAAAACTCTGTGTGGCTGGAGATGGATATGTGGCAGAACAGGAAGTCAGAAAAATTTGAAGAGACAGAAGGACTCCATGCAGTATAGTGTGACCAGGGAAATGGACAGCCTTAACCATCGGCCAGTGAAGCCAGCACCTTGGTCCTGCGATTGCAGAGGACTGAATTCTGCCAGCAGCCTGAATGAACTCCAAGGCAGAGCCTGTCCCAGAGCCTTGCAATAAGTGCCCAGCTGGCCAACCCTGGACTTCAACTTCATGAAACACCAAGAAGCAACCAGCTGAGCCAACCTGACCTGCAGACCTGCAGATGCGTTTGTGTGATTTGAAGTCTCTGAGTGTGTGATTGTTTGTTATGGCAGCTGTAGAGGATGAGTCGATTCTAGAATGTTCTTCATGTCCCATCACAGAGAATTCAGAATCTTCATGAGCTGTCTCCAGTTCTGCCTTCCGTTGTGTCCCTGCACGTACACCCTCTCTCAGCGACCCATGGCATCTCACCACCCCATTGACTCCGAAGCCCTGTGTCTCACCTGTGCTGTGGCTCACAGCAGTTTAGCTTGGGCTGCCCCCTCTTCCTGCCTGGGAACAACCTTCTTCATGGTTACGGTCTAGTGGTGGATCTGGCAGAATTTTGGAAGGCAGGCTGCATCCACTCACCTGTAAAATACAAAACTAATACTTTATTCAGTTATTGTTGAACACCCATTGTGTGCCAAGGGCCAGGTATAAAACAGTGAATTCTTGCTTGGTATTCATTTCTCATACTATGGGCTGTGACAATAGGTTTGTCCTTTGGTGACAGTTGGGGGACTGTGGTTGGGAAAGAGACCCTGGCCATAATTGACTCAATTGATTGCAACTCTGTCATTATAGAGTTATCTGAAGCCACACACTGGGTCATTGTCAAAGCCAAGGTTTAGAATCCAGGTCCCTAGATTCCATGGCCAAGTCCCTTTTCATTCTGCCTTCATTGTTTCATGTACATGTTTAATAAAACTTATAAACAACAGGAAGATTCAGAAAGTCCAACTCTTTCGAGCATCATCAAAATCCATGTTGAAATCCTCCCATGCCTGGTTTTAGCAAGGATAGCAAAATACCAGGAAGGCTTCATATGCCTGTATATAACCCATATATAGAACAGAGACTTTATTCTTATCCGTCTTCAAAGTGACCTTAAAGGAATATCCTACACATGTATAACATAGCTGTTTGCTCTCCTAAAGCAGAATCTGGAGAATCAGAACTGCATGTAGCCAACCAACCTCATTTTTCAAAGCAATACATTATGACATAAGAATATTTTTCCTGTTGAAGGTAACGTAAAGAAACTAAAATGTCCCTAGCTGTTGAGGGCATTTGGGGAGTGAACCAGTGAATGAAAAACTGATCTCTCTGTCTCACTCTCTCGCTCGCTCTCTTTCTGTCTCTCTCAAAGAAAATTAACTAAACTTCTAGAAACTTTATGAACAATGCAGATTATGAAAAAACTATGCAAAACTATGCATGAACTTCAAAAAACTATGCAGATATATTCTTTTAAAAAATGACTTGTGCTAACAACAACAGCATGGATGAATCTCACAAATAAAATGATGATGAAGACAAATACCAAAAAGTTCATGCTGTAAGATTCCATTTGTATCAAGCCCCAGAACAGACAAACTCGTCTATGGAGATAGAAGACATTAAAATGCTAGCATTTTGGTATAGGAGTTGATATTGGCTAGAATGAAGATGAGGGAGAATTCAGAGGTTCTGGAAATATTTATCTAGGTATGAATTGCTCAAGTGTAAACAAGTTAACATTCATCAAACCAGAAACTTAAAATGTGTACACTTTTTTTCTCTTTTTAAGACATTGGTCTAGGGTGAGGTTTAGAATATACATCTTTAATTTATTATCAGCTGCTTCCAAATCCTGTTATTCCACTTCAGACATAAGAACCTTTCAACATTGAGTGTCCACTTGCCATTCCATCCTTTGTGTCCTTGTTGATAAATGTTTTACTTCTTACATTATATGTAGCACTCCTATAATACAGTGCTGTTTTGTTTTAAACAGCTAATTACCTTTTACAGAGATTTTAAAGCTGAAGAAGAAGTATATATTTAACACATACTCATGACATCCAGAACGCTGAGCCTGGGGTACCATTGTCCTTGTCCCTCTGCCTGAAGACTTTCTCTCAACTTCTGTTTGCCTGGAAAAGCCTTTCTTGGGCTTTCACTTTTAAGAGATGATTTTGCTGGAATATTCTAGGTTGAAAACTATTTTTTTTGCCTTTCAATATTTTACAGAACCTGTTCAACTGTCATTTTCGTTGTCGAATCTGTTGTTAATCCCATCAGTGTATTTTCTATTCCAGATTTTATACTTTTTTGTCTCTGAAGGTTCTGTTTTTCCATCTTTTCAATTTTCTTTCCTGGTTGTGTAAATGTTCCCTTCTGTAACCCTGGCATAGGGAACACATCTATCATAGCTGTTTTAACTTCCATTCTTGTTCTTGCAATGATCTTTCATTTCTGAATCCTTATTGTGGGTCATGTTTCCCTACTTCTTTGCATACCTGGTATTGTGTGATTGGGTGACCTAACTTTTATGTTGTAAATTTTATGTGTTGGGTGCTGGATTTGGTTTTATTCCTTTAAATAGTGGTATACTGTGTTCTGGGATGCAGTTAAGTTACTTGAAGTAAGATTGACCCACTGGGGGCTGGCACTGTGGCGGAGTGGTAGGCTAAGCCTCCACCTGCAGCACCAGCATCCCATATGGGCTCCAGTTCAAGTCCTTCCACTTCTGATCTAACTCTGCTATGGCCTGGGAAAGCCATAGAAGATGGCCCAAGTGCCTGGATCCCTGCACCCACATGGGAGACCTGGAAGAAGCTCCTGGCTTTGGCCCAGCCCGGCTCCAGCTGTTTTCGGCCATTTGAGGAGTAAACCAGTGGATTGGAGACCTTTCTTTTTGTCTCTCCCTCTCTCTCTCTCTGTATGTCTGCTGCAAATAAAGAAATGCTTTTAAGCTTTGCTTGGGACATGGCTAGATAGAGTGATCACGCATGCCACTTGGCCTGGGACCAACAAAGTTCCCAACATGTAGGAGTGTCCTTGTAAAACTGGGAGCAAGGCATCGATGAGAAGTTTGTTTTGTTTTTAAGGCTGGGAAAGCCCAGAGCCAACCCGATCGAGCCGGTCCTCCCAGAACCAGGGCGTGCTTTCCTCCAGGGATAATTTAGTCCGACCACTATGCAGTGCTCTGCTCACAGGAGCGGATTTTTACAGGCTAGCCGGTGAGCACGTGAGCTATTCCTGGACACGTCTGGGCCCTGCAGATTGTTGAGTTGACTGTTTTCTCATGGTTCATTCCCTGGTCTTGGGTCGTCGCATTTCTTGCATGCTCGGGTCAGTAGGCAGCCAAACACTTGCAGAACCCCCGGAGGTCTCATTCTGTGCAGCCCCCATCTTTCCCCCACTCTCTCCTGCTGATTTTCTCCCCGGGCCCCCTTGAACTTCATTCTCTACATCCTCAGCTCAGTAAGAGTGATGAGCTCTGTTTGCACTTCCCAGGCTGCTCTGCTCCTGGTTAGTGCCCCCAGGTAGCAAGCGAGGGCAATCACAGGGATAATTTCCTTTGCTTCCTTTTTGTCAGGGATTGTATTCCTGGAATGCCTGCTGTCTAATGGCTGAAAACTGATCCTTAATGGAGTTTGTCTGATTTTCTCCTTGTTTAACACAGGTGTGTAAATATAGTCTTTGGAACTTTATTGTCGCCATAAGTGGAAGTCTTTGTGTTGTATTCCTCAGTATTTGTTTTAAAATTTTACAGGTTTTAAATGTTGGAAAGAGGTTCTCTTTTTTTTCTTGTTATAGTTTCCTTGTTTACTAAGACAATGAAATATTTGAAAATACCAAAGTTACAGAGGCCCCAGTGCCGGGTCTCAGCCCTGTGCTAGATGTTACATTATCATAATCCTGAATCTTCACAAACACTTATAAAAATAGATCTGATTGATAAGATATGATTGATACTGCTGTCTTCATTTCAGAAGTTTCAAACAGATTCAGAGCATCTGGTTCTTGAGCACACTCAGCAGCTGGTAGACCGAAGCGGTGGTATTTGAATGCGGGCTTGGGGAGTGCTCACTGGCCCCGACTACTCTGCCTGATGCGCAGTGTTAGAAAAGATGCTGCATCAGAAAGATGTGAGGACAAAACAACTTTGTGGTCAAAAGGTTAAGTCACCAAGTGCTTCTGATAATTGTGCTTTCTAGTGTTAGTGAATAATACACTCTGTGAGTGTGTGCGAGAGGGGGAGAGATGGAGACAGAGATGCATAGGTGTGCAGATTTGGTGAGGCAGATAAAGGATCCTTACCTGTCCACCTGTTACCTTCTTGGAGCCCTCATGACCGTGTCTGCAATACTAAATTTGCACTCAGTCACCATATTGCCTCCTGGGGCTACCCTAACAAATGACCACAAACACAGTGGCCTCCAACAACAGAAATGGGCTCTTGGAGTTGGAGGCCAGAAGTCGTAAATGAAGATGTCCACAGGGCCACACCCCTCAAAGGCTCCCAGGGAGCCCCTTCATCGGGGAGCCCTTCCTCAAGTCTTGTGGGTCCCAGCAGCACCTGGCACAGCCTGGCTTAGGGAAGCGTGACCTTGACCTCTGCCCCCACCGTCACACGGCCTTCTTTCCTCCTCTCTGTGTGTTCCTTGTCTCCTTTCTTGTAAAGGTGTGCCATTTGCTTTAGGGATCACTCTGAGCCACGTCATCTCGCCTTAAAATCTTTAATTACATCTGCAAAAACGCTGCTTCCCCAAAAAGCTCGTATTCACAGCTCGCGGGGATTAGGCCGTGGACATATCTTCTTGGGGAATAGGGTTCAATCCACTACGTTTTCTTTAAGATTCTGCTAGGAGAGCCTTCTTTGCACTCTCCTGAAGAAGTGGCTTAGATACTTCTGTGTTGTGTCCGTGATGACTGAAGTCTTTAGAAAGTTAAATACCGAGGAAGGCCTTTTTCCTTTGCTACCTCCACTCTCTGTGCTCTATGCGACAGAGGCTGTAACCAGGCATTTGCTTCCTGTAATTATTCCTAAACCCCGAGGGGAGATAGCTCTGGAGCCCAGGTCTGCCTGCAATGAACCTGACCTGCAGGCGTGAATGTGTCTCTTCCTTCCCCTGGGGCAACTGGGCAGCTCCTGGGTCTGTGCCCCTTCTGCTTGGAGGCTCCACCTTCATTTTTATTTTTTAATCTTTTTTTATTTTTTGACAGGCAGAGTGGACAGTGAGAGAGAGAGACAGGGAGAAAGGTCTTCCTTTGCCGTTGGTTCACCCTCCAATGGCCACCGCAGCCGGCGCACCGCGCTGATCCGATGGCAGGAGCCAGGTGCTTCTCCTGGTCTCCCATGGGGTGCAGGGCCCAAGCACTTGGGCCATCCTCCACTGCCCTCCCTGACCACAGCAGAGAGCTGGCCTGGAAGAGGGGCAACCGGGACAGAATCCGGCGCCCCGACCGGGACTAGAACCCGGTGTGCTGGCAGCGCCGCAAGGCGGAGGATTAGCCTAGTGAGCCGCGGCGCTGGCAGGCTCCACCTTCAAGCTTCTCCTCCCCACACCTGGTGGCCAGCAATCTTGCTTTCCAGCTTCCTTCTAACTTTGCTTTCTCTGCCTCTTAATTCTTCTGTGTGATCTGACCACTTAAGTCTCTAGATCGTGATGGGACTGAACTTCTGAAGCACTGGGTGTAACAACTAGGTCATTAACGCTGTTTACTAACCTGGACTCATTACCAGCGAGCTTTCGCTTTGCCACAGCATAATGAGGTTATTAATTAAGGCAAGAGACAGAAGTACTCTGGGTTTGCTTAAATGCCACCTGGGGAGACGCCTAGGGCTTTGGTCATGATTTTTGTGAAATGCCTCCAAGGGGCTATGTTTAAATTCCTGTGAAATGGGTCCTTGCCTTTCTCTTTAAATTTGTTGTTGTAACGCCGGCGCCGTGGCTCAATAGGCTAATCCTCCACCTTGCGGCGCTGGCACACCGGGTTCTAGTCCCGGTCGGGGCGCCGGATTCTGTCCCGGTTGCCCCTCTTCCAGGCCAGCTCTCTGCTATGGCCAGGGAGTGCAGTGGAGGATGGCCCAGGTGCTTGGGCCCTGCACCCCATGGGAGACCAGGAAAAGCACTTGGATCCTGGCTCCTGCCATCGGATCAGCACGGTGCGCCGGCTGCAGCGGCGGCCATTGGAGGGTGAACCAACAGCAAAAGGAAGACCTTTCTCTCTCTGTCTCTCTCTCACTGTCCACTCTGCCTGTCAAAAAAAAAAAAAAATTTGTTGTTGTGGACTCCTAGAACTCCCAGTTGCAGAATCCACCCAATGCCTTGTTCATCTGAGCTGCAGAGGCAGCACAGGCTCTGGAACCCCACCGCCCGGGGTTCGAATCCTGGTCCTGGCTCAGCTGCCTGCTGTGTGACACCGTGCACATTATCTGGGCTCTCACTTTGCCTTAGTTCCCCCTCTGAACAAGTGGGAAGATTTTGTAAATTCACACATGTGGATTCACATGCTTGGGCTTTATATGCGAGAGTGGTTATGCTCATTCATTAAATCCAAGGGCATCTGCTGTGTGGGGCACGGTTTGGTGCCCTGCACTTTCGATGATGGTGTGGTTGATTGACTTGTCACCCCTTAAACCCATATATTGGGATCCTAAACCCTACTACCTTCGAGTGTCACCTAACTGGAGACAGGGGCATTAAAATGTAATCAGGTAAACCGTTATCAGGGACTGGCATTGTGGCACAGCCGGAGAAGCCACCGCTTACAACACCAGTGTCCAATATTAGAGCGCAGGTTTGAGTCCCGGCTGCCCTGCTTCTGATCCAGCTCCCTGCTAATGTTCCCCAGAAGGCAGCAGATAAGGGTCCAAGTCCTTGGATCTCTGCTGCCCATGTGGGAAACCTGGATCGAGTTCCAGGCTCCTGGCTTTGGCCTGGACCAATCTGGACCATTGTGGCCATTTGGGGAGTGAACCAGCACACAGAAGATCAATCAGTCTCTCTCACTCTCACTCTCACTCTCACTCTCACTCTCACTCTCACTCTCACTCTCACTCTCACTCTCACTCTCACTCTCACTCTCACTCTCTCACTCTCACTCTCACTCTCACTCTCATCTTTCCTCACTGTCACTCTGCCTTTCAAAGAAACAAATCAATAAGTCTTAAAAAAAAAAAAAAAAAAGGTGAGCAGGTTTAAGTGAGGTCATTAAACTGAGAGTGGCCTGTGTGCTGGCGCCTTTGGCGAGTATGGAGACATGAATGGAAGGCAGACAGCGGCCCAGACACGGGGAGGAGAAAGACAGTCGTCTGCAGGCCAGGGAAGAGGCCTGGGACGGCTCCTCCCTGCCCCTCCCAGCACCTTGCCTTTGGCCTTCTGCCTTCCAGAACTGCAGAGAATAAACTTGCGCAGTGATGGAAACCAGGACGGACAGCTCTGCTGTGGAATGTTCACCCTGGGGTGGGGGGCAGGGTGGTCATGAGCTGGTAGGAGGGATCTATTCTGCAGAAGTCTGGTTGCCAGCAACAGAAAGTCACTGAAGCTTGCTTAGCCAAATGGGAGCACGAAGATGAACTCAGAAAATCTGAAGGTAGGACTGCAGACTGGCAAATACGCCTCAAGAGGATTCCCCATCCCTTGCCCGGCCCCTTCCTTCCTCCTTCTCCAGCCTGGTTTTCTGTGCTTTCCCAGTGCACGGAGCAGAGAGCTTGGTGTTCAAACAGCATCCAGGTTTGTGCATTACAGATAACAACCTCCTAAACAGAAACTTCATGAGTGCCCGGCGGTCGGGTCAGATGCCTACCTCGATGGCTGTGACCACAAAGGCAGCATGTCGGTGCCCAAACGTGGTGATTCTACAAAAACCATGTGGATGGGGTAAGGGAGGATGGGTCGCTAACGTGAGGAGGGCTCTGGAAGCAGAGATCAGTCACCACGGAGCTGTGGTCCATACTACTGCACAGCGCAAAGCTGGAGAAATCCAATGTCATGGTGAACAGCATTTCCCGTCTTACAGCCATGGAGCTGCTTCTGTCTGCAAGGAGACAGAAAGTGGTAGTGGTCAAAATGTGGGTCTATCAGTGTCACGCAGTTTCAATTCACTCTTGCCTTCTATTCTTAAACATTTTTAAAGATTTATTTTATTTACTTGAAAGGCATAAAGGTAAGAATATTTTCCATTCATTCACTCCCCAGTGGCTGCAATGGCCAGAGCTGGACCAGACCAAAGCCAGGAGCCTGGAACTCCTTCTGGGTCTTCCACATGGGTATCAGAGGCCCAGGTACTGGGGCCATTCTCCTCTGCTGCTTTCCCAGGCACATTAGTAGGAGTTGGATCAGAAGTGGAGCGCGGAGACTTGAACCCATGCCAGAGTCATAAGCAGTGGCTTTACCCACTGCACCACATGCTGGCTCTGGTGTGTTTCTTTAAATTTTTTAAAAAGATTGAACGATTTACTTGAAGAGTAACAGGGAGGGAAGGAGGGGTGGTGGGAGAGAAAGAGAAATATCTTCCATTTACTACTTCACTCCCCAGAGAGAGAGAGGACTATTTCCATTCACTGATTAAGTCCCCAAATGCCTGTAACTAGGACTGGGCCAGGCCAAAGCCCATCATCCCCTGTCTCCCAGCACAGTAGCAGAAAGCCAGATCGAAAGTATGGAGTTGTAGGAACCAGGCACTCCGGTACAGAGCAGCAGCTTAGCCCACAGCGCCACAATGCCCACCCCAATTTTGCCTTTGATTAGTTGCATATTTGTGGGCATCACCATGCCTGTCTGTGCCTCACTTTACTGTCGCTCCCCCTCTTCATGGAGGAACGACACTAAACCCTGCCTAGGTTTCCTATCAGAGTCACGGCACCATTATGTCGCTCCCCCTCTTCGTGGAGGAACGACACAGGACCCTGCGCTGTTCTTTTGTCTGCTCGGCCCTTCCCAGGTTTGCTGCTGGTTCTTCCCGGGTTGGCTACCGTCCTTCCACCTCCGTGGAAGCTCAGATGTTCCCTTAGATGTTCCCCTAGATGTTCCTGGTGCATGGTGTCTCTCTCCTCCTTTATAGTCCTCTTCCACCAATCCGAACTCTGCTACCCACACGCCAAGTATGCTGCTCTTCTCCAATCAGGAGCAGGTCCTGCTGTTTATTGCTTGAACTGGAGGCAGCTGTGTAGAAGCTGTTTCCTCCTCTCCCAGCACCATATTGTGGGAGAGCAGATGCATAGAATAAGTCTTAATTCCAGTAACTTAGTCTAGTCCGAGTTGCTCCCCACACTTCACCTTTCAAAAAAGGGGTGGAAATTGCATCACCACTTTTATGATTGATATGAGGGTAAATGTGTGTTTGGCACCTGTGGATACCCAGTGGGTGTGAGCCGGGCTTAGTACCATAAGTGTCTGATTGGTACTGATCCTGTTTGGGTTTGCTTTCTCCCAGGCTGAATTCTCCGAGTTGAACCTGGCTGCCTATGTGACCGGGGGCTGTGTGGTGGACATGCAGGTCATCAGAAACGGGACCAAGGTTGTGAGGTAAGCAGGACTGGACTGCAGAAACCCTACTGGCAGGTGCCTGGGATGTGTCTCAGAGCCCGCCCCCTCCCTACTGCCGCCAGCCCAACTCCTACACCACGTGGACTTCCCTGTGCAGGGTGGCTGCTGCCTCAGAGTTCCAGGTGTTGTTGTTAGAGAAACGGCCAGTGGCATAAATCGGAGGGGGAAGCAGCTGTGTTGTCCTGGAGTGAGCCCTGGGCTTGGAGAGAAAACTTCTGGGTTCCGTTTCTGGCCTGGTGGCTGTATCCTGTTGTATTATTTAGTCTCTGTTGTCTTCTGTTTCTCAAGAGATTTGCAACACTGAAGTCAGAGGCTGCAGAAATTTCTATGAACGCATGTATGTGAGTGCATGTTATCCATTCTAAAGAGCTGGACAAATGTCAAGTTCGATTAGAAGGATCTCAACCCCACAATAAGGCAGACTCAACGCCAGAGAATCTCCTTCCAGTACATCCAACATAAAAACACTGGATAAAAAAAAAGATTTCTGAACGATCTGTGTGTGATGTATGCTGATGGGGGGGGGGGGATTCTGCAGAGGTGAGCAATGACAAAGTGTAAACCTGCAGTGGATAGAGGATGTGTAAAATCCATTTCTACTATGTTGAATACCCAGGAGTGATAGCATCCTAGGTCTGAGAAGGTATGGACAGGGTATAGGGTTCAGATTTTAGAAAGCAGGGGAAGCTTTGAGGAAGGGGTACCATTTGTTCTGACTCTTATTGAATGTGGGCATCCTCAGGATGGGGGAGGGAACGAGAGAGGGAGACAGCCTTTGCAAGCGAAGAAAGGCCCCCAAGTGGAGCATGTTTTGGAAATTATGACGATTCAGCTCATTCATCATTTATTGAATGCCTACTGTGTGCCAAGAAGAACATGACATGGCTTCCTCTTCCTAGAAATGGTGGGCTGGGTTATTTGGACCAACTCTCCCTACCCATGAAAAACAGCTTAAAAGCTAGCTTTAAATAATTGTAATTAAGAAAATGTGGCATGACCGTAGGAACTGCCAGGAAGAGAATGATGGGAAAGTGGAAAGTCAGAGAGTTAAATGTATCCTGAGAGTATTTGCCAAGTCAGCCAGGTTTGAAATATTTTCGGTAGTATAGTGGGGCAAAGGAGAGAGACATGAACACCCAGAGGCAGCTGGAGTGAGGAATGTGATGGTCGATCCTCCCTACAATAAGCCGAGAGCCTGGAAGACCACAGTTTCAAGAGAGCATGAGTTGCACGTGATGGTAGCTTACATTGCAGTCTGAGTAACCTAGGCCTTCTATGGCAGACATGAAGATGACGCAGGGTAGGCCCTTAATCCAGCATGGCTGGTGTCCTTATAAGAAGAGAGAGGTTGGGACACAGGGACCTGGGGACAAAGCCATGTGGTGATTGGAGGTAGAAGTTGGAGTGACACATCCATAAACCAAGGAACGCCAAGGGTTTCTGGCAGTCACGAAAAGCAAGGCCGTCCGTGTCCAGGTGGAGCATGTTCTCCCTCAGATCCTGCTTAGGAAGCCACTGCCAGCACCTTGACTGTGGACTTGGAGCCTCCGGCCCCGTGGGAGGACACATTTCTGCTGTTCAAAGCCACCGCCGTGTTTGTCCCACTTCATTCCAGAATCCCAGAAAACACAGACAGCTGTGCTTCTGTGCGTCTAGATCTCCCGGAAATCCTGTCACAATGCAGATTCTTATCACTGAGGTCTCCGGGTAGGGCCTGAGGTCCTGACTTCACCGTGGGCCCCCAGGTGAAGCCGATGCTTCTGGTCCTGTGGAGTCCATTGGAGAAGCAAGGTTATGGACGAGCTCTCTGCTGCTGCTGCTGCTGCTGGTGATGGTGATGGTGCTAGCAGGCCACGCTCTGAGTGGCTGGGGCTGTGAAGACAGTGTCGTTATGGCCAAAGACCTGGGTTCCCAGGACCCTTCAGGCTGTTGAGATTTATCCTGTCCCATGGCCAAGGTGGTACCAGCAGTCTCGGCCAGGCAGCTGGGTTTTGTACACTTGTTACAGGATTCCAGACCTTAGAGAATGTGCACACACACAAATATTCTCTATCTCTCTCTCTCAGTGAACCAATCTTCTGCTGCCCTCAGACATCAGAGCCCTGGTTTTCAGAGACCCATGAGCCTGAACATCTGAACGTGGGTTCTTGCACCCCCCCAACTCCAGGACTCCCACTAGCAGTGCCATTGGCTCTCAGCCTTCAGCTGTGGGCTGAGAATTGCACCATTGGGTCTCCTAGTTCTAAGGCCTTTGAACTTGGACTCAATTACAATGCTAGCTTTTGTGGTTCTCCAACTAGAAAATAGTGTATCGTGGGACTTAGCCTCCGTCATCCCGTGTCTCCTTTTGTATGCGTCTGTTGGCTCTGATGCTCTGAGAACTCTGGTTGATACAGGTAGCCAGGATGAGTGGAGAGCAGACCACTGCTGCTTTTGTCCAGCCTCCATTCCTTCTGCTCTGGAAAACAGCACCCAGATTTGACCACTGGATGACCCCTCCCCAACATGTAGTCCGTGTGATGTGCACAGCCAAAGGCACAAGGCCAGCCTTGGCCAATTGGAATATCACATTGGGGCTCAAGCCAGGCCAGTGAGAATCCATTGTGAGTCTTGCTGGGACTCCTGGATGAGAGGCACATTGGTGCTTGTGGGGGGGACGCATGAAGCTGTTCAGGGGGCCCTCTCTCTCCTTCAGAGCATGATCTGCCAAGAATGAAGCCAAGGCTTAGGGGAGCACAGCCAAGAGAGAGAACAATGACCTGCTGATGTTATTCAAAGCTCTGGATCCAGTCTCATCCCCAGGCTGGAGCCAAAAAAAATCCCTTTTTGTTTAAGCCAGCTTGAATTGCACACACAAAATTCATGAATTTTTATTTATTTAACAAACACCTTTATTGCATTTCCTATGTGCTAGGCACTGTTCCAAGCAATTAACATAGATTAACTCATTTCATCTTTTCGACAGCCCTGTAGGGGGTGCACTATTATAATCTCAGATCCAAAGATAAGGAGACTGAAACACCAACGGGCTGGGTAATAGAATCCAGGTCTCTAGCCAGTAAGTGGCAAAGCCAGGATTCCAGCCCAGGGAACTTGGCTCCAGAGCCTGGGTGTGCACCAGTCAGAGCTGCCTCACTGTGAGTGGTACCCAAGAGTACAACTCAAGTGTGGGAGGGAACTGAGCATCTCAGCTTCAGCTGGAAAGTGAAGAAAAGCCAACCACCCCTTCCTGCTGATGGCTCCTTTCACCCTGTGTCTGCACAAAGTGCTTTATGGGAAGCAGGATCTTGGCTAATCTATTACTACTCAGCTAATACTACCACTACTGATACAGATCCACAAGATGGTCTAACAACACAGAGGGGCAGGAGAGACTGGTGGTGAGAGCACAGCCTCTGGGGCAGATGGCCAGGGACGAGTAAGTGTCCCAGAGCTGCCACAGTGAGAGCAGCTGTGTGATCACGGAAAGTGACTCTCCAGAGTAATGTTACAGTACTACTGTAGTATTAATAACAGTCCTACTACTACTACTTGATAATCACAATAGTGCTACTGATCATCATAATGCTACTGATAGTAATAATTCTGCTACTAATGTTAACAATACTCATCATCACAATATTACTTGTAGTAATAACACTACCAATTATCACAGTACTACTGATAAAAACAATACTGCCACTGCTGATGATTACAATACTACTACTGATAATCACAGCACTGCTCCCATTGATCATTACAATACTCCTACTATTGATCACAGTACTCCCACTATAGATAATCACAATACTACTGATAGCAGTAGTAGTACTGAGCATCAGAATACTACTACTGCTGATAATAACAATACTCTCACTACTGATCACCACAATACTACTACTGATAGTAATAAAGATGATAGCATTACTGTTCATAACAATACTGCTGATCACCACAGTATTGCTCATAGTAATAGTAGTACTGATCATCATAATACTACTACTGCTAGTGACAATATTGCCACTACCAATGATCACAATACTACTAATCATCACAATACTGTTCCCATTGATCATTACAATACTCCTACAATAGTCCTGTACTGATGTAATATTCCTATACAATACTCCTACTGCTGATAATCATAATACTACTGATAATAGTAGTACTACTGATGACAATACTACTACTGATAGTAATAATGCTACTAGTGTTAATAGCAGTGGGTGGGTACTAATGAGAGTAATAACACTGCACAGTACTACTGAGAGTAATAATACTAATACTACTTTTAAAAACAATATCACTTCAGAGGGCCGTTGTGAGGATTACACAAGTCGCTATATGTGCAAATCTTTGAACAGGGCCTGCGGCCAGGGTAATTGCCAAATTAGGTGTTGATAGTTACAGAAGAAGCAGCTGAGGACACCAGCTGAGTCACATATGGGGTGATGAACTGGTTTGCCCCAAATCACACTTTGAGAGAGGGGCAGTGTTGGATTTGAAGCCAGCTCTGGATTCTGTGAGTTCCCACGTGTCTTTAAGTTCTTGTGTCTCCCCTCTGCCCAGCACACGGCATCAGGTCCTGTGGCACTCAGGCCAGGCTGAATGGACAGGAACAGCAGGCACAGATTTCTGCAGGTGCTGGGCATAGCCAGAGCTCACCCAGGGTACAGGAGAGGTGTGTTCTTCTCCCTTGGAAACCTGAGAAGCTGCTTCTCTGTGCATCCTTCCTTGATTTCTTTTTTTTTTTAATATTGATTTATTTATTTGAAAGTCAGAGTTAGTGAGAGAAGGAGAGGCAGAGAGAGAAAGAGGTCTTCTATCTACTGGTTCACTCCCCAATGGCTGGAGCTGTGCCAGTCAGAAGCCAGGAGCTTCTTCCAGGTCTCCCACATGGGTGCAGGGGCCCAAGGACTTGGGCCATCTTCTACTGCTTTCCCAGGCCATAGCAGAGAGCTGGATCAGAAGTAGAGCAGCTGGGACTCAAATTGGTGCCCATACGGGATGCCGGCATTGTAGGCAGTGGCTTTACCTGCCACGTCACAGCACTGGGCCCTCCTTTCTTTATTTCTAAGATGTGATTGTGAGTTTGCATAGTCTTTGTAAGGGTTACAGGAGATGTGTTTGTTCCTTCATCACACAAATATTTATTAAGTGCTGTGTTCCAGGAGCCTTGCTAACTATTAGGATTGTCTGAGACAGGGTGCACACAAGAGACAGAAGCCGCCCCCAAATGTTCTAAATAAGGACTTTGATGCAAGAGCCATTTACTGAGAGGTGTGCACAGCTACGAGACCATGAGACATTCAGAATCCAACCAGGGCAGGAAGCCAGTGTCACCCCCAGGGAGGAAGTGACAGAAGGGGCAACAGAACTACAGGCTGAACATCCTTAATCTGAAAATCCAGAATGATCCAGATCCTGAAACTTTCTGAGTGCTGACATGGCACCAGGAAACTTTGTTCCATGCCTGAAGTTTCTAAAAATACTGTATGAGAGCGCCTGCAAGCTGCATGTGTAAGATGTATGCAGAACAGGAACGAATTTCACATTGGGACTTGGCTTCCATTCCCGAGATGGCTCCTTATGGACAAGCAAGTATTCCAAAGTCCAAAATCCGAAGCCCTTCTGGTCCCAGGCATTTCAGGAAAGGGGGTTCAGCCTGAGCAGGGAGCACTCTTCTGAGGCTCTTGTTGGGGAAGGGACTCAGCCTCCTCCACAACCAGGACGCACCAGCAGGGTGGACACAGGAGAAGCCACCACCCTCTGTCCCCCTGCCCTCCAGTCTCCTGCTGGGCCTGACTCTGGCCAAGCCAAGTGCAGAGCGGTCAGCAGGAGAACCGGGTGGATGCTGTGCACAGTGATCAGCCTCCTGGGACCCCGGGCAGGGCAGAGGGGCACGAGACAGAGGGAGGAACTCCTAGCGGGGGTCATCAGTGAACGGACAGACCCAGTGCCCTCGTGAGGCCAGGCTCTAGCAGTGCTCCGTGAATGGCCAGGCATCGCACACAAGCTGGTTACGGCCTCAGCATTTGCAGCAATTAAATCCAATTAAATCCTGCCCTGCGCCTAGGCCAGGACTGGGGAGCGGGAAATTGCCAGCCAACTCCAAGTGCTCCAGCGCAAACCAGAGGGCCAGGTTCTCTGGAAGCTGCACATTCTGTTTAGAAAGCAGAGCGGGGGCCGACCCAGGCCATGTGAACATTCACGCTTCATGGATGGCCGTGGCCCTTCTGGGCGCTCATTCAAGCCTGGCTCCCCCACGGAGAGGTTTAAAAAAAAAAAAAAAGTGGGGGGGGGGGTGCAGCCATGGCCACAGGGACAGATGGGATTGGAGAAACAGGACAGGAGAAACCAGGAATGAAAAACACCCAGGGAGGCAGCCGTTAATGAGGCCCCAATCTAATTATGCCAGCCCTGCTCTCAGTGTGCAGCATTAGGCAACGCTAAATTACAGGCACCCGTTCAAACCACAGTGCCTGATAATGTGCATCCGCTCATTAGAAGGTCAGGCGTCAGACGGGGTCGGGGAGAGGGAGCCAGAATGCGTTAGGAAAACCCAGGACCTTGGGAAAAGGCATCAAAGTCTCTCCAACCCTTCCACCCCCACATCCCCCGAATCTGCCCCAGGCTTGCTGTCTGCAGGGAGAGGGAGGTGCCGGGGCTTGTCCCAGAAAGGGGGATCCTTTGTAAAATCTTAGGGTTCTAGAGTTGGAAGAGCCCCTTAGGATTTTCCATGTGCCTCCATTTTTCAGATGGGTAAACTGTGGCCTGAGGGGCAGCTTGTCCCAATCCTCCCAGCACATTTAGCTCCTGAGCCAGAATGGGCCCTGTCTGTCTTGGGAATTCTCAAACAACTCCTCGAAAAACATCTTTATAATCAGATTCCTTTGCTCTTTATTGCATATGTAATTCCCTCCGTTTCGTGGGCTTCTTTGAAACTGAGCTAATCATTCATTCCCCAAGGCCTTGGCCTCCTTGGTTCGCTTTTGAGAGGCAGAGAGAGAAACAAAGACAGACCCTGCATCTGCTGGTTCACTCCCCAAATGCTGGCCACGGCCAAGGCTGAGTTGGGCTGAAGCCAGGGGCCGGGACCTCAATTCTGGGCCTCCCGCATGGGTGGCAGGAACCCAACTGCGTGAGTTCCCACCGCTGCCTCCCGGGGTCTGCGTTAGCAGGAGGCCGGAGTCAGGAGCAGGAGCTGGGGATTGAGCCCAGAGACTGCAGTATGGCCCGTGGGCGTCTTTGCTGGTTTCAGTCCCCAGGCCCGTGATCCAGCCCGACCAGCAAGCTCACGTGACCCAGAGCGCAGGCCCCACCCTCTCTTCTAGGCACTCAGGTGTGTGTGCAGGAGCGTGCCTGTTGGCTCTCCGGAAGGTTTCCGTGCCCCGCGAGGGAGCTGCTTCCTACTCTCCGCCCCCCCCACCCCACCTTTTGTTTATGTAAAGATTTATTTGAGAGTCAGAGTTACACAGAGAGAGGAGAGGCAGAGAAAGAGAGAGGTCTTCCATCTGATGGTTTACTCCCCAATTGGCTGCAATGGCCGGAACTGCACCGATCCATAGCCAGGAGCCAGGAGCTTCTTCCGGGTCTCCCACATGGGTGCAGGGGCCCAAGGACTTGGGCCATCTTCTACTGCTATCCAGGCCATAGCAGAGAGCTGGATCAGAAGTGGAGCAGCCGGGACTAGAACCGGTGCCCATATGGGATGCCAGCACTTCAGGCCAGGGCATTAACCCGCTGCGCCACAGCACCGACCCCATCTTTTTTTGGTTCTCTAAATATTCGCCAGGCACAGAGGATCCAGTGGTAGACAGAGCAGACGGGAGCCCCCGCGGAGCTGCTAGGCACGTGGGAGAAAACTGTGAAGAAGTAAGCATGTCGGTGTTCTCGTGGGAAGTCAGAAGTGGGTGAAGCAGAGGAGACAGAGAGCAGCTGTCCTTGAGGGGGTGAGCAGGGAGGGCCTCCCAGAGGAGGTGACTTTAAGAAGACGGGGAAGTAGACTGAGCAGACTACCGCATGTATCTGCTGAGGCAGGAGCTTCCCCTCTTCCAACCCTCTTGACATTGGGTAGGCACGTGCAGAGCTTGGGTGTTGGCAAAGAAGAAAGGCGGAGACTTTGTGGGCTTGGCAGGTTTCACAGGCCATTGAGGTTAGGCTTCCTTCTCTGTATCCTGCTCTGAAGTCCAGTGCAGTGCCCTTCCTCCAGGCTCCCAAAGCACCCAGGTCCTGCCCAAGTATGCAGTGTGGTGTCATAGCCCAGAGTCCCCCTGCAGAGGCAGAGCGGCTGGCCTGGGTGGGCCCCGGCTCTGCCTTCCCCAAGCTGCAGGGGTGTGGCTAAGTCACTTTGCTCCATCTTCCTAGCTCTTGGCTTGTGGGGACGCACACATGTTGTCCTTACTTGGGGGCTGTGATGTGAATGGGTCAGGTGGAGAAGTGTTTGGTGCATAACCTTGGTGCTTGCTAGACCGCCTTCCTGAAACACGCCTGCACATCTGAGCACTCTAACCCCTCCACTTCCTTTCAGGTTTCTGCTCAAATGTCCCCTCCTGGGCAGGCAAGTGGCTCAGCAGCTAGGACACCGCTTGAGATGGCCACATCCGACATCAGAGAACCTGGCTGCACTCCTGGTTCCAGTGGGAGGCGGCAGGTGATGGCTCAGGGCCTTGGGGCCCTGCACCCACTTGGGAGACCCAGATGGAGTTCCAGGCTCCTGGCTTCAGCCTGGCCCAGTCCAGGCTGTCTTGGACATTTGGGAAGTGAAACTGTGTGGGAGATCTCTCTCCATCTTGCTGTCTGTCTGCCTTTCAGATAAATAAAAAATGGAAAAAATTATTTTAAGATTTATTTATTTATTTGAGAGTCAGAGTTACACAGAGTCAGAGAGAGAGAGAAAGAGAGAGAGAGGTCTTCCATCCGTTGGTTCACTCCCCAGACGGCCACAACAGCCAGAGCTGCACCGATCCAAAGCCAGGAGCCAGGAGCTCCTTCAAGATCTCCTACATGGGTGCAGGGGGCCAAGGACTTGGGCCATTTTCAACTGCTTTCCCAGGCCATAGCAAAGAGCTGGATCAGAAGCGGAGCAGCTGGGACTCGAACCCGTGCCCATATGGGATGCTGGTGCTGCAGGTGGCGGCTTTACCCACTATGCCACAGCGCCAGCCCCTAAATAATGGAAATTTAAAAACCAAATGTTCTCTCCTTGGATATACCTTCCCAGTCCATATCATTCCTATCTCTAGACCCAATAATGAATTTTTTTCCTGTACGTGTTTGTCACCACCTGAGGATTAATGGGGAGATAGACTAGGGCTGGCATTGTGGGGCAGCAGGTTAAGACCCTGCCTACAGTGCCGGCATCCCTTACTGGAGTGCCACTTCCAGTCCTGGCTGCTGCACCTCCAACCCAGATCCCTGCTGATGCACCTGGGAAAGCAGCAGAGGATGCCCCAAGTGCCTGTGCCCCTGTACCCACGTGGGAGACCTGGATGGAGTCCTGGCAACCTCCTGGCCAGGACTTGACTGTTGGGACTATTTGGGGAGTGAACCAACAGGTGAAAGAGCTCCCTCTCTTTGTCTCTCCGGCTCTAACTCTTGCCTTCCAGATACATAAATAAATTCTTAAACAAAAATAGGTAGATATGTTGGTAAATTCTTATATACAGAGGTTACACCAATATATACAATAGAATAACATGTTTTACTATAGATACAATAATAGTATGGATGCCTCACAGATGTAGTATAGATTATATAGGACGAGCTGCTGGGTAATTTATTTTACTGGACAGAAGGTCCGTGGGGACAGGAAGTTGATTGTGTCCCCACTGTATTCCCCCAGTGCCACTGCCCATCTGCATCCCAACACCTGCATGTGCAGTGGATGCAGCTATGCACCAGCCTTTCCCCACAGCTGTGTGTTCCTGCTGCCTTCCCTGCCC
Source organism: Oryctolagus cuniculus (assembly GCF_051225735.1). Classification (NCBI taxonomy): domain Eukaryota; kingdom Metazoa; phylum Chordata; class Mammalia; order Lagomorpha; family Leporidae; genus Oryctolagus; species Oryctolagus cuniculus. The sequence goes on along the minus strand of NC_142877.1, from coordinate 110,846,440 downwards.
TGGTCTCATTCAGGAGGCCAACTGTTCTTTGCTTCTCCGCCTCTCGCCCTGGCCTGAGCCTTCCTTGCGGCTCAAGTTAAGGACTGTTTTTCTGAATCGTCGCCCCAGCACCTGGCACGGTGCCCACATCTCTGCCGAAGGCATTCATGACTGTTCGCATGAATTAGAATCCCACAGCTTTGCAAAGTGAAAAAAGCTCAGTGCCCAGAGGGCTCCTCGGGTTCAGGCACCAGATGCCCTGGCGGCACGGGGCCCGTGGCCTTCTGTCCCCAGGAGGGGCGGGGACAGGGTCTGGAGGCCAGGCACGTCGGGCCGTGCAGGGGCCTGGCAGGGCAGCCCGAGAGGGGGATGACCCCGCTGAGTGTCTTCGCCCAGGGCCTCTGCCTGGACCACGGCAGGATCCCTGGGGACTGGCAGAGGTGGGGCGTGGGAACGGGAGGAAAGCAGCAGAAGAAAGAGACAGTGTGAGCCTGTAAAGAAATGCCAGGCTCTGCTGCCCATGCATCGGAGCCAACAGTCGGGCCGCCAGGTCTGCCAACTCCCCTGGGAGAAGGACTGCGGGTTGGAGGAAGGAAACAGCGTGGCTCCTGATTCCCAGAATCTCAGAAATCGGGGATGGGAAAGACCTGCTGACCCTGTACCCTTTCCCACATGTTCCAGCCCTGCCCTGGGCTGGCTCCACCATCCCCCACCGGGACCCACGCCTGCCCTGACACAGGCCACGAGGCTGGAAGTTGATCCAGCGACCATTTTGCCCTTTTGGCTCTGGCCTCCTGACCTCTTGTCATTCACAAGCCATCACCTTTTACTAACAGGCTGCTGGCCACCTGGAGCTTCTCAATGGCAGGTGACCACGGTCCCTTTGCGAAGAAACCAAGAGACCTTTTGCTGAGGTCGCACGGCTCACAGGTGGAGGTGTGGGGCTCCAGCTCTGATGGGACCCCCAGCGGCCATGCTGTTCCTCGACCTGGATGGTGTGACTTGAGGCTGTGGAGACACCAGTGCCGGTGCCAGGCCGTGCCTTCCAGACCCCTGGCCTCCTGATCCGGGAAATGGAACGAGAGCGTCTCCGAGGGGACAAAGCGAGGAAGCCTTGACATCGCTAATGCCCGCAGCATAGCGAATGTTCCTCCAAATGTTCTCCCCATCCCCAGCTCACCCTCACACCCCCAGCTGCTCCTGTACACCCTTCCTGCTTCCTGGAATGAGCCTCGTGGGGAGGGAGGGAAAGAGAGACTTTCTAGGGCCCCCACAGCATGCAGGCAAAACCATGCAGTTGGAAGAGCCCCTGGAGGGGGGGGGGGTGATCCAATTAAGTTCCCTCAACTGGACCCCCTTGTCATTTAAACACATCCCTCTGCTTCCCCTAGGCATGTTGACCCGCTGCTGCTGTGACTTTAAACTGCCCCGTGACGTGAATCATTTAGGAACTCCCTGTCCTACTTAGGAAAATGCAGATGCTTAGGCCCCATTCTCAGTCTAATTCCTGGGTGGGACACAGGAGTCTGTCCACTGTCAGGCTCTGTCTAAATAATTCCAGTGTCAGGAGGCCAGGGACCCACTGTCAAACCGTGTCCCAGCAAGCCCAGAAGAGAAGTAGCAGGCAGGCAATGAGAACATAGCATGATGCACTAGGTTATTTGGCTCACGTAGTCGTAAAAGAAACATGGCAATGGTAGCAATGCTAGCATACCAAGAAGAAAGAACTGTGCTCACCTGGAGAAGTTGAAGTTTCCAAGTCTGGCTTGGGGCCAGCACCGTGGCACAGCAGCTTAAGCTGCAGCCTGTGAGGCTGGCAGCCCATGTAGGCGCTGGTTCTAGTCCCAGCTGTTCTGCTTCTGATCCAGCTCCCTGCTAATGCTCCTGGGAAAGCAGTGGAAGATAGCACAAGTCCTTGAGCCTAGGAGGGAGACCCAGATGGAGTTTTTGGATCCTTGCTTCAGCCTGGCGTGGCCCCAGCTGTTGTAGCCATTTGGGGAATGAACAGCAGATGAAAGATCACTCTCTGTCTCTTCCTCTCCCTCTGAACTCTGCTTTTCAAATAAGTTAATTAATCTTAAAAAAAAATAATAAAGTCTGGCCCAGCCATCTCCTGCTGCAGCTTTAGACCAATGATGCTGTCCTGACTGAGCCTGTTTCCTTGTTTGTAAATTGGAGGTGGTGATTCCGACTTCACAGGCGAGTTCATAGACTCAAAAGAGGTGCCATGCATGAGTGCACTTGACAATCAGAAAAAGACGTAGAAACATCAGGTGTTCACAAAGATGAACAGGTTTTTAAAAACATTTTTCTGGGACATTTCTTCAGTTTGCTACTAGTTTTGTTCCATTCAGCCTAGTTTCTTGCATTCTGGAATATGCCCCTTTACCGATGTAGTGTTGATCCTCATGGTCTCCAGAGAGCAGACCAGGCAAGTAGCCTCAGACAGTCTTTCCTTGAAAGAGGTGACATCAGAAGGGAACCATACATCCCTGGGAAGAGTTGGGGTCTCCAGACCCCCGAGTTTCTCCTGTGGATGGTGATACGTCTGATTCTCCACCCCCACACCTGCTGTAGGTCACGTTGCCCCTCCCTCTCACCTGGAGTTCAGCAGTGGCCCCCTGCCTGGCCTCCTGGCTTCTGCCACTGTCCTGTGTCTCAGTTTTCAGTTGCTGTGTAACAGACTACCCCAAATCTTTGTGAGGTACACCCATAGCCCTCTTATTTGCTTTCGCCCTGGGGGGTCAGGGATTTGGACAGGGCTTGGCTGGGCGGTTCTTCTGCTCTAGGCTGCGTTGCCCAGACTGACCCACTTGGCTGTGTTCTGCTTTTGGTCTGGCTGGGCTGGAAGGGCCACACAGATTGCATGCTCAGTCTGGTGCTCAGTGCTCCCCCACGAGGTCTGTCTGTCTGTCTTCCTCATAGCCAGGTGATCGGAGTTGGTTTCTAGGAGGGCAAGGAACAGGAGGGCCAAAAGCTGCAGGTATCTCAAGGGCCATGTCAGAGCTGTTTAGCCTCACTTCTTCCACATCCTAGGGGGCAGAGATGGGTGTGGGGGAAACAGACTGAAGGAGACCCCCCCTCTCAGTACAAGGAGCAGCAAAGAATTTGAGGACACGAGGACCCACCAGATCCCCCTTGGGTTCATTTTGCTCAGAGCAGCTGGAGCGATTCTCCGGAAACAGATCAGATCCCAAAGACATGTCTAATGCACGCCAAGGGTTCCCCATCCTTCTTTGTGTGGGACTCCCAGCCCTCACCGTGGTCTGTGGGACACTGTCTAGGCTGCTGCTGCCTCACAGCCTCCGAGGAGCCCTGTTCCTTGCTGCTCCACTCCCTCCTCTGATGTCCTGTCCAGAATGACCTCCCACGTGGACCTCTGTCCCCTGCCACTGTACTTATTAAGCACCCTCACAACTGCTGTGTTTATCTAGATGTTCTTTGCCTGTCTCTGCCACCAGGATACACTCTCTCTGAAGGCGGGAATCCTGTCCTGTTCACAGATCACGCCATTCTTACTGCCAAGGATGAGTGGCGAATTCTTTTACTGCTTATTTTTTAAAATCTCTGTGCATTTGAGAGCACCTGCCGCACTGGGAGTCCCTGCTGGCTGGCAGAGGTCAGGTTGCTTTTGTTGTCTTGACACCAGCTAGGGGGCTCTCTGCAGGGTGCTTTATAACTGTTGGTTGAGTGCTTGGTCTGAGTCCTACCTACCCCAGTGTTTCTGCTAGGGTCCGCCTCTGCCGTTGTTTGTTCTGTTCTGTGGGTGTGGACGTGTATCCTGCCGTGGGCTCACCATTGCCATACAGAGCAGTCTCCCTGCCCAAGTCTCCTGTGCTCCACTCACTCATCCCCCCCCCCGCCCCCGCCCCAGGCAGCCACTGATCTCTTAGCTAACTGCGTAGCTTTGCTTTCCCAGGATGCCCCGTCATTGGAATCATCTGGTGTCTAATCTTTTCAGAATGACATATAATTTTTAAAAGCTTGATTTATTTCAAAGACAAAGATACAGAGGGAGAGGGAGAGACAGAGGTCTTCCGTCCGCTGGTTCGTTCCCTAAATGGTTGCAATGACCGGAGCTGGGCCAGGCCAAAACCAGGAGCCAGGAGCTTCATCCGGATCTCCCACGTGTGGGCAGGGGCCCAAGCACTTGAGCCTTCTGCTGCTGCTTTCCCAGGCGCATTAGCAGGGAGCTGGATCAGAAGTGGAGCAGCCGGGACACATACCGGCACCCATATGGATGCCGGCGCTGCGGGCGGCAGCTTTTCCTGCTTCGCCACAGTGCCAGCTCCATGTGATGACTGGGAAGCCTCTGGTTTGGTTGTGTTACTGCTGCAGCTTCTGGGGGCCTTCCTCGTGGCCGGCGTGCCCTCCCCATCCAGCTCTGGGCTTGTTCTCTCTGCTGCAGCCACAGCGACTTTTTCTCCCTTCTCTCCCGCTCCAGGCCCCCAGCTCTGTCCGCAGCTCAGGCGTGAGTTCTGACGCCCCCACCACACAGCCTGCTTTCCCTTACGGCTGCAGCGGGTGTCTGGGCCTCTGTGGGTGATGGGGCACGGGGGCTTTCTGGGTGGGTGGGCTGGCGACTGGTCAGGGCCTGGGGGAGCTTGATGCCACTTTAGGACTCTGCAGCAGCAGCCCGGCTGTTGGGCATCCACAGCGTTTGTTCACCACATGATGGTTTGGCTCCGGTTCAGCTCCCCGGGGAGAGCCGTGCGGCCATCTTTTATTACCGCCCTTGGTGCTGAGACAAAGAAATATAAAGAGATAAAGTGTGCGGCTGGCGTTTGCTTCCTGATGGCATAGCCTCCTCCACCCCACTGGCTCCCTCTCCCGGCCCCCCCTCACCCCATACATCAAGGCAAGGCTGAGACCATTCTTTGTCTCCCATCCAAATTCCTTCTCTCCCTGGGCTTCTCACACCAAATGCGGAGACAGAAGAAGAATAAAGGTGGTCATGTAAGGTTGTGCAGCTTGTGCACTGCTCAAAGGCCTAGGGTGGCCTCCAAGTCGGGCTGAAAAGCAGTCTGTGCTCTGCTCACCTGTGCTGTAGCCTCGCCCGCCTCTGTCCGTTTTCTGGGCTGCACAAAGATGTCTTAGTTCAGTGGGAGAGGCTGGAGGATGTGGCTGGGATAAAAGAACGTCAGGTAGCCCCGGGCTCTGGCTACCTAAGATGCCCAGACCCCTGTCCCTGCTGCCTCATCAGTCTCCTAAGCTGTAATCACCCCGGCCGTCCTTAGCCGCCCTTCCGTCTGGGCTGGGAGCTCCTCAAGCAAGTTCCTGCAGCCAGGGCCTGACCTCTCAGGTCATGGGCAGTGCCGTTGAGGCCAAGTGCGAAGACCGCAGGTGGCCATGCAGCTGACCAGGCCCTTTCCCCTGTCACTGACTGGCTGTGTGACCCAGGGGCACTCCCTTTGCCTCTCTGAGCCTCAGCTCACCCAGCTATGAAAAAGATGCTTCTAAAGGTGAGGTGTAAAACTGGCCGACATCCGTCGCCTGCCCTGCGGCTGCCCTGCTCTAAGGACGTTGGTGGGGTGAACTCCTTTCGCTCTCTGATTTCCAGGGGAAGGATGTGAGGCCCAGAGAAGTGAATTGACTCGCCCCGGGTCACAACGCTGCTGATCGCTGAGGCTGGGTACGGGTCAGGGCTCTGTATGAACTCAAACATAAGGACCCGGAGTAAGGAGATGGTGCCCAGCGAACAGCAGCCAGTGCTGTCAGCAGCGGCTCCAGCCGCTGGACCCAAGGCTGCCCCCCCTGGAGAGGGTCCACCGACCCTCCTCCTGTCATGTGGTCCCCACACTCCGGTCCACAGAGGCACCGCCTGGTCTTCTTCTGGTTGTTGGGGGGTGGCTGTCGAGTGTGCAGGAGTCCAGCCTCCCTCCTCCACCCCCACCCACCATACCAGATCCGCTTTGATCTGTTTACATATTAAAATGCCACATAAAAAGCTGTCTGAAAAGGAGCTCCTAGCCTCTCTCCACCCTTTAGTTTTTAAATAAATGTGCACAGAGAGGGCAAGCAGCTTGCTCAAAGACACACAGCAAGTGAGCAGGCAGAGCTGTTTCCTCATTCTTAGGGTGCAGGCTTTCTGCTAAGCCTCCTGCGAAGTCTCGTTTTTCTTTTCTTTTCTTTTTTTTTTCCCTCTCAAGCAGCAACCCACAGCCTGTGTTTTCCAAGCATTCCCAGAGCCCTTCCTTCCAATGTGGGTTTTCCTGGTCTCTCAGCATACCGCCTGTGGCTGCACCTGCCCAGGGTGCACCTCCCCCTGCCACTGTGAGCAGTTGCTGCCAGGTGCCCCCAGTCCCAGGCCCCGCTCTGTCTCAAAACGGCCGTGAGGCCAGCGCCGCCGAGCTCCGGGGGAAGGCTGACAGGTTCAGGGTGTTAATGGGATATATTTGAGAAATACTAAACCAACAGGGTTTGGACATTCCAGCCGGCAGCCAGGCACAGAGCCAGGCAGATTTCAGCCAAGGGGAGCGAGTAGATATAGAAGCGGAATGAGAGTGGCTTTAAAAGCGGGCTGAAGACATTGTTTATTCGAGACCCTGGGAGCGCAGAGATAAAGCGTGCATGGCGGATTCTGGGTCTTTGCAAGGCTGGCTCCTCTCCCCTGTCCTCATAAAGAGTTGCAGCTGTCCTCTGAGGCCTACCACGTGCTGGCCACTTTTGCGTGGCTCCTTCTCCTGTGGTAACCTGCATTGCACAGGTTGAAGGGAGGTTCAGAAAGGCCGGACCTGCCCAGGTAGGGTCCACCTGCCGCAGCTCACTCATGCAGTGAGCGCCTTCCCTGGCCTGGGGAAGCGTGCTGAACCCTGGGAAATCAGGAGGCTTCGCACCCACCAGGAGACCAGCGTGGGGTGGAGCAGAAAAGTCCCAGTCTTCAGAGACACCTGGGTTCAGGTGCCACCTCTGCTCCCGTGTCACGGTGGGCGTGGCTTCCTTCCCCGAGCCTCAGCGGGATTATCTCTGCGGCTAAGAACAGGGCTCAGCAAACTCTCTGTGCAGGGCCATATGGCAAATACTTAGAGCTTTGCAGCCGTGTGTTCTCTGTCACCACTATGGAGCTCTGTCGTTGTGCCGTGAAATAGACACGCATGATCCACATGCAGATATGAGTGGGTGTGGTTGTGTCCCGATCACACCGCGTTTACACTCATAGGTGGAGGGGGGCGGCTTGGGTTCAGGGCCCAGCTCTGCCCCCTACTGGCTGTGTGGACGCATTGGAAAACCTCTCTAGTTCACTTTGACCATTTGTAAAAATGGGGGCGGGGTGTGTGAGCGATCTCCTGATAGGGAGATGGAAAAGAATGCACTAATACTTACAACACTTCAGAGAACAGTGTCTGGTACCCCGTCATTGCCGGCCTCTGTAACTCTGAGTTACATGTGGAACAGTCATGGTAGCGAGGCCTGCCTTTTCTGGTAAGGCTTAGTGGGGACCTGATGAGGTTATTCATGTAGGCGCCATGAGGGCATGAATTAGCGAGCACTGTGTTCTGATGATGTTCTCCTCTAATAAAACTGTACCTACGAAAGCAGGTGGCCAGTCCACAGCCACAGCTCGCTGATCTGATGTCTCAAAATACTGCACTACAATGTTAATTTCCTGGTCATTTTTTTGGGGGGGGCACTCTCGCCCACTTTAAATTTGGTGCCTGCCCAAGCCGCGGCTCACTAGGCTAATCCTCAATCTAGCGGCACTGGCACACCAGGTTCTAGTCCCGGTCGGGGCGCCGTATTCTGTCCCGGTTGCCCCTCTTCCAGGCCAGCTCTCTGCTGTGGCCAGGGAGTGCAGTGGAGGATGACCCAAGTGCTTGGGCCCTGCACCCAATGGGAGACCAGGATAAGTACCTGGCTCCTGCCATCGGATCAGCGTGGTGCGCTGGCCGCAGCGTGCCGGCCGCGGCGGCCATTGGAGGGTGAACCAACAGCAAAGGAAGACCTTTCTGTCTCTCTCTCTCATTGTCCACTCTGCCTGTCAAAAAAAAAAAAAATTGGTGCCTGAGGTCAGTGCTTCGCTCAACTCCTACCCTGCCAGAGCTGGGAGCGGTCCCTGGCACAGAGTAGGCGTTCGGTTGGTGTTTGTTGAATGCATGAAAACACCTGGGACCCGGGTCTAACACAGGGCAGGTCTTCGAGACACAGGACCTCCCACCGTGTGAGCCACAGTGGTGTAGAACTTGAGCTTGGGAGTCAGATCTCTTGGGTCCATATTGCAGTCCAGCCACTTGCTGTATGACTTTTTACTTTTTTTGTGCATATTTATTTATTTGAAAGGCAGAGTTACATAGCAAGGGGAGAGACAGAGAGAGAAGGAGATGCTCCATCCACTGGTTCACTCCCCAAATGGCCCCAACAGCCAGACTTGGACCAGGTCAAAGCCAGGAGCCAGGAACTCCACTCAGGTTTCCCACGAGGGTGCAGGGGCTCAAGAACTCGGGCTATCCTCTGCTGCTCTCCCAGGCCATTAGCGAGGAGCTGGATCAGAAGTGGAGCAGCCGGTACTTGAACCAGTGCTCATTGGGATGCTGGCGCTGCAGGTGGCGGCTTAACCTGCTCTGCCACAGCGCCAGCCCCTGTGACTCTCCTCCATTTCCTGGCCTCTCTGTGTTGCCACTGTCTCATAGGTGACGGTGGGAAGCGTGTGCCTGCCTCGTAGAGAGGCTGTGAGGATGTTGAAAGCTTTGATGTGTCTTGAGCGCTTGGAAGTGCGTGGCCCACGCAGTGAGCCCTCGCCCAATCGCGTTGCCTTTATGATGCACCACTGGGCACCGTGGCAGAAAGGAGGAAGACTGGGCAGAAGCCCTTCAGAGAAGGGGGATGCTGCCCTTCAACCTTGGTCAGCGTCAGCAGGGTCCACGGAGCTTGTCTAAAACACAGGTTCCCCGGGGGATTGAGTTCGTTCTGTGTGGGGCCCCAGAATCCCCTCTTTGAACACGCTCCCGGAAAGTGGTGCCGGGGGTCCCAGGAGCTCACGCTGAGAAACCCCAGACCCTTGGTTTCCAGGGACAGGCCTTCAGCTTCCTGAGAGCAAGCAGATCAGCTCCTTCCTGCCTGGGTCCTCGGAGGGGCTCTGCTTTACTGTCGGCGGCTCCCGGGCCCTTCCTGAGAGCCTTGCAGCTGTGCAAACCTCCGGCCCCCGTGTCTCGGGGCTTAGGGTAATGGGGGCTCCACTCACCATACTGACCCTGCTGCACCTGCTCGGTGAACGGGGGACTTCTCTGCCAGCTGAGGTCTCCTGGGGAGACCCTGCTCTGTGGTCCTTGACCGTCACAGGGCAGCAAGCCCTTAAAGAGAGAGGCCAGCTGCTCTCCTTCTAGGGCTGGGGAAGTGAGGGCGGCTGCAGGCTTGGGCCAGAGCCACCTAGCCAGGAGGAGGAGGCGGGAAGGAAGGCAGACAGGGCCCGGCAGCTACAGGCTACTCTGAACCTGTGGCGCTGGGACTTATCAGCTGTGTGGGAGCCGTGTGCCTCTTGGACGCCTCTTCTTTAAACAGGAAGACTCGTGCCCCACCACTGAGCGCCCGCGAGAGTTAAATGCATTACGAAGACAGGTATTATTATGTGTGCCCACTGGCGTCCAGCACACAGCACGTGCCCGGAGCGTCCCTGTGTCTGGAGATGCAGGGATTTGAGGTGGGTGAGGGATGGAGGACGAGGGAGGTTTCTTCTCTCTGCCCCACTGCGCCCTCCTCTCTGGTCCTCCCAAGTAGACTGTAGGCACAGTGAGGTCGCAGGCTGGAGTCATCGTCCACATCACTCTGTCACTCATGACGCTTGTGGAAAACAACCCAGGAACTCCACCCCCAGAATCCTTACCCGCATCCCTCTTTCCTTTGTGATGGAATAGCACAGAAACGGGTCTGACTCACAGACTATTGCTGTCCCCGTGAGCTGATAGCAAAGGAGAGCTGGCGAGAAGCACCAAGCGCACCCAGCTCTACCCTGCGGTTTCAAAGACGAGAACACGGAAGCTCGGAGAGGAAGTGGCTTGTCCTCAGGCTCCTCGTCCAAACCGCAGAAGGCAGAAAATGGTGATGATTTTCACAGTTCCAGGAACTGTATATAACTTGCATTCTGATAGATGGACAGGAAAGAAGTTAATTCATTGCATACAAGAGAGCCCTTGGACACTGGGGCTTTATCTTCTCCCAACACTAATTGGAAAGGGCTGGGCTAATGGAGCCCGAGCTCGCTCTGCCGTCTGAACGCTCCCCAGTGTGGATGAGAACACGGCCAGTGGTTAGTGGAGGGGAAGGAAGAGGCTGTCCCCTTACTTGTTCAAGTGCCTATGAAATCCTAAGATCCTACATGCATACGGGACCCTTTCTGCTTGTTTGGAAGAGGGTAGGCGAAAAGGGGGTCTCATATGTACAAGCAGAGGCTTCTGAAACCCAAGTTCTGTTTCTGCCCTGTGTATTATGCTAGCGATTATGGGATGTTTTCCTACCACAAGAGATGGCTGAGGCTCATTCGGGAGCTCAGATGTTATCTTGCAGACGGTCCACGGCGTCAGCTGCTCAGGAGTCCACGCAGGCCCCGTCACGCCTACATCTGCAGAATCATCTGCAGAATGTCTACACCTGCTAACTGGCAGAGCTAGAGCACAGGACTGCTTCGGAGAATTTTCTTTTTTTTAATTTTTATTTATTTTTTATTTAGTAAATATAAATTTCCAAAGTACAGTTTATGGATTACAATGGCTCCCCCCCCCCATAATTTCCCTCCCACTCGCACCCCTCCCATCTCCCGCTCCCTCTCCCATTCCATTCACATCAAGATTCATTTTCAATTATCTTTATATACAGAAGATCACTTCAGTATATATTAAGTAAAGATTTCATCAGTTTGCACCCACACAGAAACACAAAGTGTAAAATACTGTTTCAGTACTAGTTATAGCATTACTTCACATTGGACAACACACAGATCCCACAGGAGAAGTAAGTACACAGTGACTCCTGTTGTTGACTTAACAATTTGATACACTTGTTTATGGCGTCAGTAATCTCCCTAGGCTCTAGTCATGAGTTGCCAAGGCTATGGAAGCCTTTTGGGTTCGCCAACTTTGATCTTATTCTGACAGGGTCATAGTCAAAGTGGAAGTTCTCTCCTCCCTTCAGAGAAAGGTACCTCCTTCTTTGATGGCCCCATTCTTTCCACTGGGATCTCACTCACAGAGATCTTTCATTTAGGTTTTTTTTTTTTTTTCCCCCAGAGTGTCTTGGCTTTGCATACCTAAAATACTCTCACGGGCTCTTCAGCCAGATCCGAATGCCTTAAGGGCTGATTCTGAGGCCAGAGTGCTGTATAGGACATCTGCCATTCTATGAGTCTGCTGTGTATTCCACTTCCCATGATGGATCGTTCTCTCCCTTTTTGATTCTATCAGTTAGTATTAGCAGACACTAGTCTTGTTTGTGTGATCCCTTTGACTCTTAGACCTATCAGTGTGATCAATTGTGAACTGAAATTGATCACTTGGACTAGTGAGATGGCATTGGTACATGCCATCTTGATGGGATTGTATTGGAATCCCCTGGCACGTTTCTAACTCCACCATTTGGGGAAAGTCTGATTGAGCATGTCCCAAATTGTACATCTCCTCCCTCTCTTATTTCCACTCTTATATTTAACAGGGATCACTTTTCAGTTAAAATTTAAACACCTAAGAATAATTGTGTGTTAATTACAGCGTTCAACCAATAGTACTAGAAGAAAACAAAACAAAATACTAAAATGGATAGAGTATTACATTGTACATCAACAGTCAGGACAAGAGCTGATCAAGTCACTGTTTCTCAGTGTCTATTTCACTTCAACAGGTTTCCCCTTTGGTGCTCAGTTGTCTCCAATCAGGGAGAACATATGATATTTGTCCCTTTGGGACTGGCTTAATTCGCTCAGCATAATGTTTTCCAGATTCCTCCATCTTGTTGCAAATGACCAGATTTCATTGTTTTTGACTACTGTATAGTATTCTATAGAGTACATGTCCCATAATTTCTTTATCCAGTCTACTGTTGATGGGCATTTGGGTTGGTTCCAGGTCTTAGCTATTGTGAATTGAGCTGCAATAAACATTAAGGTGCAAACAGCTTTTTTGTTTGCCAATTTAATTTCCTTTGGGTAAATTCCAAGGAGTGGGATGGCTAGGTTGTATGGTAGGGTTATATTCAGGTTTCTGAGGAATCTCCAGACTGACTTCCATAGTGGCTTGACCAGTTTGCATTCCCACCAACAGTGGGCTAGTGTCCCTTTTTGCCCACATCCTCTCCAGCATCTATTGTTGGTAGATTTCTGAAAGTGAGCCATTCCGACCGGGGTGAAGTGAAACCTCATTGTGGTTTTGATTTGCATTTCTCTGATTGCTAGAGATCTTGAACATTTTTTCATGTGTCTGTTGGCCATTTTTTGCAAACTACGCAACAGATAAAGGGTTGATAACCAGAATCTACGAAGAAATCAAGAAACTCCACAACATCAAAACAAACAACCCACTTAAGAGATGGACCAAGGACCCAATAGACATTTTTCAAAAGAGGAAATTCAAATGGGAGAATTTTCCTGAGCCAAGTCTGGGAGAACCCTACAGCATTATCGTCCACGTTCCATTCATTCCATTGGCCAGAACAAAGTCACATGGCTGCACCCAACCACAAGGGCTGCTGGGAAATGTAGTCCAACTGGTACCCAGGCAAGAAAGGAAACATATTTGGCCCATAAGTATCTAGTCTCTGGCATGCTTTGTAACTTTGAATCGGCCTCTTGTATTACTGGTAGACTTGTGCAGGGGATCCAGAGAAGTAACAGCCACTCCGGGGCAGTAAACACAGGTGAATCGCAACCACACTAATTTCACCCCCTTCCTGAACATCTGGCCCACAGCCAAGTACATAGTAGGTGCAAAATAAACCATTATGCCGCTGATGGTCTTCCCAGCAGCCTCCTGAGTGCCCCAGCCAGCCGGCCCTTGGTTCACACACACATCTTTTCGACAACTTACCCACTGCCATCCGTCATTGCCTGTTTCCCCTGCCAGCTGGGAGCCGCAACACAGGAAGGGTTTTATCTGGAGCCTGAGACATCCTGAAAGGATGAGGCCTCCCTTCTGGGTCTCTGGATGGCTGCCCACTGCACCTCACATTCTTTGCAGCCTGGAGGCCGACGGTAACCAGGAGCTCCCCGAGGGCCAGGGCAGCCGGCAATGGAGGCGACTGCTGATTCCCAAACCTTGGAGCCTGGGCACCTCCATTCTCCTCCCTGACCCGCCTCCCCAGGATCTAGTGTGGCTCAGAAGGAGGCGGAAAAGGCCCCAGAGGTGCTGTCAAAACTCGCTGGTCAGTGGTGTATCCAGCTCCCTGCACCAGATTTCAATGGGACTTGAATGTTTGCGACAAAGGCTACCTACCGTGTAGTAACAGCTTCCGCTTATATGATGCTGGCCATGCGCCAGGCACAGCCACTGACTTAATCTTCAAACTGCTAGAAGATAGTTATGAATGCTATACCCACTTTATAGAGGAGAAAACTAAGGCACAAAAGGTTCACTGGCCATGTATAAGGCTGCACCTTTAGTCAGGGCATAGTCTCTGGTTGACCACAGACCCCACCACTCCAGACTGACTACCAGGCACAGGGTCTGAGAGTCGAGGTTCATTTCTTTGCTTGAAAAGCAGTAGAGATCTGTTGCTTAAGGCTGTCGATACTGAATCCAGACCACCATAGTTTAAAGCCTGGTGCTGGCACATGTGAGCTGGGTGACCTGGGAGAGTTATTAACTGCTCTTACCCCTGGTTTCCTGTGCTGTGAAATATGTCTAAAGCCACCAGGTTTTTTTCCTTTTTCTTTTTCCTGCAAGGACCATATTTAATCCTGGCTACTAGTTTGCGACTTCTGCCCTGGGCATATTCAAATCAGCGGTGTTTGCCAACAGACGTGAAAATGCCCCTGCAGCAGATGCCAACAGATGTGGGAACTGGAGCTCAGAAAGTTCTAGTAACTTTCCCATGGTCTTGGCATGTACCAGATGTTTGGTTAGAACCTGGGCCTCGTCCTCCTTGTGTTATATAAAAGCCTCTCTCCCCAGAACCTAGTGTGGATGCTGCAGAATGGAAAGCTCTGCTGGTACTCGGCCAGGTGCTGCTGGGCCTCAGGTTTCTCATCTGAAAGTGAAGCTTTTAAAAAGGAATTTATTTGTATAAGGTTGTGGGGCCCAAATGAGAGCAGGTGCTCTGAGATGTTGGCCGGTCTCGTCTGGGATACCCCAGCTCAGCAAGCATCGTGGTGTGGCCGATTCATACTGCTCTCCCTGCTCTGGCCTCCGCCCTGCTCTTTGAGCCCAGCCTGGGCTGGGGGCCGTGGAGCCTCTACTTGTCATGGTATTCTGAGATGGCCTGTGTCCTGGCTTGTCAGCCGTCACCCTGCTGGACTGCAGGGGAGCACAGAGCCGCCTTAGGAATTTACCCCCAGAGTCCAGCCCTGCGCGCCTGTGTAATCAGTGTGTGCCGCTGGAACAACCGCCTGCAGGGTGGGGTAGAAGGTGGCTCCACTCCCTGCCCATTGCTGAGGAGTTTGGAGCAGAGTTGGAGAGCTCCTGGTTCCTTCCTCCAAGCTGTGCAGCCTTCCGGGCCTCGTAGAAGTCTCTGGAAGGGCTGTGCTCTTACACAGCTCTGTCCCCTACAGCAGAACAGAAATGCCAGCCAGCAAGAGTCCTGCTGTGCCATCCCACAAGTAGCTTCAGCTTTAGCTAGCGAGGATCCCAAGGCATGAATGGCTGGAATTGTAAGGCAGAGAGGTAGTGTGGCCCTGCGGATTCCAAACTCGGTATCTGGAACTGGATTGTCTGAACTTGCAGCCTGGTGGGAACACTTCCCAGCCAGGTGCCCTTGGATAAGTCTCAGGAATCTCTCCAGCCTCAGTTGCCTCATCTGTAAAATGGGAACTGACTTTAGAGGGTTGTTCTTGGGGTTAAGGAACTAAAATCTGGGAAAAGCTCAGAAGAGGAGACAATGTATTTGAGGTCTAACAAGACTGTTGGCTCCTTAAGAAGCTGCACAGTGAGGCGGGAGGTGGGGCTGGTCATTGTGAGTGGAGCTGCAGGAGGAAAGGATGGTTGAGGGCTGTGTGGTGGGGAAAGGGTTCGCCCAAACCAAAGGGCATGGCCAGGAGCTGCACAGATGGAGAAGGCAGCCTCACAGGCAAGAGATAGTCAGGGCGGGCTCTTAGGTGTGGGGAGCAACTCGGACTAGACTAAGTTACTGGAATTAAGACTTATTCTATGCATCTGCTCTCCCACAATATGGCGCTGAGAAGGGAGAAACAGCTTCTACACAGCTGCCTCCAGTTCAACCAATAAACTGTAGGACCTGCTCCTGATTGGAGGAGAGCAGCGTACTCGGCGTGTGGGTAGCAGAGTTGGGATTGGTGGAAGAGGACTATAAAGGAGGAGAGAGACAACATGCACCAGGAACATCTATCTGAAGGAACACCTGTGCAGCCCCCGAGAGAGCCGGCCGGCGGTGTGCCGCTCCCCCGCGGAAGTGGGGAATGTGGCAGGGGGAACCGCCCTTCCACGGAGGTGGAAGGGACGGCAGCCAACCCGGGAAGAACCAGCAGCAAACCCGGGGAGGGCCGAGCAGACAAAAGAACAGCGCAGGGTCCTGTGTCGTTCCTCCACGAAGAGGGGGAGCGACACTTAGGTGGCTTCCTCTCAAAGCCGCACACTGTACTACATACTCTGGATGCATTCGCTCATTCGGTGCTCCTGGCCCCATGTTCCTGTGGGGAAGCATCACCCAAAGACAGCGGCTAAGGCACTGCCTGGGATACCCACATCGCTGACTGGCGTGCCTGAGTCCCAGTCCTGACTCTGCTTCTGATCTGGCTTCCTGCTAACGTGCACCGTGGGAGGCAGCAGAAGGTGGCTCAGGTACTTGGGTCCCTGCCACCCACATGGGAGACACAGACTGAGTTCCGTGGCTTTCCTGGTTCCTGGCTTCAGCCTGGCCCAGCCCTGGCTACTGCATGCATTTGGAGAGAAACCAGCTGACGGAAGATCTTTCTCTGTTTTCCTGTCTGTGTGCCTTTTGTAGAAAAGACTCAGCTACTAAGTAGCGCAATGGAGATTTGAACCTGGATCTCCCATGACTTTGTATTCTGGGGGCGGGGAGGGGAAGGTGTTGAGTACAGGCTGCCAGGCTCTGCACTGAGAATCAGGGATGACGTGTGGCATGTATTAGCATAGCTCTTGCATCCTTGAACTTGCAATCTAACAGGGAAGCTGACGTGTAATTTAAAACATAAAAGTACAGTTACAAAAGATTCTGCAAAGGACTAGTTCTCTAGAAACTTCTGCCTGTGTTAAAAATGGTAAGGCTTGTGGATTGTTTACTGCTCTACCCCTTAATACCTGGCACATCGTACATATTCAGTAAATCTTTTATGGTGAACAAATGGCCATGGTTTTGAAGGAGGAGTAGGAGTTTGTCAGGAAATTGGCCTTGACTGTAACCGGGATATCAGAGATTCAACTGGGGCTGGAAGATGGAGAAGGCTCTGCTCAGAACCAAGCTCTTTAAAGGTGGTACTGGGCCGTGTGGCGGCACAAACCCTGCTCCATTTCACCCCTTCTTGTCTCAAGTCCATCTTTATGGAAAATTCCACGGGAGAAAGAGCTGGAAAGTCAAACCTCTTAGACTGATTTACCCAAGCAGGCTCAGAGGTTGTCCTATCCAACTGCTCACTTGGGCTGTCGAGGACTAGGGCTCAAGAGCAGAAAGTGGACTTGTTCGAGGTCTCCGGTTGTCCAGGTTGTCCGTCAGGGCTAGCACGGGAAACCAGGATTTCACCTCCAGCACTCTGCCTTTTCCTTGTATGCTTAGTAACTTATCTGCGGAATTTTAGTTGAGCTATAGAACCCTTTTTCCCCAAACAATGGTGCATGTGGATGACCCCAGAGTTGCCTGGAGTGAAGCCACGTGGAGGGCCCGCAGTGAGCCCCCAGTTCCCCTCCCTGCACCTGTGCCCTTTTTCTGATGGAGACGTAATACTTCCCCAATCTTAGGAAGGCTCTGTGTAAATGCTGCCTCGGTTCCCCGGCCCTGTTCCTCCTTGCAGGTTTCTTCTCCTAAGCCCCATTTCAAAACCACTGCACTTTAGATAATGTAAGTAAAGTTCTGTGCACAGTGCCTGGAATACAGTAAGTGCTCAATAAATGTTAATTATTATCCTTTTTATGGTGCATTGGCTCTGTTCATAGAAATCAGAGCAGTAGGGGAGGGAGCCACTGTTTGGAGGCCACCTGAGCCAGGCATAGAACTAAATACCAACCGTAACTTAGCCTGGGAAATCTTCCTGACCAATTCTGTCTGCCATCTCTGTTTTATAGCTGGGGCTGTTGAAACTCAGAGAAGTCAGCTACTGGCCCATAGTCACCCAGAGGGTAAGGACTAAGCCAGGACAGCACCCAGGCTCCTTGACAACAAGTTCTCCTACACCGTGACATACACGCACACACAGGCACACCCACAGACACATACATGCACACAGGCACATATACTCACACATGGTACATGCACACACACACAGAGCACCCATCATCCTTTCTCTCAGACTGGGCTGCCTGTCTGCATTTCACGCAGCTCTGACGATACCATTTCTGTACTCACTGGATATTTACTGGGCACCTGCTCTGTGCCAGGCACTGTCCTAAGCCTCAGGAGATCTGAGCAGACAAGGACACAAAACAGGGCCCTGCTGCAGGCAAATGCAATAGAGAGAGATTGGCAGCCCCGGGAGCGACGTTGCAAGAGTGCTGGGGTCATTAAGAGGAGAACGAGTGCACTCTGGCTGCATGTTCTTATTCCCATCGTACAGATAGGGAAACTCATCTCAGGCGGATGAAAGTCTCATTCAGTCACACAACAAGCAGTAAACAGGCCCAGAAGTCATCGTGTGCTAACTGCATGCCAGGCATTTTTCACTCACTCCCTTACTCCCTCTTTCTGGGCCCTTTGGAGTTGTGTTATTATCTCCATTTTCCAAGAGGAACCCAAATCATGGAACACGGAAGTAGCTTGCCTGACCTGAAGGGCCAGGAAGTGGCTGAGTCGGGCCCCGAGCCTCGGCAGGCAGGCAGGCTCTGGAGCATGTGTGTTCAACCCTTTGGATTTGGGTCCCACTGGCTGCACGGCTGCCCCTCTGCAGGAGGGGAGGCCTGGGGACCCCCTCGGTGTGGCACTGCCTGAGCATCATGACCCAGAGTCTGCCCCAGGAATGGAAGAATCTGCTTCCCAGGCGGGGACAACCCCTTGACGCCACCCCAGGAAAAGCCCTTCCTGGTGTGCCTGCAAGCAAGGCTTCCTAAGGCTGGGCCTCCAGTCTCCAGAGATTTTGGGAGATTCTTGTTCCAGGAGGACAGTCTCAGAGCACGTGTGTCTAATGCTCACAGAGCCAGGTGTGGTCACTCAGCTTCCGGAGGGGGCGGGGGGGGAGGGTCAAGAGCAGGACCTTCACAAACTCCCTAGCCCCAGGTGCGGAGAGCTCAGGGACCCACAGAAAGAGACTGAAGGAGGTTGAACCCAGCTCTTTCCCCACTGGAGCGGGGGTGGGGGGCACGGCCAGGTGACTCAGCCTCCTGGGAGAATGCAAATATCCTGGGCCACGACGTGGTGGTGACCTCTTGTATTTTTTAAAGCTGTTTCAGAGAAACAGGAGACTGTTCACTTGCCTTATCTCAGACAAGCTTCGTGAAGTCTCCTCTTTGCAGGATGAGACCTGGGTCCCTCCTTTTACAAGGTGAAGTTCAGAATTTGGAATGGGATCAGAAGTTGG
This sequence comes from Oryctolagus cuniculus, assembly GCF_051225735.1. Classification (NCBI taxonomy): domain Eukaryota; kingdom Metazoa; phylum Chordata; class Mammalia; order Lagomorpha; family Leporidae; genus Oryctolagus; species Oryctolagus cuniculus. The sequence goes on along the minus strand of NC_142877.1, from coordinate 110,827,629 downwards.
TAGGATCAGATATAGAAAGAGTTTCACATCATATTTGCCCTTTCTTTGCCAAGTAGTTGAAAGTTGTGAAAATATGTTAAAAAAAAAAAAAAAAACCTGTTACCTGCCCCCCAAAAGCCATTACCACATTAGTTTTTTTTTTTTAATCTTTTTTTAAAAAAGATTTATTTGAGCTGGCACCATGGCTCACTAGGCTAATCCTCTGCCTGCTGGCACCCTGGGTTCTAGTCCCGGTTGGGGTGCTGGATTCTGTCCCAGTTGCTCCTCTTCCAGTCCAGCTCTCTGCTGTGGCCCAGGAGGGCAGTGGAGGATGGCCCAAGTGCTTGGGCCCCTGCACCCGTATGGGAGACCAGGAGGAAGCACCTAGCTCCTGGCTTCGGATCAGCGCAGCTTCTTCTGGGTCTCCCACATGGGTGCAGGGGTCCAAAGACTTGGGCCATTTTCTGCTTTCCCAGGCTGTAGCAGAGAGCTGGATCGGAAGTGGAGCAGCAGGGACTCGAACCAGCACCCATATGGGATGGCAGCACTGCAGGCAGTGGCTTTACCTGCTACGCCACAGTGCCAGGCAGCCCCAACAGCAACATTAGTTTTTGCTATTTTGTATTATTGTACTTAATTTCAAATCCTAAGGTCATCCTCAAAATACCCAGCTACATTGACTAACATATTATGGCTTAGTCATCTTCCAGTTTCTCTCAATCATCTCTGTTGGCTGCTAAGTTTTAGACTGCTTATCTGCTTTTTTTTTTTAAGAAAACTTTTATTTAATAAATACAAATTTCGAAAGTACAGCTTTTGGATAGGCTGCTTATCTCCCAACAGTAATGAGCTCCCAAGTTGACTCCAGAATTAAAGAGGCAAAAGGATTGTTCTGTCTTCAGTCATCAATGCTCGTCTTCAAGTTTCCGCGTCACACTTGTGTGTCCGTTTCTTGACTTTGAAGCTAGACTCCAAACCCCCAGAGGGCCTGAGCATGTCTCATTGCTGTGGATAATTTTCATTGATTGAGTGTTTTTCTGTGTGCTGAGCACTGGTCAGAGTGCCTTACCTGGATAAATCATGGGCTACTCCTGGTGGCCGTATTGCCCAGCTCTGCCGAGACCCCTGTTTGAACACAGAGCAGAGAGCTGACGTTACTGGCCAGGGGAGTGATGGGCCTCGGCTTCCCAGCCAGGCGACCTGGTCCACAGTCTCCACTCCAGAGCACAAACCCTGCTGCCTGCCTTTGAGCTCTGCATCTAAGGAACACTTGGGAATGCCCGGTGGTTTCCCTTTGAGCTGCTCCCTCCCCCTTTCCTCCGCTCTTTGAATATTGGGGGAGAGGAGGCTCTGAGATTTGAGATAACCTTGGGTCAGGAATGTTTTTGGCTATGAATAACAGAAACCCTGACACGTGGAGGTACAGGCAATGAAGACTTTTTTTTTCTTCTTCTCATGTAACAAGAGTCCGGGTGTTTCGGGATTGAGTACGTGAGAGAATTTACCACCAAGGATCCTGGCTCTTTTTTTCTGTCTCCCTGGACATCCTTAGCACATTGCGTTTTTGTTCTTGTGGTTGACAACTATATTGTCTATATTAGTGTGGATTCGCTGAACAAACTAGACCAATAGTAGACAGGTAGGCAGATAGGCAGGGGGAGAGAGAGAGAGAAAGAATGAATTTACTGTAAGGAATTTGTTCAACAAATTGTGAAGTATGAGAAGTTCAAAATCGCCAATGGTTTGGTTCTAGTCCTGGTCCAAAGGCCTGAGAACCCGGAGAGCTGAGGATGCGAGTTCCAGTCCAGGTCCGAAGGCAACTGAGACCTCAGCTTGAAGACAGAGAAGAGAGTAAATTCTCCCTTACTCAGCCTTGTATTCTATCCAGGCCTCCAGGGCATGTGGCCAGTCCACACTGGAGGGCAATCTCCTTTATTGAAACCACGCTTTCAATGTTCCTCTCATCCAGAAAACCCTCACGGACACACCCAGAATAATGTTTAGCCTCATGTCTGGGTACCCCATGGCCCAGTCAAGGTGACCCATGACTGTAGGCACCACACTGCCCCAATCTGGATTCCAGAGTTGCAGGAAGAAGGGCAGCTGTCAGGTCACTCTTCTCTTCCCTTCCCGTCTTTAAGGGAGGTGAAGTCTTGCCTGGAAACCACTAGGAGGTTCCTGCGTCTGCCTCACTGGCCAGCATTAGGTCACATAGCCTGCATTAGCTGCAAGGGAGGTTGGGAGAAGTCAGCAACTGTATTTTCATCCTCTACAATCAAGAGACAAAGGAGTAGAAGGTTGGGTGGTCAGATTAGCCGACCAACAGCATTTAAAACAGCAACACGTGCAAGGCCACAGAACAAATAGTAGCAAAGTCAAAATCAGGACCCTGGACATCTTACTTGCTAGTCTATGACTTGGTGACTGGAGCCCTGCTTTCTAGATTCTTCTGATTTCTGATTCTCAGTGGTGACTCCCCAGCCCCTTGCTCTCAGTATAGTGTGTGGAAGAAGAGCAGTACTGAGTGCAGGGTGAAGACTCTCAATGGATACACAGTAGGCCAGCACCACGGGCCCAGGATCTAGCCCGCTCTAGAATAAGACCATCCAACTGAGCAGGTGGTTGTTGAGAACCTGCCACGTGACTGTCACAGTAGTGGTGTGTGCCAGTGTTACAAGAAGGATGGCACCGTCTTTGCTTCTGATGAGCTTACAGCCTGGTGGACAGCCAAGGGGTGGAACAGAGGTGTGCCACTGGGGGTGGGGAGCCAGCAGACAGAAATGCATGGGATGCACTGAAGCAGAGGCACAGGCCAGCTCTCTCTGCTCAGAAAGCCTTCCCTTACCAGGGAGAGGATGTTTGAGCTAAGGCTAAGTCTGGCAGCGTGCATTGATATTTGCCAAGCAGGCAAAAGGGAGATGAGCATTCCAAGCCAAAGGAGCAGCACCTGCAAAGTGTAAAAGGCATAAACCCCCGGGGTTCACTCTAACCTCACCCTGTGGCTTCCAGAAGGAAGCAAGGCCAGTGTTACCGACTTGTCAAGATCGTCCTACTGATTGTCAAGGTTCCTGGCCACTTCCCAGCGTCGTCTTCTCCAAGCTTCTTTCTGAGGCCCTGCTTCCCGTAGTCCCTAAGCTTCTCCTCTCTTCTTTCCCTTAAATTCAATTCTCACTCTCACCTGCCCCATCCCAGCAGTGGGTGGCTTCTCCCAGACCGTCTCCATTCCTGCTGCTTTCCAGGTAAACTGAGAGCAAAGAACATGTCATCATCATCTTTGCCAAGGCCTGCATGTCCACTTTCTGGTCGCTTCTGATTGGAGAAGCAGAGTGGAGTTGGGGGCTGCTAGGAGATGATCTGAGGTCTCTAGTGGCTGCGATGTCCCAGTGTAGATGTCCACTTCCCAGCCGCCGCTCTCCCCAGCCCATCCCAGTGCCCGGTTTTCACTGCTCCAGCCTGCTCTCTCCTCCCTCCCTCACGGCTGTTCGTAATTGCACGTGTGTATTTAGGCGTCTGTCCTCCTGCTGTCCCTGTAAGACCAGGCGTACATCTCTCCTGTTCACCTGTGTATCCTCCAGCCCAGTGTCTGACATACAGTGGGGGCACAGAAAATACTTTATGGGATAAGAAAATGACTATTATAGTATGACTTTTGCTCTTAGCTATAAAGTGGTCTGAAAACAATGATTGCTCTCCCAATGACATCTTTCATATTAGACAGCAATTCCATGAGGTGAGCATAAGTAGTTTGCAAGGAGGCCCAGGAGCAGAAGGCAAGGACGCTGAGGGAATTGCACAGGGTGTGCCTTGAGTCTCTGCTGCCTGCCGTAGTGTGCATGGCACTGGGAACTGTCCCTTGACTTAGGCGTGGCTGTCCCTGTGTGTGGCTTCTTCCAGGTAAGCAGACCAAGGCACAGAGAATCTGAGCAACTTATTCAAGCAGGAAAACTGGCCTAGGATAGGGACCCGAGTCGCGTGGCAAACCCATCCATTTCTACTCTATCGTTTGCAAGAAAAATATGAGTGTCAAGAGTTGCGTAAGTCCTCAGAGAATGCCACAGAGCTGTGGTGACCACTCGGAGCTCCCGGTAGCGAGGAGGGCCGTGCTCTGGGGCCTGAAAAGTGGTGCGAGAAGACCTGGGGACGTGCATAGAAGTGGCCAGATTTAGATGCACAGAGGTGACAGAGAAATCCATCAGGGCTCAGCGCAGGTGGCAGGAAGTATTCTAGGGAGCGTTGCAGATAGGAGCCGGAGATGTGGCTGTAGGTATCTGAGTGTCATAGGAAGCCTGGGCCTCTAGGCTTCTCAGCCCTGCAGACCTGGCCCTCCAGCTGGCCCCCGTGTCAGCTCAGAGCACCCTGCCAGAGCTGGAGTTCAGGAAGCAGAATTTAGAAGCAGCCGCCACTTCAGTGTCCTCTTGGCACCCCAGAATCTGGTGCAGGACCCTGGAGAAACCATGGTCATGTCTGCAAGGGTTTGCTTACTGGCAGGGAGCAGCCGAAGGGGGAGGGAGATGATTGCCATGTCAGTTCTGCCCTTCCAAGTCCACAGAGTGCTTCCACCCAGTGACTGCTTTCTGTTCTGAACCCCAGCCACAAGGAAGTCTAGGAAACAGAGTGTGTAGCTCGCCATCCTCTACAGGGCAAGATGGCACAGTAGCACGAGGCTGCTGTGCAGGCCGACTGAGCCTCCATCCTGGAAGGCACAGGGGCACCGGTGGGCAGTGAGAACTGGACAAGTCAGATGACCTGTTGCCAGTGAGGCCTCTGTGCACCCGGCACCCCGCACCTGCCCTGTGGGAGGAAAACGGCTCTTTGCAGAAATGATATTGCAAACAATGCCAACAGACTACCCCCTCAGTGTGCAAGTAGTTATCGTAAATCAATAAAGGTGAATATTCCAGTATGAAAAGAAACAGTGGCTGTGAACAAGAAGTTCACCAAACAAGGGGAAATGGCCTGTGAACAAACAGGTTCAACAGATGTGAAATCTCAGTAACCATGGAGACACGGCGGCAATCAGGAGACAGGTGTTTTTCAGAATCAAAATCAGTGAAAAGATCAAGTTCACGTGGGTGAGAGGAGGCAGGCCAGTGCCTGTGACTGCTGATAAAAGTGACAGTCCGTGCGAGTGCTCTGGAGGGCACTGTCCATTTACATGTGGAGCCTTGGACCCGGGAAGCTCCCTCCTGGAGTCTCTGGGTAAGGACAACCTTAGGAAATCCCAGACAGGTCCAGTTACGGAGGCAATCTCCCCAGGAAGTCTTTGTGGTCATTAGTGAAAGTCTAAATTCCTACCATCTGTGAAACACCAGATCATAAAGAGGTCTAGCTGTTTCTATGTTGGCATGCACAGATCACTGAAAACAGAACAAAAAAAAAAAAGATTACAGAATAGCATATATGTATAATTCCATTTTACTTAGAAGTATATCCATGTATACGTATGCTTACTTATTGAAATAAGGGGAAAATGCATCAAAATGTAAACATTACCTTCAGATCTTGGCACTTGTACCCTCTCCTATCCTCCTGGTCTTTAGGCTTTGCCATGCTGTTTGATTTTTTTTTTCTTTAAATAAGCACCTGCCACATTTATTAACAGAAAAATGCCCCATAAAACTTTTTTTTTCATTTGGGGGAAAAACTGGGCCCTGAGCAGCTTGCTGGGCTGAACCCTGCCCCGGCCAGGGGTTTGGAGAGCCAGGGACTGGGGGGTGGAGCTTAGGGCAAAGGTGAGTAATTGGAGTTGGGCGCAGAAGCGCGGTGAGGAGAGAGATGGGCTAATTTTAGCACTTCTGCTAGAGATTGCTGTGCTGTCCCCTCGCACACGTGTAGCCGTGACCCCCCAGCCCCCACGCCAGTGACTGCAGGCCCGAGACCTTGAGATCCCTGCGGCTTTAAATAGAGGTGTTGGGCACCCTTTTGGATGCCGGCTCTGGCAGAGCTGGGGGCCTCGGCATGCAGGCTGACTTGAGGCCCAGGGGCAGAGCTCCTTGGAGAAACAGCTATCCTTTCAATGTCAGTGTCTCTTAGGGAGATGGCCTCGCTGTCCCCTGACCTGGGCCAGACCTCCTCCCCAGGGAGTCCTGTGCTTCTGCCCTGGGAGCCTCGCATAGGCCTGCTCCACTCCATTTGTTATGTAGCCTCTTTCTCCTCCTCCTCGTCTTCCAAACGCTGAATTAGAACAGATTCTAGAAAGTCTACTTTACAGGCTCTTTATAGAACCATAAACTCTAAGTGACCTTAAAAATAACATCAAACATAATGGTTTTATTTAGTGTCTGTTACATGCCATTCATGTTGCATACCCAATGCTTAAAATATCCCTGTAGATGGTAATATCTGTGCATTGAAACAGGCACCTACAAAAGAAGATATGCAGGAAACAGCCAATGAGCACATGAAATGATATCAAATGTATTAGTCATCAGGAAAATGGGAACAAAAACTATAACGAGATAGCAAATTAAAAAGACTGCCCGGGGGTGTCAGGTGTAGCAGGTAAGGTGCCTGCTCCAGTCCCCATTCCAGCTCCCGCTCACGTGCAGCCTGGGAAGCAGCAGGTGTGGCTCACGTGGTTGGGGCCTTTCCACGCACACAAGAGACCTGGATCGCATTTGGGGCTCCTGGCATCCACCTGGCCCAGCCCTGGCTGTTGCAAGTATTTGAGGAGTAAACCAGTAGCTGGGAGCAGACTCGCTCACTCTCTTTCTCTCTCTCTCTCTTTCAAGTAAATAAAAATAATTAAAATTAGGAACATAGTAATATGATACAAATTCTCATCAATTGCTCTCTGCGAGAGAAAAGGCTCCTGTGAGAATCTGTGTAGCATCTTAATTTGTAGCAGCCCCATCCTGCAGACAAATGAAACATCCATCCATCACCTGGTGATCAGGTAAACAAAATGTGGTGCTTCCCCATCAGGGGCTGCTGCCCAGGGATGAGAGGGAGCCGACCACTGAGTGGTTCCCATTGGGTCCCATTATGTACTGAGTAACAATGACCATGACCATAATGGCTTAGCTGTGTTATCTCAGTTCATGTGGCCTGGGTGTGTGCTGGGCCGGCCTCGCCTGCCTGGCTGGGTCCTCTGCAGGTGGGCAATCAGAATGCCCCCCGGGGCTCAGTGCTTATCTGATGTCCAGCCGGCAGTAAGAGGACCACTTCCAAGGTCATTCGGGTGGTTAGCGGAATTCGTTTCCTTGTGGCGTGGGCCGGGGGTCTCCTGGCTTCTTGTAGGTTGTCGGCTGGGGGCTATCCTCAGCTCCTCAAGGTCATCCTCAGGCCCTGGAGGCTGCCCACGATTTCTTGTCATGTGGCCCTTTCATGGGTCTTAGGGCACAGCTGCGCACCTCATCCAACAAGCAAGGGAGAAAGAGCGAGTCTGGGTGCAGGAGGAAACTTCTTACATGGATGGTAGTCTCAGACTAACACCTTCCCCTTGCAGTATTCTGGGAGCAGCTCACAGGTCCCACCCACGCCCCAGGGGAGGGGCTTATCTGGGGGTGTGACTTCCAGGAGGCAGGGGCCAGCCGAGTACCTTACCACTTACCACCCATCCTCCATGGCCAAGGACTGTGCAGGTGAGGCTCGAAGATACTATGTTGCAAAAAAAAAAAAAAAAAAAAAAAAAAAAAAAAAAAAAAAACCAGAAGAGTAAGAGGAGTATATACTTTATGACTTCTCCATGGATGTGAAGTTCTAGAACAGGCAACGTTAATCAGTAGATGCTCAGGGCCAAGGGGTTAAGGGGTAAGGGGAGGTCTCGAGTGTAGAGGCCACAAGGTAACTTCTGGGGTGGTGAAAACATCTGGATTGGCATGGGGGTTATGTGGCTGTGTACATTTGTCAAAGTCCATCAAGCTGTATGTTGTAGATGGGTACATTTTATGCAAATTATTTCTCTCTATATTTTTTATATATTTATATATTTTTAAGTTATTTGTTATATAACATTTTAATTTTTATTTATTTTATTTTTATTTACTTGAAAGAGAAACAGAGATCTTTCATTCACTGATTCACTCCCCAAATGCTTGCAACAGCTAGGGCTGGACCAGGCCATAGGCAGGAGCCTGGGACTCCAGCCAGGTCTCTTCTGTGGGTGGCAGGGACCCAAGTGCTTGAGCCACGACCTGCTGCTTTCCAGAGTGCCTGTTAGCAGGAAGCTAGAATCGGAAGGCGAGCTGGGACTCAAACCCAGGCACTCAGATATGGGCTAGAGGAATTCCAAGCAGTGTCAAGTACTTTGTCAAATGCCCACCCCTAAGGCATATATTTTAAAATGCTCCATTGAATTGCCCATTTTTATCCCCTGTTACTGTAAAGCACCCGAGGTCCAAATCGTGCCCCTGCTCACAGAGGGCGGAGCTGGGACTGGGCCCAGGGCTGCCTGCAGAGCGCATTTGCCATTTGCGGTCCTGACTTCTGATTCTCCTCCACGCTGCCGTCCTCACAGCGGCAGTGAATGGAGGCCGGGAGAACTGAAGACATGTTCTCCAGGCCTCGTGGAGGCCACTGCGTGGCTCGAGCTTACATTTGCTGAGTCCAGGGCAAGGACCTGCCACACCTCGCTGGAGCCTTCAGGGTACTGTAAGAATTATTCTTGCATCTTGAATTCTCCCTGTGTGTCATTGCACTTACACTTAGCACTATCATTCCTTTAAACATATAATCCTAAGGCTGGCCTTGTGGCACAGTGGGTTAAGCCACTACTTGCAACACTCTCATGCCGTATTGGAACGCTGGTTCAAGTTCTGGCTGCTCCACTTGCTATCCAGCTCTCTGGTAATGCACCTGGAAAGGCAGCAGAGGTTGGCCCAAGTACTTGGGACACCCTGCGCCCATGTGGAAGGCCGGCACGGAGTTCCTGATTCCTGGCTTTGGTCTGGCCCTGCCCTGGCTGTTGTGGTCATCTGGGGAGTGAGCCAGCAGATGTAAAATCTGTCTCTCCCTATCGCTTTGTCTTTCAGATAGATAGATAGATTAGATAAGATAAGATATGTAGATAGATAATTACATAATTTTATGAACCCGTTCTTTGTTTTTTAATTGGCACATATTACTTATATGTATTTTTTAAAGATTTATTTTTTTGAAAGGCAGAGTTATAGAGAGAGAGACAGACAGATCTTCCTTCTGTTGGCTCACTTCACAGATGACCAGGGCTGGGCCAGGCTGAAGCCAGGAGCCAGGAGCTCCTTCCTGCCTTGTGGGTGCAGGGGCCCAAGCACTTGGACCATATTCCTCTGCTTTCCCAGGCACATTAGCAAGAAACTGAAACAGAAGTGGAGCAGCTGAGACACAAACCAGTGCCCATATGGGATGTTGGTATCCCAGGCAATGGATTAACCCACTTCACTCACAACACTGGCCCCAACCTACACGTATTTTGGGGATGTGGCGTGATAATTCAGTGATAATGGACGTATAATGTGTAATGATCAAACCAGGGAGCTTGTCATAGAAGCACAATATAGCGTTCTCTGTGACAATAAAGGGTTCAGAAGCTGGGCAGGGGACTGTTGGGTCCTGCCTTCCTGCTGGCCAAAGCCGGAGTTCATCCCAATGGTGCACACTGTCGACTTCCCTTGGTGCACTTTGGCCAGTGTGGTCGTTCTGTTCCTACTGAGAAAGGTGTGTTTAGAAGGGGGATCGTGTGCTCTTCTGACCCGTGAAACCAGGGTAGGGGGTGCCTGCTGGGGCTGTCTGAAAGGCCCACCACACTTCTGCAAAGCAGTGCAAGAAAGGCATGAGGTGACCCAGGGAGCTGAGTGGTCAGTGTGGGGACAGAAGTCCACTCCCGAGAACAGGAGTCAGCACCTCACGACCTTGAACCTCTGATTTACTTAGCCCGTGACCGCCCTGTCTTTGTGGTGTGAGCTCGTATACTCTCTTATCGATTTCATTGCCACTGTTATTTGCTGCCAAAATGTCTTATATACAAAGGCTATAAGCAACACTCTCATAAGTCATTTTTGTATCCAACTCCATGATGCATGAAATTCTTAGAAATATTCTAAATTGGTGGCAGGTACTTGTAGTTATATATTACATGAATACTAAGAGGAGTTTCATTCTCAGGGGTAAAACTGTCTGTCTGTAGGGGACTGGTTAAATGAGTTAGAGTAGAGCCATATGAGGAGATACAACTAAAAATAATGAAGCTGGGGCAGGCTTTTGGCTTAGCAGTGAGGATGCCCGCATCCCACATTGTGTGTCTGGGTTCACATTAAAGCTCTGCTCCCCACTCCAGCTTTCGGCTCATGGGAGACCAGAGCTTCTTCCAGGTCTTCCACGCAGGTGCAGGGGCCCAACCACTTGGGCCATCTTCTACTGCTTTCCCAGGCCATAGTAGAGAGCTGGATCGGAAGTGCAGCCAGGACTTGAACCAGTGCCCATGTGGGATGCCGGCACTGCAGGCAGTGGCATTACCCACTATGCCACAGTGCTGGCCCCTAGAGAAGTTTGTTAGAAATCATATACCTAGAAACCCTGGAACGCCCCACAAATGAAGGCCACCTACAATCTTTAGCAAACATAACTACTCGTTCACCCAGGGCTTCCTGTGTGCCTGACACTGACCTCAGCTCTCCATTGGTTCATTCCATCCTTGTAGCAACACTGTGCAGTGTGTGTGGTTGTCACTGTCCTTTTATTTGATAAATGGGTTAGACCAAGGCACAGCAATGTTAGCTGGTGACCTCAGGAGCACACAGCTGCGAAGTAGCAGAACCACGGCTTGAGCCCAAAATTCATGCTCACAGAGCACTTCTGTGCATTAGCCCCTGGGGGTGCTCCTGTGTGCACAGCCAGTGTGGTCCATCGCCGACAGTGGTGGGAATTTGTTAGGAGTACATTTAAGTGTGTAGAAATGCATCCCAGGTCCAGCCAGACCTGGTTTCACATGCATGCCACATGCCCACATGCTCCTTGGCTGGCCCGAGTGTGTGGAGTCCCCCCTAACAAGGCAAAGAATAATTTTGTTCCCAGCTGAGCCTTGAGGAGACATGTGTAAGTCCTGGATATCCGTAGAGTTACCATCTTGCTTTCTTGTCTAGCAGCCATTTATAAGTGACCACTGTGGAGTCAGCAGGAAAGAATCTGTGATCAATTAGTGATGTTTGACACTGGCTTAGGGGGGTCCCGAGATTCTACCACTATTCCCAGGCTGGCTGTTTGATCTGTGCACACCCAAACCAGCTAAATGATTTCTCCCCACAACTTGCCTCTTCCATGGGACAGGGATCCTTAACTCGTTCCTTCCTTGGTACCTTTCACATAGGATGTTCACCTGGTTGGAGCTGCCTTCTTTGCAAAGAGCACCTGATAGGAACTCTCAGCTTTGGTCGCATATTGCAGTTGACTGGAGAATATTTACCCCAAGCCCAGGTGGCCACATCAGGCCAATTGTATCAGAACATCTGGGCACAGGTGAAGAGGAGCAAGGACTGGGTGTGAATAGGGTTGAGATCTCCCCAGGGGATTCCAGTGTTCGGCCAAGGTGGAGAATTACTAAGCTACAATGAAGAGGGTCAATTTGGCAAATGCCACACCAGCCAACTGTCATAGCCCCAGCTACAGTGGTAAAACCCAGATGTCTTTCTCAAAAGCTGCTCCTGTCCTCTGCCTCTTTGATGGCCATGCGAGCTGAGCTGGAAGCAGCCAAGATCCTGTCATAAGAAGTTCCTGTCCACAGTAGAGGGTGCAGCTGGAAGCATTTATGCTGGGTGATGGTCCTAAAAATTACTGCCATATGTCTCCAGCAGGGAGGGTAATTCCCGGCACCCTCCACGGCTTCTTTCCAGTGCTGCAAGTCCTTGACCATGGGGGTCCTTGAGTAGCTCCCCTTAATCATGTTTACTGAGCATCTATGTACCCTGTGATCGGCCAGGCCCTGGAAATACAGATATGAACCCATCATCCTTCCCTGGTAGAGCTCACAGCAACCTGGAGGGGGAAACAGGAAGTCAATCCGCAGCTAGGATGTGGGGCTATAAGGGCCATGATGGAGAATCGTGCAGAGAGAAGCGACCTTAGAGGAGAGGCTGGGGGAGATGGGGCCCCACAAGGCTTCCAACACTGAGGATGTTTCTTTCAAAATAGTCCTCCATATTTTAAAGTTTAGAATAATTTTAAGCATTGGTAAATGCACTGATTTGACAAACACTAGCATGTTGTGGTGTTTTAGTTCAGATCTTTTAAGGAAACAATTCTGGGATGGGCGTTTGGCATAGTGGTTAAGGTGCTTCTTTAGGTACCTGCATCCCGTACCAGATGCCTGGATCTGAGTCCTGGCTCTGCCCCTGACTCCAGCTTCCTGCTAACTGCACGCTGGGAAGCAGCAGGCGATGGCTCAGATGACTGAGTGCTTGCCACCTGTGTGGGAAACCGCGCTCGAATTCCCAGCTCTTGCCTTCCGCCTGTAGTCTGATGTTGTAGGCATTTGGAGAATGTGAAAGTCCAAATCTGAACTATTTCAGGCATGGACCAAAAAATCATGTGCACCCACAACTGAGGGAGTGAAGAGCTCCCACTCTGGAACCAGGCTTCCTGGCCCTGCAGTGTGACATCGGAGAGGTTCTTTAACCTCTCTGTGCCTTTTCTTATTGATCAATTGCTTTGAAAGACGGAGTGATGGAGAGGGAAGATCTTCTATCCACTGATTCATTCCCCCCAAACAGTCACTCTAGCCAGGTCTGGGCCAGGCTGAAGCCAGGAGCCAGGAACTCCATCCTGGTTTCCCACATGGATGGCAGGGCCCCATATACTTGGGCAGTCATTCGCTACTTTCCCAGGTACATTAGCAGGAAGCTGGATTGGAGGTGGGGTAGATAGAACTTCAACTGGCAAGTGCTGGCTTAACCTGTGTGTGCCATACCACCAGCCACTCTGTCTTACTTAAATACGCACATACAGCAGCTGCCTCAGAGGGCAGCTGTCAGGATGAAGGTCAAGTTCTCACCAATTAAGACAAGTGCCTAGCTCTGTTAACCATGAACTACTCCTCCCCTTGGGTTCATCACTGAACTTGTCAAATCTTAACACTAAGTTATTGCATTTGTTTTAGATTTCTTTATCAAGAGACATAAAATATAATGCTTTTAAAATTTTTTGTTTATTCTAAAGGCAGAGAGCAAGATTAATCTTCCGTCCACTGATTCACTCCCTAAGTGCCCACAATAGCCAAGGCTGGGCCAGGCCAAAGCCAGGAGCCAGGAGCTCCATCCGCGTCTCCTGCATGAGTGGAGCAGGGACCCACGTCCTTGAGCTGCTTCCTTGGGTGTGCATTAGCAGGAAGCTGGATGGGAACCAGAGCTGGAACTCAAACCAGCACTCCGACAGGGGATGAGGCTGCCCCAGGGGGTGTCTCAACCACTGTGCCAAATGCCTGCCTCCTTCATGCATACTTTGGAGGTTCCCGTCAACATCTCTCCCTGTGCTGACTGCTAACGAACAGTACAAGTTAGCCAGGCGGTCAGGGCGGTAGAGTGCACTGCAGAGCACGGGGCAGAGCAGGCCCTGGCGTCCGAGGCCTTCCACTGTGGTCAGGGAGGTGACCAGCATCAGGAAGAACATGCCAAGCTCCACCTGCGAGCTCAGGTTTCTTTGTAGCAGACCAGGGCCTCAGCCCTGTCCCCTCTCCCCTCTCCCCTCCTCTCCTCTCCCCTCTCCCCTCCTCTCCTCTCCCCTCTCCCCTCCTCTCCTCTCCCTTCTCCCCTCCTCTCCCTTCTCCCCTCCTCTCCCTTCTCCCATCCTCTCCCTTCTCCCATCCTTTCCCCTCTCCCCTCCTCTCCCCTCTCCCCATTCCCCTCTCCCCTCCTCTCCCCTCCTCTCCCCTCTCCCCATTCCCCTCTCCCCTCTTCTCCCCTCTTCTCCTCTATTCTCCCCTCTCCCCTCCTCTCCCCTCCTCTCCCCTCTCCCCATTCCCCTCTCCCCTCTCCTCTCCCCAGGAGCCCTCAGGGTCCCTGTTAATGATTCTCTTCACAAACCAAAGCATCCAGTAGAGAAACCTCACCCCCTCTGGTGCCTCAGCCTGGAAAGTTCCATGCTGGATGGGCTAACTTTGAGGGATGCGGTGAGACCAAGAGCAGCAGCAGGAGGGTCCGTGCCACCTCAGTGCCTGGAAGCCAGAGACGAGCCGTTTAGGGCAGTGGGCCCTGCACCTGCCGCCTGTACAAAACAACCCCCATGGGGACTGATTTTCTGGGAGGTAGGCAGCCCCCGCCAGCGAGCATTTCTTGCTGAGTGAACTGACGAGCGGGCCCCGGATCCGTTCAGGAGGCAGCTGGGAGTGCACACGCGAGGCTTGGCAGGCCCCCATCTGTGGGGCAGGCGAGGGCCTCTGTGTGTGCGAGCGTCCGGCCCGGGGCTTGCAGTGCTCTCTCCCGTCACCCCTCGGCACTGCCATCATTTTTTATCTCAGAATGGGCTCCCCCTGGCCTCCCCCGCATCCGCTCCAGCCGCTGAGAAGGAACAGCTGCTCCGGGCCCATCTCTCATCAGCTGCCTTATCTCCCCGATGAATAATGCACCCCTTCCCCGAGCGAGCGAGCGGCAGGCAGCGGCAGCCTGGCAGGAGGCCCGCCCAGCGCTGAGCAGGCTGCTGACAGCTCGCGGGCCCAGGCAGCTGTCGGAGAGGGCGGCCCACCAGCTCGGCCATCCCCCGGCACATCTCAGCACCCTCTGGGCACAGCCATGGGGAAACAGAGGCCCTTGGGACACGGCCCTGCCCTTCAGGGGTGGAAACTGCTTATGGGAGGGGAGATTTGTACCTAATAGCACAGACCTCTGTGGTTACTACTTGTTGTTGTATTGAATTTTTATTTGAAAAGCAGAGAGAGAGAAAAATAGAGACAGACAGAGGTCTTCCACATGCTGGTTCACTCTCCAAACGCACGCGACAGCCAGGGCTGGACCAGGCCAAAGCCAGGAACCCAGAGCCCAGTCTGGGTCTCCCATGTTAAGTGGCAGGGACGCCAGCACTTGAGCCGTCACCTGCTACTTCCCGAGGTGCACATCAGCAGGAAGCTGGATCAGAAGCAGAGCCAGTGCTCAGGCCAGTGCTCTGACATGGGATGTGGGCATCCCAAGAGTTGTCTGAACCGCTCCTCCCAACGCCTGCCCGATGTGACTGGGAGTTGTGGGGAACGTATTTAACCACTCCAGGTCTCAGTTTTCCTCATCTGCAGAATGAGCTCTCGGCAGTGTTGTGTGGATGCTGTTGGTTCTCTGCTCTGATGTTCTCTGCCAGCCAGTGCACCCGGTGCTCTGAGTGTCAAGGCTGACCTATCCCTGTGGCCTCCTCCATTGCCTTGGTCTGATGGGAACTGCACCCCTGAGAGAGCAGAGGGGCTAAACTTTCCCCCACCCTTAGGGAACTCAGCAGCTGCCTGCTGCTGGGCACAGACACCCAGCCCTTTGTCTTCAGGGCACCCTCTATGGCTCAGGCCAAGGTTAGCATTTACCCAGGACAACTCCCCGCCTCCCCGGGCTTCCTTCCTTCCCGGGCAGCCTCTCTCTCCCCCTACAGCTTCCTTCCATGCATCACCTGCTTCCAAATCTCCCCTTCTGGGAAACCCAGCCCAGGAGGCGTGGCTGCTTCCCGGGGCTTTGGGGCAAAGAGTCTGGGAAATAACACTTGGAAAGCTTCACGCAAGTGCCAGGCACTCAGCACATACCCCACAGTGGGGTATCTGGAGAATACCAGACTGCAGGACAGCAGCTATGGGGGGAGCTCGGATATGCAGAGGCGACAGTGGTTGACAAGGAGCCGAAAGCCTTGGCTCCCAGTTCTGGAATTGGAGACGGTTATCCCAGGAAGGGCGCTTGGGGGTCGCGTAACCTGGCTCTCCTTCTACCAGTCAGGAAACTGAGGCCCACACAGAGGGCGCTGCATTCCCACAGACCCACTGCAGGCCCAGGGTAGAGCGGGGACTGGACGAGGTCCTGACTTCTCCTGCTGCTCTTCGAGTTATTTTGGCTTCTTCGGATCTTGCTTCCTGTTGTCTGCTAAGTGTCGGGTTTGGATGCATGGGACAATGGCAGGTTCCCACAGTGTATGCATTTCCTGTGGCTCTCCGAGGCACCTACTGTGTGCTTGCCATCTTCCAGACAACTCTGGGAAGGATTCACAAAAACATAATCCAGTCCTTAGCACCAGGCCTGAATGTATTTGTGCACCTGCCCTCCCCCACCTCCTCCAAACTCATGTGTTGAACCCTAACACATGAGATGGTGGATTAGGACCTGAGGCGTCTGGGAGGTGATCAGTGGAATTAGGGCCCTTATAAAAGGACACTACCGTAAGAGCTCCCTCGCCACTTCCACCATGTGGGGATGCAAGGAGAAGGCACCATTGGTCCACATCACTGGGCCCTCACCAGACACTGCATTTGCTCGTGCCTGAACCATGGACTCCAGCCCCTAGAACTATGTATGAGCAGTAGACGTCCAGTGTCTCTAAGCTACCCAGTCTGTGGCATTCTGTGACAGCAGCTCCAATAGCAAAGAAGGAATTGTCAGCCTTGACGTTACTGAGAATGTCCTAGAAATAGCCAGACTTGGGTTTCTTTGGGGAAGTCACCAGGGTCACACACAAGTCCCTTGCAGCTCCCTGGCCATCACGGGTGGGCCTTGGATCAGGCCCACCTCATGGCATCCATCAGAGCCCACTCCACGGCGGCCTGTGCTGGCTGCAGTGTCCTCCAGCGGCTGTGCCCTCCTTTTGAAAAGCAACATGTTTCTCACATGCAAGTCGCTATCAACAGTGGGGAAATGAAAGGTACGCCAAGGGGAGCGCACGCTTCCAAAAATGGAGAGCGAGCGCGTTGTGGACATTGAGGCTATTCCCGTGTGTTTATTATGGAAACGTGCGACAGAAGAGACTGCTGAAGGTGCCAGAGCAGCCCGGGCCACGTCACCCAGCCACGGTGTCTCCGCTGGGCTCTGTGGGCGTCCTGCTTCGGAACCCCTGGGGCGGAGGCAGGGCAGCCCCGTAGCACCCAGCATGCAGAAGGATGGGCGCTGAGCCATGCTGCAGAGAGAATGCGATGAGGGGCTTAGGAGCTAAAGATCTGTGAGGTCTCTTGGGCGTTGTGACAATGGGGGGAAAAACCAGAGTGAGGAGGGAGCCGGCAGTACCAGAGTCCGTGCCATATACTTCTGGAGGGCCGACTCCACAGCCTTGGTGGCTTCCTACTCCCTCCATGGTGGGTGACAGATCTGGGGTCTGGGAGACCCTTTAACAGAAGTCAGGAGGTCCACTCTGGGACACACGGGTGACCTGGGGCCGAGGCACTGTGAGGGAGACGTGAGGATGAGAGGTACAGGGGAAGGCTCTGCTTATGCTCACCGTCTTTGAAACCCCAAGTCCCGCACTGGGTCTCAGAGGGAGTCCATTCTCGCTGTGCTTAATTGCTCTGTGCCTTAATTTCTTAAACAGTGAGGCTGTGAATAGGGTCATCAGGGAGGATTCATAATAGCATAATTAAAAGTGGAACTGGTGCCTGGCTCAGAGCACACACTCTGTAAAGAGGAGTCATTTGCATGACTTGGTGGGGTAGGGGGGACTGGGGCGGTGCTCCTGGATGGGGCTGATTCCACTGAGCAGAGAAGCCTTGGGGAGGGAGGTGATGAGGTGGTCCAGGAGGCGGAGGATGCAGCTGGGGAAGTGGGGGGAGAGGGTGTCTTTGAGGCAAGGGGGAGAAGGGTTGCAAGGAGCAGAGGCAGGGACCGTGCTACCGAGGCCATGAGGAGGAGAAGGGCTCCACATTGTGGCTTCGCCGCCCAGGGGACACTTGGCAGTGTCTGCAGTCATCCTGGTTGTCCCAGCTGGGACAACTAGTGGGGTAGAGAGTGGACACCAGAGATGCTCCTAGAACCCTCCAGGGCTTCGGACAGCCCCTTACAACAAAGAGCTCTGTAGCCCCGGGGTCCAGAGTGCCGAGGCTGGGAGACCCCTGCTCCAGGGCCAGCAGGCTTTGACCTGCGGTCTCACCACCAGTATCTCTAGGCCTTTGGCAGGTCCCTTCATGGCTCTGTGCCTCACTTTTCTCTGGGTCTTCCTTCTTTGACTTACAAGAGTGAAGATCTTGCAGAGGGCTGGGACTGGAGCCTCCCAGTTCTTAGCTGACATGGAAGCAGCCAGTTATTCTGGGGGTGGGGGAGAGCCTAGCATGTAGAAGTGACCTCAGTGCCATTTCATTGAGCGGATGGGGGGCTTCCAGCCAGGGGCAGAGGGGCTCGAGATGGGGTCCCCAGGCACTGGGCTTGGCAGACAGATACTGCTACGTCCAGCAGGTCAGTGGAAGAACACAAGGAAATAGCTAGTTACGGCTGCAAGATCAGGTGGGAGGGACTTGTTTCTAGTCTGTCTGTCTGTGCCTGCCAGTTCTGACTCATACTCCAACCACATTTTCAGAAAGTGGAAATGTTCAGAAGCAGGGGGATCGCCTGCCACCCCCCTTAACAAATGAGCAGCTCTCCATGCCCCATCCAGGCCCGTCGTTCTCATGGGGCTATGGGCATAAAACAGGTTTTCTTCTATTGTTTCATGTCAAGTGAGATTGTGCAGTAAGCATTTTCCATGATGTGACATCACTGTGACATTTGTCATTTTGTCCAGAATGAAGATAACATCATTGTTTTTTCCTGATTGCAAAAACACTCTGTGCTTTAAAAAAAAAAAAAAAATGCTAACAGCACCAAAAGAAGATAATAATCCCATCCCCCCACCCTGCCTGAAACAGCCAGGTTAGCCGTTGTGTTGACATCTGCCCAAATTGCCTTGCCTTTGTCGCTTTGTGGATTTCTTTGCTGTTTTTGCTGCATATGAGTGTTATTTAACTGCCGATTCATTTCCAACCATCAGGGAAAGGTTTTCTTATGTGACAGGCTAGGGTTTTCTACGGTCTGAATATAATTCGGGCCTCTATAATTCACATTGAACTCAGGACCCCAGTGCGAGGGTGTTAGGAGGTGGGGCCTCTGGGAGGCAGTGGGACGAGTGCTCAGATTGGAGGGGTCCCGAGAGCTGGCCCGCCCTGCCCAGCTTGTAGGGGATGCAGAAGATGCCACCTGGAAGCCAGGAAGTACACTCTCCCCAGACGCGGACCCTCCCAGTGCTTGGATCTGGGACTTTGCCACCGTGAGGACTGGATTTCTGTTGTCCGTGAGCTGCGCAGTCCATGGTGCTGTGTTAGGGCTGCCCAAAGAGCCTAAGACGGGCTGCTGTTCGGGGAGGTGGGAGTGGAGCTTCGGGGGTGGGGGTGGGGGGTCTATGTAAGCATGCAGGAAGCCAGTGGGGCCTGAGAGATGATAGAAAGAGGCAGTATGGGGGCATGCAGTGTATGGAGGCCCCAGGGGACCACAGGCTCAGTGGCTTCCACAGGAATGGTTTTTCCTCCTCATTCTGGAGGTTGGGCTGAAACCAAGGGGTGGGCAGGGTGTGCTCCCGCTGAAGGTGCTAGGGGGGGATCCTTCCTGGCCTCTGGCTGGCTTGTGGTGGTGGCCAGCATCCCTACCGGTTCCTGGACACTTTCTGAATCCTTTGTCACGTGCGGTCACCTCTGTTCCCACAGAGACACTGGGGTTTCGGTTAGGGACCACTCTGCTCCAGCACCACCTCGTCTTAACCCGATGGCATTGGCACAGGCCCGATTTCCAAATAAGGCCATGTCCACGGGGCCCAGGACTTCAAGGGAGATGGCTCAACCCGCAACATGCAGGCCCCCCATGGGGGTGGAGCAAGAGGATGCAGTGTCAAGGGCTCGTTCTCCGAAGTAAAGGGGAGGAAAGAGCCAGGATAGAGGGACGGAGCTTCTGAGGCCAGGAGAGGAGTGCAGGAAGCCCACTTCCTCCAGCGACTCGGCTCTGTTTCTTATTAACCTCCTAGTGCTTTACAGAGAAGGCCCCGGGATTCATCAGAGAGCCCGCTGTCCGTCATCCCCGCCGGGCCTCTTCCCCGTGGTTTATAGCTGGCAGCTGCCGTGCAGAACCCTCCCCGCCCCCCCAAGGCCTCACAGCAGTATCCTGTTGTCCACTCTTCACCAGAGTCTTGGGTAGCTGCCACCTAATTTCTTTTCAGCCTGGACTAATTTCTTGCAGTCCTCAGGCTGGCGGGAAGCATTGCTAATTCCCAAAGTCCTTCCATATGGCCGGTTCAGACCCTCCTCGTGCAAAGCGTGCACACTTCCCCTGGTGTAGGCCCCCCAGCACTGCCCTGAGCTTTCTGCACCCAGAGACCATCCAGAAGTTTGTTCGGCTGCTCTGTTCAGCTTCCTTGGTTTGGTACCCAAGGCGGACTGTTAAGAGGTGGAGTGGGGCCGGCGCCGCGGCTCACTAGGCTAATCCTCGACCTAGCGGCGCCGGCACACCGGGTTCTAGTCCCGGTCGGGGTGCTGGATTCTGTCCCAGTTGCCCCTCTTCCAGGCCAGCTCTCTGCTGTGGCCAGGGTGTGCAGTGGAGGATGGCCCAGGTGCTTGGGCCCTGCACCCCATGGGAGACCAGGAGAAGCACCTGGCTCCTGGCTCCTGCCATCGGATCAGCGCGGTGCGCCGGCCGCAGCGCACCGGCCGCGGCGGCCATTGGAGGGTGAACCAACGGCAAAGGAAGACCTTTCTCTCTGTCTCTCTCTCTCACTGTCCACTCTGCCTGTCAAAAAAAACAAAAACAAACAAACAAAAAAAAGAGGTGGAGTGGAGAGGAATTGTAGGGGGACGGGGTGTGTGACGTGAGCACAGCGAAGCCCGGACATCTCACTGCTGGTACACGTGGCCGTCAGGACACCCAGAAGCTTCCAAGGCCTGAGTGTGATGGGTCAGCATGTGACTGAAATCAGCATGATCGTCCCCCTTTGCCAACTCGGCTCTTGGGGGGCAGGACACGGTTACGAAATAGCAGTCAAGCGGCTGAGAATAATGAGGCTTCTGCTCATTAACGTAGGTCCCAGGAAAAGCCCCGCCAAGATGTGTTCTGGCCACCCCAGGCCTCTGCATAGTTGAGGGAATTATTACACTTCTCCGGTGGTTAAAAGTCACCCTGCCTTTGGCCCCCTGCCTCTTGATGCTGCCCGAAGGACCCAGCCAGTCCCGCCTTCACCATTCCATTACACGGTAGCCTTGGTTTCTTCTTGAGGCTGTCAGCTAGTTCTGAGAATGGCCTGGGATCAGAAGCCCAAAGAACATAGCTCAGGTGAACTTGAATGCTAGTTGAACTTGAACAACGATGAGATGCAAGGGAACCTGGTAACAGCCTCCAGCCAGGGTGTGCCGGGCTTGTTGGGAGTGCAGGAGACCATGCCCAGACTCGGGCCCAGAGGGATGGCGAAGACACCAAGGAAGCAGGAAGGGACTCGGGGTGGTTGGGAATTTTTACTCCACCGTATCTCTTGGGGCCGCCTCAGCGTATTTTACGCAGGCATGCCTTGCTGTACTGTGCTTTGCTCCAGTGCACGGTGCCAGACATTGAGGGATTTTTGTTTGGGTTATGAATTGAAGATTTGTCGCAACCCTAGCCCAAGCAAGTCTACAGGCACCATTTTTCCAATGGCTCAGATCGCGCTTTCTAGCAATAAAATGTATTTTAATAAAGGCATGCATTTTAAAAGCATCATGCTATTGCACACTTAATAAGCTACAGTATAATGTACACATAACTTTAGAAACAGAGAATTTGTATGACTGCTTTGTTGCAAAATTCTCTTTATGACTCTGACCTGGAACCATATCCACGCCACCTCTAGGATACACCTGTACTGCAGCCATGGAACCAAGTGGAAAAAAAGGGGGGGGGGGGCTCCAGAGCTCACGTAATTCGAAGTATAATGGTTCTAGAATCAGGCTGAGCAGGATGTGGGCGCTCAACTCAGACGGGCAGAGTTTTTGCCGCCTCTTGTGCATCTTCCCAGAACACACGTCTGCTACAGACAGGACTCATCCTGTAGCCAGGAAGCCATCTCCAGCAGCCCAATCCTCCTTAGCTCAGCTTTGCGGCCATTTCTCTCACCCAGACCTTATGTGGGGCACCCCGGTGGGAGTCTGATGGGCCCATTTCACATCAAAGTCTCTCTCCTTGGGCTTCGCACGGAAACGTGGTTCATTGATTGGAAAGGATTTGATCATGGTCTCTATTTCCAAAAAAAACCCAAAAACCATACTGAGCCAATATGACACAAAGCAGCACCCGTCTATACCATCCCCCACAGTGAGGACCCAATCCATTGAGTCACAGGTGCCATTCTCTCTGCCGACATCACTTTCCAATCCCCTCCTATAGGACAGGCCCTTCCCTCCTCCGTCCCAGGACCCAAGCCTTCCACATCCTCACCCAGACCCACCCCCAGGCAGAGTGGCAAATGCTCTGGGCCACACTGGTGCCTTGTGGAGGCTGCTGTTCTTTCCATTCACTCCCTTGGCTGTTCACTGAGTAAATCCTTCATGCACATGGTCCCCGAGTCCTCTCAGGTTGTGTCCCAAAAGCAGGGTTCATGTCCCAGGCATGTGGGGATCTCCAGCCTCAGCCAGAGGGTTTGGCTTGGTAACTGTTCCTGGAAGTGGGCGCTGTAACTCACTGGCACTGTGGGTCTACCTCCACCAGAAGTCATGGTCACACAATCTCATTTGTAGCAACTAGAGAGACTGCAGGGAACCAGGCAGCCTGAGGTGAGCATCTTCTGTCTCCGGGGAAACAAAGATACAAGAGGAGAAGCTGTTGCCATCACAGGTGAGGGTGAGCGCCAGCTCCTGGAGGCGTCTCTGTGAAGCACACCTAGACATGCATGGTGTGAATGGAAATGAGCCCTGAGCTGCTCCTGGGGCAGAGATCTTAGCATTAAAACCAGGGCAAAGTTCATTTGGGCTTCATTTTTGGCCAGGTGCGCATGCTCTGTTGTCCGGTCCGTGGTCGTGCCCGGTTCCAGCTGGATTCTCAGGTCTGTGGAAGCCACCTGTTTGCTCCACCTGGGCCTGCAAGACACCTTCTGATGAAATGTCCTTGGACTCCTGCTGTGGGGTCACGGGTGACAGGGAACCTGGGCTGCTGAGTTTGAGGGCAGGGACAGCACGCTGCAGGTCACCTGGCCAGAGTCACTAATATCTGTGTGCTCCTTGCAAGCCCCTCGTGCCTCAGGCTTCCAGGAAGGACCCCCATGCACTCTGGGTAGCAATACACGACAGGACAAGCTGCAGCACGTGTCTGCTTTGCCCTGAGGTATCATGCGTGGAAAGTGCTCCTCTCTCGCACGCTGGATCTGACACTCTTAAGAGGTCGGGAGGGCCAACGTGACCTTCCTGGGATTTAAGGCTCCTTGGCAGGGCTAACCCGACCTCCGTAAATACCAAGCTTGTCAGTTTCCTTGTAAATCAGCTCCTGTAGTTCTGAGATCCACCTGTTACCTTCTGGGCTCTGGGGCCCCCAAACAAGGAAAGGTCCCTCTCCTTCAGCCAGCGTCCATGCCATTAACTCTGTGTGGGGGGGGGGGGAGGGAGAGGGAGGGAGGGGTAAGGAGAGAGGGAGAGGTAGGGAAGGAGGGAGGGAGAGAGAGGGAGAGAGAGGGAGAGGGAGAGAGAGGGAGAGAGAGGGAGAGAGACATTTTGTTTTAAAATGTGGGCTATTTCATCTAATACAGATTTCCTACTCTCACTGAGCTAACATTTTTCAGGGAGAGAGACAAAAAGCAACTAAATAAACAGGAGAAAGCAGCTGGGAAGAAAGCAAATGGACACTCTGAGGGTCGGAGCAAATTTCAGGAGAGGAGACGACAGGTGGCTGGGCCGAGGCACCCCACACGCAGGTCGGGAGAGGGACTGCAGGAAGGGAAGGTGGTCCCTGTGGGTTGCATGGAGGTGAGGGTGGGGTGGAGAGAGATGGGAAGTGAGGATAGACGGGCAGGCAGGGGCCAGTCCACGGGGGGCCTTGCAGCCCTCGTAAGGAGCTAAGGAGCTGCTGTCTGAGAAGCTAAATTTGTGTAAGCAAGGGAATGATTTTTTAAAGATATATGCATTTGTTTATTTGAAAGTCTGAGTGACAGAGAAAGGACTGCGTGCACACGCACACACGCACACGCACACACACACAGATCTTCCATCTCCTGGTTCACTCCTCAAATGGCCTCCACAGCCAGGGCTGGTCCAGGCCAAAGCCACGAGCCTGGAACTCCATCTGGGTCTCCTGTGTGGGTGCAGGGGCCCAAAGACTTTGGCCATCTTCTGCTGCTTTCCCAGGTGCATTAGCAGTGAGCTGGAGCAGAGTGGAACAGCTGGAACTCTAACTGACACTCCAGCCTGGGCTGCCAACATTGGAAATAGCAGCTTAACCTGCTGCACCACCAATGCCAGCCCCAGAGGAATGAGTCCTTTGCATGTGGAATCCTGAGATAGATGCCCAAATCCTTAAAAAACAAAAAGGTGACCACTGCTTTAATTTCAAGGAATCAAAAAGATCTGACTCAGAAGTGAGTGTTAGGAGCCCTGGAGAGAGAGCACCGAACTATCAGGGACCAGAGCAGGGGCCTCCCAGGAGAGGTCGGAGGGTCCCTGCTCTTGGAAGATGGTCTTAGATGGCACCCTCTTTTTAGACAGCTAGGGTTTGCTTTCTGCTTCCTGGCCATGTCCTTCTTGGGAGTTCTGCATTTCTTCATGAGGAAAGGTGATGCCATCTCCACTGTGACACCTGCTTTGCCGTCACAGCTGTCACACATCCACCCATCCAGGGAGCCACCCATCCAGGGAGGAGCAGGTGTCTGGGTGTCAGAACAAGGCCAGGAGGCCCTCTGAGCCTCAGAGCCTTTAACTGCCACCCTCCCCCACCCCCAAAGAGGCAAGCAGGCATCTAGGGAAAACATGGTCACATGTGAAAAAGGTCAGCTTCCTTAAGTTTATATCGGTGGGGAAACAGCAAAGCCCCATTTTTAAAACCAGCAAAAGATATGAGCAGACTTTTACAGAAAAGAAAATGCAGAGGGTTATATGCCAGCCTCAGGAGAGTTCAAGCTAACACAGTAGTGAGATATGAGTTGTCTTACGGAGGCAGATCCTTAGCAAGCTGCAAAATCTGGTTTGCAAAAGCTACAATGCCAGTGCGGCTGCAGTGAGATGGACGGTCTCATAGGCAGTTGATGAAAGGCAGAAATTTTTAAATGGGCACTTTTTTGGGAGTATCTTAAGAAAAGTTCATACCCTTTAATCCTTAATCCTGGTTCTTGAAATCTTAGTGAAATATTGGAAAATAATGGCATTGATTTGTGTGCCAAGAGATACGCGTGTATAATATGGTAAACAGCCTACTTGATAAGAGTAAGCTGTGGACTTCATCATGTACTTCAGTGGACTATCATGTAACTGTTAGATATTCTATTTTTGAAGATAATTTCATATGAAGGCAAATGCTTACATTGCAATGTTATGTGGAAGATGACAAAACCATAATAGAAAGTGTGAAGTCAGTTATGAGTGCATATTATATCCATATATATATATATATGTTATGTTCATAGGATCAAAGTTTGCAGTGAAGGATTTTCCCCACATTCAAAAACCATGGGTCTTTGTTTATTCCAAGCACTTTTTTTCCTCCATGTAACATAGACTGCTTTTTAAACAATGTACAAGGGCAAGTGGTTATATTGATGTGGATGCTGGTCGTGCCAGCGAGTGCCTCTCAGAAGCGCAGACTTGCTCCCCCTTCACCCCTTCTTCCACCTGCTTGCTTGCTTCCCAAGATTCTGGCGCTTGCCCTAACCACGGAGTGATCTGAATGACTGAGGGGGCATGAGCTCCCTCTGAACCACACACATGAGGAGGTGCCGTGGTCCAAGGGGGCCCCTCACAGCAAGTTACAACTCAGCTTCGAAGACCCTGGCCATTTCCTGCGACAGTGAGAGGAGAGGCAATGTCCCCGTACATCATCCATCCCCCCACCCCTGTTTCCGCTCCTGTGTCGTCATGGTGACAGGCACCGCGGTGTACGGTGACGCTCACTCAGAACATCTGCGCCTGCCCCACATTCGTTCCTTCTGTCTTCAGTTGAGGTAAATTGCTGCCCTTTGAGAGTTACTTTAATTCGCCTTTGCATTGAAGACACACAGTTTATCTGAAATTAAGTGACAAATGAATTAGGTATGCCCATCTGAGTGGGAGCCTCAGGCCTGCGGTGGGGCTGAATTTTGTTGTGTGGCTTAGAAGCTTGTGAGCCTAGAAATCTTTGGGGTGATGGCAGTGTGACTCTGGCTGGAGCCGCGTGTTGGCGTAAAAGACGTGGACTTGGAGCTGGAAGCCCCAAGTTCAAGGGCAGCTCTGCTGCTCCCTGGCTTGGTGACTCAGGGGAGTTCATTACTCCTTGGGGCTCTGGTGTTCTCATCTGTGCAATGGGGAAATACAGTCCTCTGTCGCTTAACAATGAGATGCGTTCTGAGATTGCGACGTTAGCTGATTTCATCATTGTAGAAACATCATGGAGTGGGCCTCCACATACCTAGACCATCTAGATCAACAATTCAACATGAATTCTTCTAATAATTGTACTTATTTCTATATTTATGTAAAGGCAGAAAGAAAGATCTTCCAACTGCTGGCTCACTCCCGCAAATGGCCATCACTGTCAGGTCTGGGCCAGGCTAAAGCCAGGAGCCAGGAATTCCATCCTGGTCTCCCACACGGGTAGCAGGGGCCCAGGTGCTTAGGCCATCTTCTGCTGCTTTCCCAGGTGCATTAGCAGCGAGGAGCTGGATTAGAAGTGGAGCAGCCAGAGCTGTAGCTGGCACTCATAGGGACACCAGCATCACTGGCCATGGTTAAACCCACTACACCGCAACACCAGCCCTCAACTTGGCCTCTTGATGAAGTTCAGAGATGACCTAAGTACAAAATGCAGCTGACAGCACAATGCAACGTACCATGTCATGCTAAACCTGTTCTTTTACAAATAGAGGGATTAGTCTTTTAGCTCATGATAAGAGGTGTAGTCCTCGTGTTATGTGTTGGACATCATTGCACATAATTGTGCCATATGTGGGTAAGACGGGCAGCCCAGGAGTGGGCTTGTTTATACCGGCATCACCACAAGCACGTGGGTGCTGTATTAAGCTCCCGCATGACTGTTCATCCCAGTCAATTCACTGAGTTATTGATATCTGTGGTTATTTTTCCCCCTGATTGCAAAGAAAATACATGATCCATGTCGAGAATTTAGAAAATAGACTTAGGGGGGCCGGCACCATGGCTTACTTGGCTTACTGCGGCACCGGCATCCCATATGGGTGCTGGGTTCTAGTCCCGGTTGCTCCTCTTCCAGTCCAGCTCTGTGCTGTGGCCCAGGAGGGCAGTGGAGGATGGCCCAGGTGCTTGGGCCCTGCACCTGCATGGGAGACCAGTAGGAAGTGCCTGGCTCCTAGCTTTGGATTGGCGTAGCTCTGGCCATGGCAGCCATTTGGGGGGTGAACCAACAGAAGGAAGATCTTTCTGTCTGTCTCTCTCTCACTGTCTATCTGTCAAATAAATAAATGAATGAATGAAGGGAAGGGAAGGGAAGGGAAGGAATAGACTTAGGAAAGCGTAAGGAAGTACTTGGTGTTTTCAGGCCCACTTTATGGTTGGTGGCCGTGTTTGCCTCTGACCCTCCTCCTCCCCACCCCTGCCAGTCTCCAGCCTCCAGTCTGAGCTGAGAGCTCCTCCTGGGCAGTGACCACACCACACGTGGCCAGTGCTGTGCCGGCAAGCGGGGGCTGCCCTGCTGTGCCACTCCCACGCCTGTGTAGTGACGCTGCTGTCAACCCCTCTCTCTCGGCAGATCCTTCAAACCAGACTTCATCCTGGTCCGCCAGCACGCCTACAGCATGGCCCTGGGCGAAGACTACCGCAGCCTGGTCATCGGCCTGCAGTACGGAGGGCTGCCCGCCGTCAACTCCCTCTACTCTGTCTACAACTTCTGCAGCAAGCCCTGGGTGGTAGGTGACAGCCAGGCTCTGGCCTGCAGGGAACTGGGAGGCAGTGGGTGGCCTTCCAGCCCCAACTGGGCCCATTCCCCAGTCTTGGATTCCCCGGGAGGGAAACAAATCTTATTTAAGTAACTGCATAGGCAACTTGGTCTCAATCTTTTCTTGGAATTGCTGCCCAACAAATGTTACATAGTAGCATACTACAAGAGAGAGTATTGTTAAAACCACACAAAGTATTCAGTGTTAGAACATTATTAGACAGTATTGTGGTAACATAACATAATAGCACCATAATAAGGGCTCTTACCATTTTTGCTAACATTCTGTTTTCATATCATCATTATTGTTAACAACAAGCAGCATTTATTGAGCACTGACTGTGTACCTGAAAACTCTGCTGCTGGTGTGGTCTGTGAAGGGAGCATCACTCCCGTGTCTGCAGAGAGGCCCAGGTGCAGGGTGGTTAAGGAGCTTGCCCAGGGTCGTGCAGCCAGGGGGTGGCGCAGCCAGAGATTGAACCAATCTATCTCCAACCCCCAAGACTTGATTTTTCCCTGCTTTTATTCATTAATTTCATTTATCTGAGTTTCCATTGTGTTACCCATAAGAGAAGTTTTCACTAAATTCCCCCCTCCATTCCCCCAAATCCTCCCAAGTCCCTTAGGCTGCGTTATTTCCCCCCCCCCCAGTACCTATCTCCCCCTAGAATGGCTCCATCCATTCATCTGTGTGTGATCTCTCTCGTACTAGAAGTGACACATTAGTTCATGCAGCAAATACATCCGGGGTACTTGCTGTGTTCCAGGTGCTGTCCTCAGTCCCAGGCCCAGAGCACTGAGAAATCAGACTGCAGTCTGTGTCTCGCGAAGCCTGCATTCTATCAAGCCGGGGCACCTGCAGTGCGTTAATAACCACGCCAGATATGTGCTGTGTCCTGTGATAAGTGCCATGGGGGAATCGGAGGAGGAAGGTGGCTCAGGGAACACAGAGGTTGTCCGGGCAGGATGTAGAATGCGCCCTGTGATGGCTACGGCCCCCAGCTCCCCCTGGCTTTACTCTGTCACCTGGTGGTGTAGGGTCCCTTTTGAGAGCAGGGGCTTGGGGCAGACCTCTCGGGCACAGGCTCCCACACTCATGAACAGCACAGGCTCGGGCAACCTCCTTGACCTCTCTGAACATTTGCAGCTTCCTTATTTGGAAAACAATGATAATTATAGGGCCTTCCTGGTGGGGTGATGCGTTAATACAGGTAAAGTTTCTACAGTGCTGGCTGGTGCAAAACACACAGTCAATAAACAGTGATCATTCTCATGGCCCCTGGCCCCAGAACAAGTCCATGCAGAGTCGGCCCACAGGGGTTTTTGCAAGATTACATGCACGAATCAAATAGATATGGACAGTGTTTACCACTACTGCCATGGCCCTGGTCTCTTCCTCATGCTACCCTACGGAGTGTTTTGGCCTATGGCATCCAAGATTCAAATGCCACTATTAGGAAAGGGTCCTAAACAGCACTGGAGCCCCGCCTCCTTGCTCTTCCACATAGCTGTAGTAATGGTCGCTAGGACATTGGTCAGCACTCAGCATGCACTCTGCATGCAGGCCTTAACGTGCACATTGGTGGAATTCTCTGACACCACAAGCAGTATTGCGAATCTGTATGAGGGTGCTTCAAGGAGTTTATGAGCATGAAAAGATGAATTTATCCTTATTAAAAAAAATCTGAAATCTAAGCATGTTATTTTTTCCTAAAGCACATTTCCATCAACTTTTTTGCTGATTCCTCATGGGCCTGTGATTCAAAAAATTTTTGCACCAAAATGAATTTAAATTTTAATTCTATTTCCCATGAACTTTTCGAAGCCCCATTGTACAAGTGTGGACGTTGAGACCCCCATAGCTACTAGTGAGTGGTGGAGCTGGGCCTCCCTGAATCCCATGGACTTTGTGAATGGTTACCCTTCCTCTCTGGACCCCAGTTTCCTTCTGCATCATACAAGGGGCTCAGCCCTCCTCCCCTTTCCCGAATCTCGGAGGTCTTACAGACCTTCCGGATTGACCCCGTGTTGTGCTACACCTGCACAAGCCAGTCTCGAGCTGCTGCTGACAGTCCTGAGTTCACCATCCTCTCTGTCTGGGATCTCAGCGCTGAGCTACCCCCACGTCAGTCTGACACACGACTCGGCCCCCATTCTAGCCACTGGGCAGCCACATTCAACCACAGATCGCAGCTTCTTTCTTTCCTCTGGATCAGAACCTAACTGGCTCTTCCCTGCCTGTGTCCAACAGCACTTTGCCTTCTCCTCCTGGGTCTGGCCTGCACGGCCCCTGGTTCCCCCTCCTCTCTCACTGTCCCCTGCCCTTGAGGCTGCAACCATGGCAACCACTGGGGGGCTCCAGTATACAGTCATCTTGCTGCACACCTGTTGTGCCCTTCCTCCTTCTCATATCTTCTGTTCCAGGAAATCTTCCTGACCCCCACTTCGTCCCTTTCCTGACCCCCAGACTCCCCATGCCACCCCCTCAAAAGCGAGACATTGGTACCTTGACCTCGTACTACAGGTGGTCTTTTTTCTCAGGCTGGCCTGCCATATTCAGCTTGTTATCCTAATAACCAAGCTGCTGTGGACTGAGTAAGATTTGGCTCCACTCTGCTTCCTGGCTCGCCATGTGGTCCTTCTCAAGCAAGGGCTCCGCCATTGCCAACCACTGCTCTCTCACCAGACACCAGACCTATGGCGCAGCCCAATCTCTACCCTCCAAAGCCGTGAGCCAGAGTAAACCATTTTTCATGATAAAGTTAGCTCCTGTCAGGTATTTTGCTGTTGTAACCCAAAGCCGACCAATGCACAGGCACAGAGCCAGGCACAGAGTGAGCCCTGTGGGGTGCTGTAGGGTGATGGAGCTCTCGAGACAACAGCTGACCAACTAGTGGCCAAGCAAGGAAGCGGTGGTGCAGGAGGAGCACCGTGGGAAGGGACGTGGCTTGCGCTGTTGGAAATAAGGAAGAGATGTAAAAGCAGAGACAGCATTGGTCAACAGTAAAAATGCCTCATGTGCAGGTGCTCCTGGGGACCGGGACCTGCTCTGAACATGGTGTATCCTTCCAGCAATCCTTGGACAGAGGGTCTCTATCACCATCTCCAATTTATAAATGAATGACTTCCCAGGATACACAGCTAGTAAGGGACAGAGCAAGAACTTGAACTCAGGGAGGCCACACCCAGAGCCTGCCCCATAAACTCCTATGCAGTGTTGCCTCGCTGGAGAGGCAGGTGGAGGCAGAGAGACAGCCTGAATGTCAGCAGGTGGTGCTGTGTGAAGTGCTGAGCGTGGAGGTGGTGCTCATTTAGTTCAGGCTGGCTAAGCCCCGTGTTCTGCCTCCTCACTAGGTCTTGAATGAATGGAGGATTTGATGCAACTGAATGATGGAAAGGGGTCACTGTCCAGGCCCCTGTCCGATAGGCAGGAGACAGCCACCGGGACCCAGAGCAGAAAGGGTGGATGCAAGTTAGGGTCAAGTGGGGGGGTTTGGCCATCCTGGGTGGTTATGTGGTTGATTAATGAATGTCCCCCTCTCTCCTGTCCTAGTTCTCTCAGCTCATTAAGATCTTTCACTCCTTGGGCCCTGAGAAGTTCCCGCTGGTGGAGCAAACGTTTTTTGCCAACCACAAGCCAATGGTGAGTGCCCGTTTTTACTTTGTTGTTGTCATGTTGTGAACGAATGCGGATGGCAGTGTCTTCATTCCCTTCGGACAGAGGAGGTAGGCCCCGGGCCCCTCCCTGACCAGCGGGGCTCTAACTGGTCCTGTGGGAGTGCCTGGCTTTCCTAAGGGAAGAGCCGTCTCTCCGGCAGAAGGGGAAATGGCAAGAGCTGGGCCATGCGATCCCTGGGATCTTGGCAGCTTTGATCAAATCAGGGGACAGCTTGGTCTAGCATGCTGGAGCCAGAGCTTGATGAGAGAGCTGGAAAGTGTTTTCAAGGTGGGATGTTATTTCACTTGAGCTCTTTCTGGGACGTGGTTTCAACTCTGGTTTTTTAAGAAAAGCAATGATGTTTTGGTTTTTGCATTGGCTGTTGAAGGGCAGTGTCCCTGTGTGTCCGACTTTTGAATACACTGCAGTTGTCTCTGGGAAGCAGCTGGGACTTAACTCAGAGTACGTGTGTAGCCGCTGCTTTGGAGGGCACCTGGCTGGGAGAGGTTAACATCTCTTTGAATGTAGTGGCGAGTTCTCCATCCACAGCTGGAAGAATCTGGGGGCTGGGGTTCTGGGTGGCTGGAAACAGCCCATGACGTGCCTGCTTGCATGGTTGGTGGTCTGATGTTGCTGTGGATTCGTTCTGAAAGGAGGAGCGTGGTGGGGGCAAGAGGCGTGGAATCACCACACAGACCCTGGGAGTCGTGTGAAAGTGGGCCAGAGGTGAGCAGCCCACAGACTCATTTATTTCAGTTGGTACAGCAGCTTATATAGCCAAGGCAGCCAATCCATTCAAGGGGCGGTTTATGCCCTAACCAATCACAGCCTGTTGCCAGGCAGTATCTGAAGCCATCCAAT
The DNA here is from genome assembly GCF_051225735.1 of Oryctolagus cuniculus. Classification (NCBI taxonomy): domain Eukaryota; kingdom Metazoa; phylum Chordata; class Mammalia; order Lagomorpha; family Leporidae; genus Oryctolagus; species Oryctolagus cuniculus. The sequence continues at coordinate 110,795,163 of NC_142877.1, read as the reverse complement.
CACAGCCTGTTGCCAGGCAGGCTCTGGTGGATTTTGAAGTCATTCCTGAGTGATGCTTGATTGCCAGCGGCCATCTTGGCATGATCTTCTTAATCTGGACACAGGAATGCAGGATTGTGACCCTAGGAATGGCCTTGCAGGGAAGGTGAATCTTGGGGAACAGGATAATTCATGCCATATCCCATAGTCCCAGCTGGGGACCGTGGCCTGTTTGTAGAATCCCAAGCTCATTCTGTTGAGCTAGACAACCCTGCTTGTTGGACTGCAGGCTCTGGGTGGGAAGCAGTCCAAACAGGCAAAGGTTTTCCATTGAGAGTCTTTCCTGTGTATCAGATCCTGTGAGTCACAGAATCCAGGGTGTGTTGGCTGGGATAAGGGGACATGTGTGAGACCCGGCGTGTTCCAACAATGTATGAAAACAGTGGAGAAAATTCAGGGTTTGTCATCAAACCAGGCAGAGCTGGAACCCCAGTTCTGTCCACTAGCTAGGTCTGGGGTCGTGATGTGGATGAAAATCACAGAACAAACTCATCTGGTTGTTGAGATTCCGTGCGATTCCGTGTCTAAGGTGCTGTGCCTGGGGTGAGGGAGTGGAGAAACTTTCCAACAGGGGCAAACGCGCTAACATGGAACGCTGTCAGTGGTGGGGTGAAAGCTCCATCGTTGTGGGTGACAGGCACAGCCGTAAGCCCTGGGAGGAGTTCCCCAGCTGTCATGGGGCCTCATGAGTTCTTGGGATTCCCACCCAGGCCAAGCCACAGTTGGAATTTCAAACAGGCAGTTGACAGGCAGGACGGCTGTTGGCAGGCTCTGCGTGTCCTCCCACCTGCACCAGGTTGAGAGTCTGAGGTAGAAAACAAGGTGTGCTGTGTCAGGGCCTCCATGTGGGCAGCCTGTGCCACTCACAGGTGACAAAACAGAGGTCCAGATTCCGCGGATCGAGGGAGAACCCCGGCCACCGCGTGAGGGAGCCAAGGCCAGGCTGGATTCGCAGCTGGCGGAGAATCTAGGGCACCTCTCACCCCACCCCCACCAATGAAAAGGACTGGGACCCAAGTTGCAGAAATGGCTGGAAGGAGGGCATGTGCATAGGCCTGGAGTTGGGACAGGCAGGAGAGACTCCCAGGTCCCTCTGACGTCTATGTAAACCACGCCTCTCCCACCCCCTCCCCTGGCAGTTGGGACACAGAAGTCAAGAGACAGCAGGTGTGTGATAGAAATAAAACCAATTTACTGTTTAGAATAAAGGACACACTATAAAAAGTGAACATTATGCAACATTATAAGACAATATACATTCACGGAATATAAAATTCATAAATAACATGGAGGAAAACTGTAAACAGTGCTACAAAATTTAGCAACAAATACATTCCTTCCAGACAGGGCTTTCTCTGGTTGGTTTCTCTCCATCACTTCTGGGTTGCAGGGCAGCAGACTGGCTAAGGAGAAAGGTTGGCAAGGGGCTGGGGGTAGGAGGAGTCAGGACAATCTAAAGCCCCACCCCCAAAGCATGAACCATTCTCTAAGTTCTCTTATCTCCAAAGAGCCAGCCTTGACGTTGGTGATAGGCATCACCTCTGTCTTCCCCCACTTTGTTTTACATGTTTCTCTATGATTAAAAAAAATACTCTGGCAAGATTTTTATTTAGATATCCAGGAACCAAACACGTGGGTGCCACCTTGGGGTCCTCTACACTGTCAACCGCCTTGCACAAGAGGAAGGGGAAGGCATGGGACAGGGAAGGGAGTTGTCTCCTAGGGGCCAACGTCTCTCCTGGACAGAGTAGTTCCAGTAAGTTCCTTTCCTGTCCACGGTCTGTGGTGTGAAGAACGGTGCTCGTGGGCGGGCGTGGCTACCGTGGAGCTCAGGGAGTCCCCTAGCGGCACCTTCCCTGGCCTTGGGCTTGCCCGAGAGGGCAAGAACCGGGCCTGGGGTTGCCTTGATTGGAAGGCACAGAGGAGGCAATGCAAACTTGGAAGCGTAGCTCCCGTGGGCCTTAGGTTTTTATTTTTGGGAGAAATCATGGCTTTGCACTTGGCGGGATAAGGGGGCTGGGAGTGAAGCGGCCTCCCCGGGGCCAGTTGACCCAGAACAAGCACGCATGCGGAGGGGCCGCCTCCTTGCCGCTCCAGGAGGCTCGGTGGCCACTTCCTTCTCTTCCCTCTGCTCTGCCAGTCTAGCTGCCTGCCCAGTAGATGTCTTTTACCCTCCGTTCTACTGTAGAATTTGATTCAGGAAAATGGCGGCATGTGGGTTTCATTGTTTTTTTTCTCTTAAACACAATGGACACATATTACAGCCTACACATGACACAAGATTTAGCAAAATAAAACGTTCACAATATGATTGAAATACAGAAGTGTCTCTCAGCTACATAAATGACTTTAAATTATACAGTAAGTGAACAGGTGAAAGAAACAAAGCTATAGCTTATAGAAAGCTCAAAAACCGCCCTCTGACAGTATCCTGTGCCCAGGGTCTCCCCACCGGGGCCTAGCAGAAGGGGCTGTGCCCCCTGCTCAGGCCTTACCCCAGGGCCCTCCCGGTGAGAGAGGGGGTGAGCCCAGCGGGGACCCAGCATGGCCAGGCGCCTCACCCAGGAGATGCTGACGTCCACTTGCAGGAAGGCACTCACGTGGGGTGGCTCAGGGGCTCTGCCTTGCAAGCCTTTGAGGTGGAAACACAGACAATCCCAAAACCCCAAACCTAGGGCCTCCCCCGTCAGTCTGGTAACCTCAGCTCCACTGTTCTCCCCTGGCAAGGGCTGGGCCTCCTGTCTCCCCTCTGCTACATGGCGTGGCCAAAAGGGGAAGTGCCCAGCTTGAGGAAATCGATCCCAAGGACATCCAACACGTGCACTGCCTTCCCCCACCATGGGCATCTGTCAAGCACCTTGCCTGGGCCTGTGTGTGTGTGTGTGTGTGTGTGTGTGTCCGTGTATGGTGTATGCGCGCGCGCATGCGCAAAACACTATGACCTATTGCCTACTTTTCTTTGCTCCTGTTTCAATTGGCAGCTGTTTCCTAAAGTGGAATGAACTGAAGATACAAATGCTAATAGAGGATACATATTCATAATCTGGCGAGAGAGAGAGACAGAGCAATCACGTTAAACGTCCCCTTCCCACCAGCCCCACCTCCGTAAGAGATACACGTTATCACCTAAGCTCGGCATCTCACTTCCAACACTAAAAATGATCTTATTTCATAGGAGAATTTATATTATAGTTTTATTTCAAAGAGCACAATAAAAGCCCTCTCCAGCTGCATACAGAGCCAGGCTTCCCGGGTAACCCCCTCAGTTTTTAATTCCACAAGGTAAGGACCTCGGGCGCTGGGACGGGGGTGGGGGGTGGGCAGCCATCTAGCCAGGGCAAGACCCTCAGCAGCTCTCCCTCCTGTGCCCAGGCCCCCAGCCCCCAGTGTCACCTGCCGCCCTGGCCATGCCAGCACGGTGGTTGCCTAGCAGAGGGACAGAGGCCAGAGGAGGCCAGGAATGGGGAAAAGAGGGTGTTCAGATTTTAATAAATGTCAACTTGGAATGTCATGATTTTCTTCAAACAAGCAACAATGAGAGATTAAACTACTGGCGTATTTAACAGCATTGAACAGAATTCTGTGTCCTATAAAAAAATTAGCTTATGTCCCATGTGGGTATATGCCAAGGCGTGTACAAACACATCCCCTAGGTGAGCTAAGCACTACTTTGGAAATAGTATTCTCAACCCACACCTCTGGGGCTCTAACTGTGAATAGCGTCTGGGGTGTGTATTTGTCCCATTTACACGAAGGCAAGCCCCCAGCCCAGTCTACCAGAGAGATTTCCAGGAGGAACTCTCGCGAGAGGCAGGGACGGCAAAGACATTGATCTCTGTCTGGCTCCCGAGCCTTTGTCCCCTCCTGTCTTCTGACAAAGTGCTGTGCTGCAGACCTGGCTGCTGGCTTCAGACTCAAACATCTGGCCAGCCCGAGCATCACCGGGCCGGGGCGGGGGGGGCAGCTCTGTGCATCTGTGTCCTCTCTCCCTCTCTTCCTGCCCTCCCTCACTCTTGCGTGCAGACACAGACAGACACAGTCTGGCTGGAACATACATGCACCTCAGCCCTACCTGATCCTGAAACAGTTGACCTTCCAGAAACTTCCATGTCTGTGTCCTTTGTGTGCTGGGGGGGGGGGGGGGGTTTGGGAGATGGGGAAGATAAGAGAGGAGCAGGTATGACAATGCCTGGATGGGATAGTTTTTCGATTTCTGTTTTCCTAAAAAAATAGAGATTATATTATCACGAAGAAGAGGCGTATGCTGGCATGGTACCAGAATTCCCAGGTGGACATGGGTGAGGTCAAAGCCTAAACGAAGGGGAGGGGGTGGGGCCAGGAGACGAGTTCCAAATCAATCCATGACAGTATAGATTTTCTTTTTTTTCTTTAAGTGTTCGAAGTGCTAAATTTGCGAGAAAACAGGCACTAATTTCATTGTCACCGTCTGGGAAGAGTTAGTGTCCGAGGAAAGCTCAGTGGGTGGGGAGGGAAGAGAGGTGGAGCAGGGTCTGGCGCTCAGGGGTCGGTGGCGTTGATGGTCGTCTTGTCCGGGGAGCCCCAGCCCCGGTACCAGCTGCAGTAGCCACCCTTTTGCCGGATGCAGGCGTAGTGTTTGGACTGGTAGCCGGGGTAGCCGAAGTTGGAGAGCATGTCGGTCCAAAGGCACTCGTTCTTGGAGGTCACGAAGCAGGGCAGGTAGTAGCAGGACTTGATCTGCAATCAGACCCCAGCCAACAGTTGGACTGCGCCTGCGTGGCCCAGGCCCTCCCCTGCGACCACAGCCCCTTAGCAATGATGATAATATAACCACCAGCAGCTTGTGTTTATTGAGCACCTGCTGTATACCTGACGTTCTATGTGACTGCCCTTTAATGCTCGCCCCAGTTTTACCCTCTTTCCTGCAGAGGAAGAAAGAGGGGCTTAGAAAGGTTAAGCTACTTGCTCGAAGCCACGCAGCTCATGAGCCGGGGAAGCAGACCCACGAGGGGGTCTGTCCTTCCCCCAGCTGGTGCCGAGAATCGAGGGACTACAAAGCTGAGAGCACACACTGTGGGGTCCAGCTGCCCTGGGCTGGAAAGCAGGCTCAGTGAGCTGTGGGACCCAACGCGAGTTCCTGAAGGTGTCCGAGCTTCTCATTCTTCATGTGGAACATGGGGGTACCCTTACGCAATGACAAGCACACTGGGGAGTTCGGAGGCCCCTCTCCCCCGCCACTCACAGCAGGAAGGCTATGCTTTAGCCTGGCTGAAGACAGGCCCCTGCAGCACCTGGCATCAGCAGGCCTGGACCAGTTAGCCACCTGGGGAGGAGGCCACCACCAAGTCAGCTGCCAGGGGGAGTCCATTAGGGACCACGTGGCCCCTGGAGGCCACAGGTGCCAGCACGCGGCGTTCTTCCCTCACCTTCCGCGCTGCCTTAGCAACACTGCTCGGACCTGCCCCTCCTGCCCCCCCCCAGCCCAGCACCTCCTACCCCCCCCCCCAGCTTACCTTGCAGTTACAGCCCAGGTGGTAGCGATAGTTCAGCCCCTTGCGCTGGGAGAGGGTGAGCTGGTCCCACCGCTCCACGAAGTTGCACAGCCCCGTGTACACCTTGCCATCATAGACGCGGCCTGTGGGAGGGATGAGGAGGTCAGGCAGGGGGAGGCGTTCGTCCAGGGCCCAGCCCAAGGGGAAGAATGTACATCAGCCGTGTGCCCGGGAAGGGTAGGTGCTGTGCTTGTGACTTCTCGGAACCATGATTTGATTTCATCGTCCCCGACAGCTGTAAGCCAGACCGCAGCCCCATTTTCTGGACCAGGATAATGAAGGTCAGAGAGGTCAGGTGATTTAGCCACGGTCCCAAGCCCAGACGCTTAGCCCTGGGCAGGCCAAGAGGGACTCGTCACTGGCAGCTCCTCACAGCTGTCTACGCACTGGCCAGCGTCCACACCACAGCAGGGCCAACCTCGCCCTATCTGCCCGTTACCTGTCAGCAGGTACTGGTACTTGTTGACCTCCAGCTTCAGGCCACAGAGACTCTCAGAGGCTTCCGTGTGGATGTACTGCACGTGGGGCATCTTGGTGAAGCCTCGGTACATCTGTGGGCAGAAGGAGCACGGTGAGCGGAGGGCCGCGGGCCAGCGAGGACCAAAGCTGCCACTTGATCCCCCTTGCTGGCCACCACCCTGTGCACCCCGAGAGGAGCCAGGGTGGAGCCTTCTCAGGAAAACCTCCCTATCCAGCACTCTCCCTTTCAGTCGCCCCACAACACTGTTCCAGCTACTCACTCCTCGGCCCAATCTGGCCAAGGTACTGTGCACAGGGCTCTTTGTCCATCCCTGAGCACAGCCAGCCAGCACCCATGATGCCCTGGGACACCCCCCTGTGCACAAAAGCCTTCTCACTAGGTGCCCGTAGGCTCTTCACCCATGAGAACTCAGAAATGCACAGTCCGGCTGCCGAACTTTGAACTTGGGCTAGGGATTCTCTATGCCTTTAGAGTTCCTGAGCCCCAGAGGCAGCACCTAATCATGCATCCAGAAATCCACACGTTTTTAAGTAAGCACTTCATAGCCATCAAGTTGAAGCATCTGAAATCGTTGTAGATAAACAGGGTCAGGTATCAAGCAATCTAACGCTGGTGGTTGTCAATTGGAGGCGGCAGTTTGGAGACATCTTGGGCTGTCCTAACAGGGCAGCCCCCAGAGCAAAGTAATGCCTGGTCCCCAGATGTCCCGTGGAACCCTGCTGAAGGAAACCCTGCTCTAATATTAACCCATTTTATCGCCCGTGATAACGCTGAGAGGTAGGTACTGCCATGCCCATTTCACAGAAGAGAAGCCAGAGGCACGGGCAGGCTATGCGATCTGTTAAAGCCACACAGTCAGTAATGGCAGGGCTGGGATCCACTGCTGGAGTCCATGCCCCATCCACCACCACCCCACCCCACCCCCGCCAGCTGCAGCCTGGGAAGTGCCTGGCCAAGGCCTCTGCCGCAGCTGGGACCGTATCTGCTGCCCGGGCCATCTTTATCACAGGTGAACTCCATAGAGGCTGAATGTAGCCCATGAGGGTTACCCGGGCTAGGGCAATGGTGCTACCGCAGTGAGCCAGCCAGAGTGGGATGGGGTGGTCTCTGGGCCTGTCCCAGGATTTCACAATAGGACAGTGTCTCTCCGCTTTAGTTGCTGGCATGCGTGATTAATTTGCTTATGGTAATTAATACAAAGGCAGACATCACCTCATTGGCGGCTCATCTAAATGCCTCCCATTCAGCCAGAGGGGCTGGGGCTTTCTCCCTGGCTTCTAAGCCACGAGGGCCTTTCGGATCACAAAGCAGCCTGTTGGCCCCAGCCTGGGAGCCTGCGCCTTGTGGAAGGGGCACCATTGTTCACATGCGCTGGGGAGGTGCCCTCCACATGGGGCCAGCCGTGCCCTGGGGAGCAGGGGTGCGCTGCGTCCCACTGCCCTCTTCCTCCAGCCCCGCGCTCGAAAAACTCCCCGAAATTTCTGTGCCGAACAACTCCTTGGTTGGATGCAGATACTGCCTAAAGGCTGGCAAACGTTTGCACTCAGCCCAGCCAATCGGAAGTTGGCTCCTCTGCACCCGTCTTCCCCTTTGAGGGCCTCGTGGGCGAGACTCTAGCCCTGCTTAGGGTCAGTGACTTTAACGGCTCCATAAGAATGCAGATGGCAAAAACCAGTTTGGCACCTCTGCTGCTTTTAGGCGTGAAGGAACCTGTATTTAACATTGCTTCCGGCTTGGCTCCTGTATGCCTGTATGATCTGGGCTACTTATTAAATAACTGGCTACCTCCCCTGTAAAATTCAGGGTAACCCATCTCTCATTCAGCAAGCTGGCGTGAGTGGATCCATGCACACAGAATCTCGGTTAAGGTAGACTGTACTCATTCACTTTGCTTCCCAACAGTCCTCTCACTCTCAATACAGAAGCAGAATCGCTTTAACAAACTCCTCTACCAGCAGGGTGAGAGGGCACAGGGTCCTGAAGGTTCCTGGTATCCAGTGGGTTGACCGTGTCCTCCAGAACTGGGAAGGACGTTCAAGGTCACCTAATCCAACCAGCATCACGAGCCCAGCCCCCTTGAGAGTTCATCTCTTCCTGCGTCAGTCACTGCTCTGCTTTAGGGGCGAGACTCGAGCCCGTTTAGATCAACCCTGAATTCTGGTTCCAGAATCTGAACTCTGCTCTGCACCTGTTAGCCACTTGGAAAGTGCCTTAAGCCCTTTGGACCTCAGTTTCTTCATCTGCACAGTGGGGCAGGGCACGCACTTCATCCAGTGTTTCTGGGAGAATTAAATGACTTAGAGGAGCACCTAGCACAGAGCAGTCAGCCAAAGTCAGCTTAAAAACAGCTCACGCGGGAAGGGTCTGGTCCTGTTCTTCCTAGCGACGTCCTAGGGTCACTTCCCAACTTCATCTCTCAGCCAAAGCAGCTGAAGGTGCCTCAGAGTCTCTGTCATAAGCACGTCTTTCCCAGCTGTACCCTGCAGGCTTCTGGGTCGTTTCTCTGGGAGTATCTAAGGTGCTGAGAACTTAGTGCCTCTGGAGGTCTTGTAAGACATCTGGGGACAGCTGCACATTTCCTCGCGCTACATAGACAGCAGGGCAGGCCACGGTTCCATCTGATGTTTCTCACGCACCTGCTGAGGACCAGGGTTCTGGACGCTGCTGTCCATCACTGGCTCACGGAACCTGCCCTTAAAGCTTGCCGACATACCAGGCAGCCGAGGTTTGCAGACGGTAGGAACCCAACTGATACACCACGTGCACGGGCTTGCCCGTCCGGCCCAGGCAGTCTCAGCCAAAGTGGAGTCGCTTTCTGCCAAGGGCTCCAGGAGAGTCTTGAACCAGACAGTGTCATGGGCACTGGGAAGAGGAGGAGTCCCCTCGGGCTGCCCGTATCAGACAAACCACCCAAGGAAGTCGTCGAGGGCCAAACAGGCTCGTCCCGCCCACAGTCAGGACGTGCAAAACACATGACCAGCCGGAGTCCCCAGGGACGCTCCGGGTCCAGCTGGGACACCATGTCCCCTGCAGGCTGCCTGAGAGCAGGCTCCCGCTGCACAAACACAGCTCCTGGCAAAGCAGCCACTTTCTCATGGGCCCAGTGGGAGATAAGGCCCCTGCAGGTTAGAGCTGCCGGTTCTGGAAACTCACATGTGCAACGCAGTCCAGGGCCCGAGTCCCCGCTAAGCTCCAAGTTTGCGTTTGCAGTCATCTGCCGCAACATTCTGACGGCCCACACCCCCTCACCCACACACCGCGGGGCTCTGGCTGCTCAAGGTGTGCCCGAGAGCCAGATTCAGTGCTCTGGAGTCAGCAGATGGGCGGGGTCAGCCTGCCTTTCATCAGAGGTCAGCCAGGCAGCTTGGGTTCTCACGTTCTTCCCAGCTCCCCTGGCCCTGCTCTCAGGGAGCGCTCGCTTCCTTGTCTGCCTCTCCGGGATAGACTTTAATCCGCGAGAACAAAGCCACCGGGGGACGGGTGCCAAAACTCCCACAGCCTGGCCGGGCTGGCCTCCCCACCTCCCCTCCTGCAAAGATTTTTCTGATACACCCTTTCCAGGATGTCGTGGGTCAGAAGCTACATAGCTGGGTGGCAAACCAACACACACACAAGCAGCCCCCTCTCTCTCTCTCCTGGCAAAACCCCACACCAGTGGAGTGGGGGGGCACCCCCAGAGTGTTTCAGAATCAGCCTTTAGCTTGGCTCCACCCTCCAGCCACATGATCTGGGCCAGTTTCTTAAATAACCTTCCAGGTCTCAGCGACCTCACCTGTAAAATTCAGGGTAACCCATCTCATCCCCCAAGCTGGCATGAACTGATCTCTGCAAAGGCTTGGCAGAGTGCCTGGCACTCAGCGGATGGGACTTGTGCGGAGTTTTTAATCAAGGGTACCGAGGCCTATCTTTGCACGCCCAGCCTGTCGCACAGGGCTAAGCATTGCGAGGGAGGGGGATCAGAAGTGGCAGGAGAGCGAGCCAGGCTGCTACCTACAGGCCAGCAGAATCGGGCAGCCTCTCCAGGGATCCTCATACAGCTCTCAGGAGGCAATAAAAGGCCCAAGAGACCTGGGATTAAGGACAGAAAGGCAGATTGGAAAAGTCTCGTTAAGAGCCCAAGATTGGGAGAGGATCCTGCAGCCTCGACTTGAACAGGGGATCTGTCTTCACCTGTGACTGCACAGCCATCATTTTCCCTTTGAGTCCCTGTCAGAGGTCAAAGGAAGGCTTCTACATCTCACACCCAGCACACCTGACACCCTGAACCTAGGAGGCGCATGTGGAATGCAATGCCAGGGTCCCCCAGCCCGGAGGTGGGGGTGGGGGGTGTTGTGCTCTGAAGCTGATGGCCTAGCACCAGCACAGGGGGAATGGGACACACTCGCTACCCTGGTCTCCAGGCCCCACAGGTAGCAGAAACCAAGCCAACCCCGGAACTGCTGCCTGCAAGCCCCTCGCAGCTCTCTGCTGGCCACAGGGTGGACGGCAAACACGCCTTGGGCTGGTGTGCCGTGGCCCTCCGCCGCCAGCGGTGCACAGGGGAGTTTGGGGGGGGGCTGTTGTTGCTCTTGCTGGTTCCCCACCTCCGCCCCCTCGTCTCTCCCCAGGGCCGTCTGAAGACATAAGCCGGTCTCATGACCAAGCTTAGGCAGCCAAGGGCAACTGGCCAGGGCTGACTGTGGACATTACATAACCAGAAGGCTGTGGATGTTTCCAAAATCGAATCCAAAGCAACAGGTTCCGTGAAATTCGTACGCCCAGCCTCAGGCCTCAGGCAGAACAAGGCCTGGCGGTTCCATGCTGGGGGCCATGTGCTGCCCCTACTCAGGTCTCCCTGAGCAGTAGGGTTAAGGCCTGGGAGGGAGGGTTCTCAGGCCCGTGGGCTCCCACCCCAGTGCCTGCTTGGGGTGCCAACAGGTGAAAGGAGTGCCCTGCGGCTGGTGCTTAGGCACTTGGCTCTCGTCTCCTGTCCTTACTGCTGTTCCCCCAAGGCAGGACCTGTGTCTTCCCCATGGGTGCCTCGGGTCCTGGCCCTGAGCTCTGCACGTGGGGAGGTGCTTACAAAAGCAGGGTGATGGGTCAGTTGCTGAGTTACTCGAGGTTCTGGAGGCCCCCGTCATCCTTTCCAGGATCCACCACCAGCTCCCGGCCACCAAGAATGCCAGGGCTGGAAGGGCTTTTTAAGGACACCACGTCCATCCCTGCCCTGTTCACAGATGGCAAAACTGAGGCCCACAGAGAGGGACAAGGTCAATAGGCTATGTAAGAGAGGAGCTGGGCCTAGAAGGCGGGTGCTTGGAGCTGATCTGCTTTCGCAGCAGGCCAACTTCCTTCATGGGCACTGTGATGCTCTGTGAGTCTTTTTTTTTTTTTTAATTTGACAGAGAGAGAGAGAGAGACAGAGAGAAAGATCTTCCTTCCATTGGTTCACCCCACAAATGGCCAACACGGCCAGAGCTATGCCGATCCGAAGCCAGGAGCCAAGTGCTTCCTCCTGGTCTCCCACGCAGGTGCAGGGCCCAAGCACTTGGGCCATCCCCCACTGCCCTCCTCGGGCCACAGCAGAGAGCTGGACTGGAAGAGGGGCAACCAGAACCAGAACCCGGTGCCCATATGGGATGCCGGTGCCACAGGTGGAGGATTAACCAAGTGAGCCACGGCACCGGCCCCTCCGTGATAGTCTTAATGATAGGAAGATGCTTCAGGAACGTTACTAACTCACTAGCAGGCAAGACAATGAGCCGAGCTGGGGAAGTAGCAGAAAAGGGAGCAGTTCCTGCCTCGGGACGCGGCTCCTGGGATCCACACAGGCTCAGTGTAGCGCTCTGAGGGGCTACGGCCAAGTTGTATCCTCAACAGCTGCCCAAGACCTGTCGGCATGGTTGAGTCCCAGAAAGTCAGAGCCCAGGGGCAGCCTGCGGTCCAGCTCCCTCACTTCTCAGTGGAGAATACGAGCATGCAGAGGCGGGCAGCGACGCGAGCCCACGATTCCCGAGTCACAAAGCCCTCTGCTGTCTGGCTCCGGCTCTCAGCTCCACGGGCCTCTGAGCACCTGCACCTGCACCGGCTCTGGGGGGAAGCAGCCACCGCTCCCTCCCCGCCCATCTCTCTCTGCCACCTCAGCAGGGCGGAAGGGCTGGGGCTCCGATGCCGAGAAGACACCCATGCCGGTTCCACCCCACGTTGCCTCCCCTAGCCAGGGCCCTTCCGGCAGAAACCCAGAACCCCGCTGGAGTCCGGCTGAGCAGCTCACTTACCTTCATCTGCTTGACAGTGTAGACCATCGTGCCGAAGGGCCCTTCCTTCACCAGCTTCTTCCCCACCACCTTGGCCCGGATCACTGCAGAGAGAGCAAGACAGAGAGGGGGTGGGGTTACGAAGGGCGGAACCACATTGGGGTAGCACCCGGGGGTGGCATGCTCGCCCCATGGCAGCCTGGGGTCACATTTTTACCTTTGTACCAACTCCACTAGAACACTGACCATTCGGAGAGACGCTGGCCGAGAGGGAGATGCAGAGAAAGCAGCAGCAGCCGAGTTAGTTCACAATCGCCTGCCTCGGAGGTTCCGAGGCTACGCTCACCCCCCTCCTGGGCCCTCAGCACCCCTGCACCCAGCCGTAGATAACAAGGGATGTGTTCTAATCCAGCCCAGTGAGGTGCAGTGCAAGAGGGAGTAGTGGGGAGTTGGGCTCACCAGCCAGACCCAAGAGTTGCAATCCCAGCCTGGCTATTGTGACCACAGGCAAATAACAGTTTCTCACCAGTTCTTCACCTATAGAGCAGGACTTGTAATGGTAGTGCTGGCAAGATGGCACGTGTGAAACGTGCATTCTCTCACACTAGGTCAGACAGACCTAATTAACATCATCGGCATCACCACTACTACAGCCAAAAAGGGAATGCAGTAGAACATTGAATGTTTACTCCTCGCCACTGCCTTACAGAACAGTATTAGAAGTTAGATAAGGAAACTGACAGAGAAGGGAAGCCACGTCCTCCTGCCCCCTCCATGTTTTCATCTGCCCAGAGGGTGTGACTCCACCCACGTCGGGGTGTCAGAAGGAGATGAAACAAAAGAGCTTGTGAAATCTCCCACTGCGAGGTCTGGTGGAAAGGACTTTCTCGGTAGACGCGAGCTGACTGTGGGTAAGAAAATCACCCAGAGTGCAGGGCTGCAGGGGAGGTGTTCACCCCACATGGGGCGGGGGGGGGGGAGGGAATGCACTGGCTAGAGGGGGCCTGCCCACATTTGTAGGAGGCTGTATCTTCTCTTCTTCGTGATCTGAAGATTCGGAGTTTGGAAAACCGGCCCGTGGCAGGACAGACAGACAGCTCCCGAAAACAGACTGCAGAGAAGGGCTCCCCTCAGCTCTGCCCAAGAAAAAGTCAGCCAACAACCAGGCACGGGGCAGCAGGAGGGGGAGGGGAGGCCCTGCCATAGCGGCCAACAACACCTCCATCAATGGGCTGGGTGCTCTCAGGCCGGGGGCTGGGAACGGAGTGGGTGCTCTCAGGCCGGGGGCTGGGAACGGAGTGGGTTTGCCTGTGAGGTTCTAGGAGTCGCATATTGGATTCTGCCTGTTGTGAGGTCCTGTAACAACTCCTCCCTCGACTTGTGCTGAGCCCAGGCAATGTCTGTGAAGGCAGAAAACCTTTTTTTCTGTGTCTCTGTCTCTCTCTCACACACACACGCACGCGCACACCCATTCTGCTAACTCCATTATCCTTCCCCACTGGGGTGCCCCACTTTTATTCCTAAATTCTCATCTCCTTTAAAAATAAAAAAGATCTTTAAGAAGCACCACCAGTTCCCCTCCCCCTCCCCCTCCCCTTCCTGGACTCTGCCTTGTCCCTTGCCAAGGGAGCTTGGACCCCGCCCTGCCAGGGAGACAGGAGGTCAGAGCTCAGATGAACCCACTGCCCCTCCAGACCCTCTCTGCCAGGAGTGGCCAAACGGGGAGGCCGCTGGCAAAGTCCGCAGCTGAGCCGAGGCAGCTCAGCCTCGGAGGCAGCGAGGGGCCGCTTCCAAGCCTTCCGTCAGAACGAGAGGTTGGCACGATCCCAGCCGAACTCGCTCATGGCGGTGCAGCCACCTCTGGCGCTGGCTTTGCAACAGCAACCCCGGCAGGCGGCCAGCGTCTCGGGGGCCCCCGGGGGCCATTTCCTCCCTGCAAACCCCACAGGCAGGTTCTGACAGCCCAGCCGCCGCGCTGTCTGCCCATCTGCCAACTACGGATTCTCCCTGATGACTTGGCCTCGCCTTCTGCCACTTTAACCCTGCAGGTACACTAGGGCGTGGCTCTTGACCTCAGCAGGGGAAGGCAGAGGGATTCCTTTGAATGGCAACATCGCCCCTCCCTTGGCCCCAAAGTGACTTGAAGTAGACATGTCATATCAGACGGCCCCCATGCAGCCGGGTACTTCTGGAAGCTTCTCTAGACAATCAGCCAACTCCTGCCTTACCCCTGAACAGCCTGAGCTTGGAACCCTTTCGACTGCGGATCCTAGAGTGTGAGCAGAGTACGTTGTGCGGTCAGGAAGCCTTGGTGGGGCCCAAGCTCCACCATCGCTGTGTGGCTTCAGCAGCGCTCTTTCCTCCTGATTCTGTCTGGCTTTCTTGGCCACATGCTTCTCCCTGGCGACAACGGACACTCTTGATGTATTAGAACGGCCAAGTGGTGTCGCATTGGAGGGCCGGTCGCTAAACCTCTGTGACTCTCAGAGCCCTCGGCTACAAAATCAGAGTGATGATAACACTGTGCGGAGTTGCTATGAGGGTTGACAAGCACCAAGGAGAGTGGGTGTGCGGACAGGCCCACCCACCCACCCACGGGTTTGCTCTCACTGTTCCGTGATTCCCGCTGCTGTTCACCCGTCCTAGAGCCTGGCCAGGCACCTCCCGTACAGTGCAAGGCCTGGCAGCCTCTCCCAAGGGTGACCAGAAATGCAAGCTTGAAATATCCCAGTCCTACAGAATTTCCTAGGGCATAAGGAGGTGGTCGGAACAAGGCCATTGGGGGGGTTTTAGGTGGGTTGCACCTACTCCATCCATCACGGGTACGTGTCCCATGCCTTACCCAAGGGGGATGACCAGGACCAGCTACAGGACTTGATGTCCGGGACCAAGGGGTGGCACGGTGTAGAGGCCACACCAGTGTTTTCCTTACAGGAACAAAACTCCACTCAGCTAAAATTAAGCCGCGTCTGCTCTCCGCGTCTGCTCTCCAAGGTGGATCTGTGAAGTCCTTCCCAAATAAAACTGCTGGCCGGCCCTGAGTCCACCTGTTGGGTTTGCGGGTTAATGCGTCCTTATTTGCTTCAGTGTGCCCTCCTCCAGTCAAATGTGAGCTACTTTGTGTTTTCCTGTGTGGCAGGAAGGGATCGCCTGAGGCATGTGCTGGCCCAGGGCGGACGACAGGGAACAAGGGAGGTGGCGGCAGCGCCTGGTTTTCCAGCAACAGCAGAAGGCTTTTCCCGATTTGGTGCTGGCGGCAGGTTTGGCCATTCCCTCTGCCTTCATGTGGCCGGGCCGGGCACGGCACCCTCCTCTCTTCCCGTTCGTGCTGGAGAGTAGCCTGCACGCCATCCACCCAGCATTCTCCCGCAGCGAAGCCACCATGGGTGTGCACTGGGTTGGGGTCCGGAACACCGGGCCTGGCTCCTGGAGGGGAGGGCAGCGAGAAGCAGCCCATCTCCTGCTGCCCCAGATTACAGTCCAGCAGGGAAGTGAAGCTCCCAAGTTCACGGCCAGAGGACGGAGGGCCGGGGTGCAGGAGCACCAGCCAGCAGCGGAGGAGGGAAGAGGCTCACCCTCCGTCTCCACCGCTGAGCCCGTCTTTCCCCCTTGGAGCTTCTCTCTGAGCTCCTGGGGGTGTGGCGGTCCAAAGGAACCCAGAGGCTTAATCAGGCCCGGAGGAAACAGCAGTTGGAGTTAAAAGTAGCTGGGAAGAAACTCACCAGCACATGTGTGTTTATGTAGCTGGCACGCAGATCTATAAATACAGCGCACGCCTAAGGGTCTGTGCGATTCTCTAAAGAGGTACTTTTCTTTCCTTAATATCTTTGGGGGACAGATTAGTAAGAGTTTGCAAAATCAAGGCGAGCAAAGCACACCCCTTCTAAAAGGTAACTCGGCACAGTCATGCATGAAGACAGCTCTGCCAAGCTGAGGCATCGGGATTCCGTCCCCATCCTGCGCTCCGTACGAAGTCTCCTCCAATCTCCACTCCACATGGCCCTGTGTCACCAGCCATGAGCAGCACACGCTTTGAGTGGAAATTCTGCAGGGCAAACAGGATTCCACCTCCCGTCCCCTCCCTGGGGCCTCTCCCCAGGCTGCACATCTGCTGTCCATCAGCTTGTTCAGAGGGGACAAGACAGCCTGGAGCTGCCCCCGGCTGTCCCCCAGCCGTCCCCCAGCCAGCAACGTCCAGCAAATCCAGACCTTTCTACCCCAGCCTGGCGCTTGGGCTTTCCCCCGACCGCAGGCTACAAGGTCGAGTATCTGTGTGCCGATTTTACTGACGTGGGGATCAAGGAGCCCTTCTTTGAATTTGCTTGCATCTGCCTGGAGCAGTACAGTTGCTCTCCATCTTGTAGGGGCTGATTCAGCCATCTAGCCCCGCCCCTCCCCACAGCACACAATCCGCCTTCCTGTCTCCGTGCAGGCCCTGGGCAGTGATTGTGCCGGCTTTAGGAAGACAGCTAGGGTAAGTCAGGCACATCTGGCTGGCAGGGGAGTCACAGTTCACGCCCAGGGAAGGGGCCTTCCTTCCGAGGGGCGTCCAGCAGGCCGGATTGTGGCCAACAACAGCCCGAACCAGGGGCTTGCTTTTCTTTTGGGGGCTTGGGTTTAGAAGACAAGGTTCTGGGAGTGTTAGAGCGCTGTTGCCCCCGAAAGCATCACACACATGAAAAAAGACGGATGTCAGTAATAAGCTCCCCTCGTCGTGACCTGATGTGTCTTTCCGGGCTGCATGCTCTCAGATGGCAAAGGCAGGAAGCCAGAGACCCTACAGAGGGAGGCCAGCCCAGAGCGTGCTACGAGATCCCCTCTTCCTGTCCACCTGGGCAGCTGCCTTGTAGCTGTGCACAGACAGCAGAGGCTGCCCACCCGCTCATTCCTGTCAGGTCCTTTGCGTTGTGTCGCATCCCCTCAGTGCACCTGGAGGGGAAAGAAGGGAGCTGGAGTACATGGAGACCACCATGCACATGTGCGAGTCGTCCACTCCATCCTCGCCTAGCCCTGTCCCCATGGCCCAGCTAGGGAAACGAGATTGGGTACCCCGAGTGCAGCTCGTTTTGCATCCCAGTGGAAAGAGGAGTGGGGGAGGTCCCTAAAAACCTTGACGAGGGACCCGCACCAACTGGAGAGTAGTTCACAGATTCACTGCACTCCTCACACCCACTGTCATGACTGTGGGGGCCCAGGACAAGGGTGCTCACAGGGAAGACCCCTGGTGAGTTCTCAACAAGTCCTCCATGCCCTTCACCCCGCCACACCCTTCCCAGTGTCACACACACACATGCGTGCGTGCACGCGACCTCTGCTCAGCAGTAAGAGTCCACTGTAATGCAACAAGACCTCATCTGCTTGCCAGCCTAGCCTCAGCAGCATGGGCTTCGTGGGAGGGAACAGAACCTCAGAAGCCAGCCCACGCCGCGATCCCACGGGTTTTCACCGCCCCGAGGCTCTGGGGTTCAGCAGGCTGGTGAATTAGCTGAGGCCGTGTTTATCTCAAGGGGTGCTCTGCAGCCTGGGAAGCCAGACAGCCCTTGCTGACTGTGCCTACTTGTGGAGTCTCCTGAGAGGGGCACAGCAAGAGGGCCCCCAGAATATTCCAGGCCTTCAGCCTTGCCTCAGCCCCGGGGGACCTGCAGCGTCCGCGGCCTCTCTGGGGACGCTTTGATGATGTCCAGGCTGCAGGAAGGGACACAGTGGGAATTAAAGGCGGAGGGCGGAGACCAGGGGGGGTCACACAACTCCAGACCCCAAAAACTCCCTCTAATGACTCAGGACTGAAAGGTCAGCCCAAGAAACCCCCGGAGTGGCGGCCGGGACACAGCAGAATGAAGCACAGGTGTGGAAAAAGTCGCTGGCTGGCTGCCACTGTCACCTCGGCCATCGTATAAATCACAGGCGACGCACCCCGCCCTCAGCAGCTTCTCGGGATGACCTGAGTCTCCGAGTTCCTCCTGCAGCAATCCGTCTTCACGTACCCTGTGGCTCTCCCCCTGCCTGCTCCGTACCACCTGACCTCAGGACCTTCCCTCCCCACCCTGCAGTCCCTCCACCCCCTCCCCGTGCCCCATCTGACATGTTAATAAATCCCCTTCTTGTGGACCAACTGTCTCTCTCCACTAGAACGAAGACCTCACACGGGCAGGTTCTTTAGCAACTGCTCAACCCCAGGCAACCAAGGAGGGCCTGGTGCACCGCAGGCGTAGAATGCGTGTTTGTGCAATACGTGACTTCAGGCATAAAGTGCACACCGTGGAGGATGGAGAGCCGAGTCTGAGCGAGCCGACCTTGCCCGGGGGAGACCATGGCAATTCTCGGCTGGTAGAGCCCAGGAAACAGCTGGTCAACAGTCATTTACTGAGAACTGGGCTCAGCTCACAAGGACGCGGAGATAAACAAGGCCTGGAAACTCAGAGGCCGGAGCCTCGAGAGGCGGGCGGGCGGGCAGGCAATGGTGCTGATGCAGGACACGCACAGCCCGGGAGCAGGAACGAGCAGCCGGGATGCCACACAAGGGGACACAGCCCGCCAAGGCACAGGGGCGCCAGCAGAGCTGCCCAGGGGCTGGGCCTCAGCCCATCCAATTGGCTGCCCACGAGTCCAGAGGAAGCAGAAGTCTGGACCAAACCGGCATGGGGAGAGGGGTCGGGAAATCAGCTGGGAAGGAGGCAGAGCCACAGCCAGGAACTCCGCAAAGCCAGGGCTGACTTCCCGCCTCCTCCAGGAGGATGCCCCTCCCCCACCCCCAAGCAGGCACTTCCTGCATCCGACCCCAGTCCCCAAGGAGCCCTTCCCTCGTCAGTTTCAAAGACCCTTGCTGTTGATGTCAGAGCCAAGGCCAGACGTTAAAATGCGCTCCCCATCAAGATAAGGAGGCTCCAGTTCAAAGCCTGCCCTGACTAACTCTTTCCGTTAAGTAAAAATATTAATCTTGGTTTTATTTAAGCAGGTCTTTTGGCAAGAAATGAACGCCTGCGGCTAAAAATAAACCCAAACACACACACACACACACACACACACACACACACACACACAGAAAAATCTGGAAAGCTGCAAATCATTTCAACCCAAAGTTTCCATCTCAGGGAAAGCTATTAAAACCCAGAGGATACGAAAACTTCCCAGCAGCTGCCTCTCAGAGCCTGCCTTGTACTTTGGGGGCCTCCTGGGGAGCGGAGGCGGGCCCTGCGCAGGCACCTGGCCCCTCTCACCCCGAGTACCTGCCCAGGATTTCCACCTAAGCAGGCCAGGAAGCCCTCAGGGCCCCGCCACCATCTGCTGTGCGCGAATTGAACAGGCCAGAGAAGGCGGCAGGAGAACACAAGCTCAGAAGGGTCGTCCAGTGGCCTGGAAGCTGGAGATTTATCCCAGAGCACCCAACAAAATCCGCCTCCCCCGCCAGCCAGCTCTCGGGTCCTAGGTGATGACCTCAGTGTGAGAATTGCCACCCATGCAGTTCATGAGGGTGGGGGTGGAGGCATTTCATATCTGATCTGAGTGCTTTGAAAGGCGGCCACCCCCAGCTTCCCCTGGGGCCGCCGACAGTTTGGGAGAAGGAAAGAGTAGGTTTAGCCCAGGGCCCGAAGTGCCAGGGCAGGCTGGGTCCTGGCCCCGGGCTGACGCACAGGGGCTCTCAGGAGGGAGAGGGTCATTTGGTGACCCAGCTTTTCTAAGGGGCAACGAAGCAACTGCCCCCAAGGGTCCAGCAGGAACGCCGAGAACCCCAGTGGTCAGATGGGGAGCGGCCAAGCCCCACAGGACAGCAAGTGGGAAAGGTGGTCCGGCTGCCCCCTAAGCCCCCTCTCCTGCTCCAGTTCTCCCAGGAGCAAAGGGGTCCTCGCCCCCTACCTACATCCCATGGCTTCCCAACACCTGCAGCTCAGCCACCATAGGCTCTCTAGACCTGGGACCCTGCTGCTCAACTCCTAACAGCCCCCTACTCTCACTCTATGGCCCTGTGACGCTCTTTGCCTTGGGGAAAACGACTTCCTCCCTAAGCATCTGCCCCCTTCCTCCAGGAAGTCCGCCTCCCTTTCTCCCAGCACAGGTTCTTCTGTAATGGTCAGATTGCCTTAGGTGCTGGCTCGCCTTGCTAGTTACTGGACAGTAAGGACCCGGCCCCTGGCGTGCACATCCCCCGCCTTCACCTGGCACACAGTTCCTAGGAGGTGGCAGGAGTTCCCAAACACATTTGTTGAATGAATGAGACTAAGGAGCGAACGATCAAGCAAGGTGGGGTGGTTTCATGTTTAGCATGTTGATGTAAGGGGTCAAGGCAATAGGTCAATCGATAGATCAATCAACAGATGATATAGATGCAGATAGACAAATGCAATCTAGTCCCAAATATTGAAGATTCACACCCAAAGAGAGGCAAGTCCCAGGACCCCATTACAGGAGGCCCCAGTCAGCTTGTCAAGGTTTCTGTGCAAGGACCCCCCCTCCCCCCCGCCCCAAGCTCTACCAACAGGTGAGAAACCCCCGCCCGGCAGCCTGGAGGAGGACCAGGGGCAGCGGCCACATCAGCTCCAGGGAGTCCCCGGCTGTAGCTCCCTGCGCAGGGCCCTGGATTCTCACGCCCTCCGCCCCCTCGTATCCCTTGGGATCTAGAACGAGCTGCCTGGGCTGCTTCTGCAGGCCCTGGCCCCTGTGCTGCACATAACTTCTCCGCCGTGGTGTCGTGGTGTCGTCTGTGGGCTGCTTGGTTTGGTTTTGCATTTTGCTGTTCTTCCTCCTCTTCTACCTCTCTTCTTCTTCCCTCCGGTGTTCGGGGAATTGATTTCTTCGGAGGTCTTTGAGGGACCGTGTGTTTCAGATCCTCTGCTGTGTCTTGGGGCTTCGGGAACAAGCAGGCAGGCAAGGTTCCCTCCCTTCACGAACCTTGCTTCTCTCTTGTGGGACAAGGCAGCAGCCGGCTGAGGCCCTAATACCAGGAGCTGCCAGAGCACACGGCAGATGCACCCAGCCAGGCTGCAGGGCTCTGCCCACGTGCTGGTGGGAGACAGCCCCAGACGGGGCTTGGGAAATCACTAGAGACTGCAGGGAGGGAGAGGGAGAGGAGGTGGCAAAGTCCCGCCCACCTCAGTGATGGGGGGGGTGGGGTGGAGAGAAAGGGCAGAGGGAGCATACATCTCAGAAGCAGTGGGGATGCTGGCCGGGTCTTCCTGCACTGTAAGACGGTGCCATTTCTCCTAGAGCCTAAAGCACAGACCTCAGTGCCCTTAGGAAGGCACATACGCACAGGAGAGCCTCAACGTCAGCTGACCGGAGGCCCCCAGACCTCAGGAAGCCCTAGAAACAAGCCCGAGGCCAGCCGGCCCCAGCATGCAGCAGCCCTACAAGAGGTGGCATTCCGCTTCCCTTCCTGTTCCCAACCTGAACTCCCAGCACCCTCGCTCCCCTCCTTGGGTGTTTGGGGCTAGACGTGGGCACCGAGCCCCAGCAAGACCCAGATCTCAGGGTGCACGCCAATGTCCCGCAAGGCCAAGCCTACAAGGGGGTCAGAGACACCCACTTGCTCATGGCCACACAAGTGTACTCAGAGGGGGCAGGGCTGGGACCACCCCTAAGCCCCCACCCACCAGGGCTGCAAGCCCCTCCCGGGGGGCCCTGGGAAACTTCATCCCACAGAAGTGGCCACCAGAAAAGCAGCCTGGTCCTTAGACCACAGCCCCTTTGAAGCAGTGCCCAGAAAATCCAGTGCCCTCCAGTGGTTCTCAGAGCTTGGAGCTTTCTGGTTGGCTCAGCCGTGAGAGGTAGCCCTCTACAGTGTCCGATTTTTCTGCCAATCGGGACTGTTTTTGCCATGCGAGCAGAGGGACTGCAAGATTGGTCTAGCATCAGGGTGGCCATAGCTCGGCTGAGGGACCTCACCACTACCACCACCACCACCACCACCACCGCCCCACCACCCCCAGCTGCACACCACACCTTGCAGGAGCAACTTTTGCAGACGGAGAGAACTATTCCCAGAATGCACCAGAGAGGGGCGGGAGACTCTGCTACAGTGTGAGCTCAGCCCTAAGATGTGTACAGCACACACAGCACAGGTGCTGAGAAGACCCTGGTGTGTCCACATGTTACTCTCCAGGCGGCTTCTTAAACAGCCTAGATTTCCCCCACCTTTAACTTCCGTGGGTTCAGCCAGGAAACCTGTGGGCTCATGGTCCATCAGGAACCACTTGGAGGTGACCCCTGCCCTGGCTTACAAGGAACCTGCCCAGCGTCGTGGACACTCAGGTTGAACCAGGCAGGAGGAGACCAAGCCCAGACTCTTGGTCTTCAAGCACCAAGCTGGTTTATTGAAACAGCTGACACTGAGGGTATGGAAGAATGACTGGAGAGAAGAGCCAAGTGCCTTTTAAGACCACCCCCCCTCCAAAAAAAAAAAAAAAAGTTGGTGACAAATTCCAGCTGCTGCCCCCTTTGGTCAAAGCGGGTAATGACAGGTTGACAAAGCCAGCGCATGGTATCTTTTAACCACCTGTGCTGGCCTGGCTGTGAGACCAAGCCAAGGTGTCACTGATAAAGAAAAAAAAGACCTAAACCCCATGAACACCTCCTCCATGCAGTCCCCGGTGCCTGAACCTCTCACTCATTCAGGTGGTGTGTCTTGAGTGCCTCCTACATGCCAAGCACCATGGGCTGGTGGACACACAGCCGTGAGCAAGACAGACGCATCCCACAAATATTGTGGCGAACCCTAAAAGGGGATTTACCCAGATATGCAGGAGTCGTGCCATCGCATGCAGAAGGCAAACAAGACTCAGGAGAGTTAAGACACTTGTGGGGGGAGGGGGTGTCACAAAGCCAGGGTGGAATTCAGACAAAGCTCATCCTCATTCTACTGCTCAACGTTTCGCAAACCAGAAACTCACAGCCAGCAAGCCAAACGCATCAGAAACACAAAGAGGAGGAAATTTCTCAAAGCTGAGTGATCGATCAGAGAGAGACTTGAAAAGCCAGAGACGGTGAGAACTTTCAAGTGGGGTTAAGTCCCCCAAACCCTTGTAATGTCTAAGGCTCTCATCCGGCAGGACTCAAATCACTTCCACGCCGGCTGGGCCGAGAGGCCTTCAAGGCTAGGTCGAGGGCACGTTGGCAGGCAAGCAAAGGACAGAACAAGAAAGGTCAGCTTGAACCCCTGCGGTTATGAGCAGGGAGCAGAGGCCTTTGGAACAAAGGAAAATGGCAAAGGGAAATGGGAACACCTTTCTGAACAACTGATGGATCTTCAACCCTGGCCTACCTCCGCCTGGTTTTGAGGCCCCAGGGCCCTTGTATGTGCCATATTCCTCTCCAGAAGTCTCTCCTACTTGCCATTGCCTTGCAACTCCGATTCGGCCTTCACATTTCAACTCAAGGGACATTTCCTTAGAGGACGTCTTCCCCGGCCAGCTCCCCATCAGACTAAAACAGGATTCCTCTTCTGTAGTCTCACGGTGCTCAGTTTGTCAGCGTGTGTCTGTGCGTGTGTTTGAATCGTGTATCTCGCCTTCCCTGTCCAGCCCCCAAACACATTCACTCAGTTATGCTGGGACCACGTCTTGTTCACCACTGCATCTCCACCACCTCGCATGACGCCTGGAACATAGTAAGCGCTTGAGAGTTACTGGGGGAGATGAGGCGGCATCTCCATCCCGGCACGTACCGCTTCCTTCCTGAGTTTGTCTCTCCACCTTCCCCTACTGCGCGGCTCTTTCACTCCCACGGCGAGTGGCAACCCGCCACAGCCAATTCCACTGCCATGAACTGACCAAGAAGAACGTGTTGGGTTTTGGTCAAAGGAAGAAGAACAGAGGAGGTGGTCAGGTGGTGGGAACAGCAAGGGTACAGCAGCCGGACTGAGCCTGGCGGGCCAGCAGCCACCTGCCTAAGGGACTGGGAAGACCCGGGCTGCAGAGGAGACCCCCTAGCTCATCCTGACCTGGGCACACTGTCAAGTTCCCTGGGTGATGGGAGCTGGAACGGAAGCTGTCTTAGGACGACCCCACCGATTGCGCATCCAGTGGCTTCCAGGTCTCACGCTGCTTGCTCTCCAGCTGTTGGGAGGGTGCCTTGTAACCGGACTTGTGTTTTCTGGTCTCATGGGCCACCTGGTGCACACCTCCCCCAACCCCCAGGCCGCACTTTTGGGACAAACTGTGCACATGCCAGACCACAGGCCTGCTGCTGGGCACCGGGAGCTCTCCAAGCAACTGCCACCCCCCAGAGCACCTGCAGACCCGCACTGTGGTACAGGCGACCTCCCTACCACCTCCACCGCACGTCTCGAGGCCAGCAGGGTCTTCTCTGAGCCTTCAAGAAGCACACGGTTAACCATGGCTCATGGAGATGGGCACCTTTCACAGGCCACAGACTCTGGGTTGAGCAGGACCTTCGGGGTCACCCAATGTCATCTCTTTTGGCTTTTTCTTCAGTCCCACTGCAGAGTTAGCCTGCCCTATGTGAAGCCATCTTTTCTATTTAAAAAAAAAAAAAGTGTTTATTTTAATCTACTTAAAAGGCAGTGAAGGAGAGAAAGATCTTCCATCCAAATGCCCACGACAGCCAGGGCTGGGCTAGGCTGAAGTCAGGATCCCAGAGCTCCAAGCTGGTTTCCCACGTGGGTGGCAGGGGCCCAAGCACATCAGCACCATCTGCTGCCTTCCTGGGTGCATTAGCAGGAAGCTGGGTCAGAAGCAGAGTAGCTGGGACACAAAGCAAGCGTTCCAACGTGGGATACGGGCACCCCAAGCTGAACCCCTGCACCACAGTGCCCAGCCAGCCCTGCAGCCATTTGTTGAGTCCAAGAGAATCCTCCTTCGTGGTGCCTCCCCCTGGCTCAGTGTGCTGGGCTTACACAAGACCCGATATTGAAAGAGTGGGGTCACAGTCCCTACGTCACCTCCAGGATCTCAGTGGTCCTTCCCTGCCAACACGGTTCCAAGTCCCTCCCCTCCTCAGTCACCCACCGCTGCACACTGTGGGTAAAGGGACACCTCACTGAGCAGTGTGCAAAGTTGAGAGCGATTTCAGTGCCTACTTAAGGTTCCTTCACCACCATGCACTAAAAACTCCCAGCGTTAAGCATGTACAAAGAGAGTAGATCTCATGGGAAGTGTTAGCATAAGAAATTTAAAAACAAAACACCTGGTGTTTGCAAACTAGACCCTGTCTGCCCATCCTGGATGCGACTTAACACGTTTCTCACTCTGCTAAGTGGCTGTACTTGCATTTGCCTTTGGAGATACAGGGTTTTTTAAAGTCAGTCTTATTACAGAGGAAGTATTAAGTGGCAAGAAGGGTCCTGGGTGAGGAGGTGGGAGCTAAATTCCCCTTCTGGTTCTTCCATTCATTTCGGATGTGAACGTGACCAGTTTCTTCTCACAAGAGGAGGTGGATCGGATAGTTTTGGGCACCCATGGCAACCTAGGGGCCTGAGGTTATTTGGCCTTCACCTTGTATTTCAACTTCATGCATTTTCCTCGAGTTCTACTTGCTCTCCATCAGCCATGGTCTACGGGGTCACATTTTCCCATCCTCTCAGAATCACATTTCCGCCAAGCCGATGCAAGCTTACGTAATTAGGAAGCTTCAGGTACCTCTTTGGGCCTTGTCTTAAAATCTTCCTTGGCCTGTTATCTATCTAGATGGTTTTCAGTTGCCAAAACTGAGGACAGAAGCAAGACGCAGTTGGCTCCTAATCACCACACTTGGCCCATCATTCAAGCTGACAGGGCACAGGTGCTAACTAGCTGGGCATTGCACACCTACAGTCCTGCTGCCAGTGTCTTCCCGAGAGTGCTCCCATCAGCTCCCTTCCTCGCTCCAGTGGTCCTTGCCCGACTAGCCACTGCCTTTGTTATTTTTCAATGTGGCCAGTAGCATCCCAGTAATAGTCTAGCAAAGCATTTATTAATAGAATGTAGGCCGGCGCCGTGGCTCAATAGGATAATCCTCCACCTTGTGGCGCTGGCACACCGGGTTCTAGTCCCGGTCGGGGCACCGGATTCTGTCCCAGTTGCCCCTCTTCCAGGCCAGCTCTCTGCTGTGGCCCGGGAGTGCAGTGGAGGATGGCCCAAGTGCTTGGGCCCTGCACCCCATGGGAGACCAGGAGAAGCACCTGGCTCCTGCCATCAGATCAGCACAGTGCGCCAGCCGCAGCACACCGGCTGCAGTGGCCATTGGAGGGTGAACCAACGGCAATGGAAGACCTTTCTCTCTGTCTCTCTCTCTCACTGTCCACTCTGCCTGTCAAAAAAAAAAAATAGAAATGTAAACAATGCTGGGATCATTTCCATAGAATCGTGGGGGCTGATGCCAGGTGGATCAGGTGGGGTCAGGTGGATTCTGACCTGAATCCCAGGTAGAAGCTCCCGCCCTGCATGTCCCCACATCTACCCAGAGAAGAATTCCAGGCAGCGCTGGCAGTTAACCCTGGGTCAGAGGAGTTCTGGGATGGCATCTCCATGGGGATCACACTGAGCACCCCACCTACCACGTGGGGGTAGGCAACAGCCAGCAAAGAGAAAATGTCCTGCCTCTGCCCTGACGGCCACTTCAGAGTGGCCGAGGCAGTGACCTAAAGGACAAGTACATAATCCGCCGAGGATGGTGGCCCACTCCAGTGTTCCAGCCCCTCCCTTCTCCTCTGGCTCCCTGTACAGGGACAAGGACACCATCCATCCTGTCCTCTCGCTGAATAGAGCTACAGCGCCTTCAATGTTTGCTGCCTTTTCCTCTCCCTCATCTCCAAGAGAGGACCCACCCCCTAGTTCACTCCCCAGATGCCTTCAAGAGCCCCGGTCAGGATCTCAATCCGGGTCTCCCATGCGGGTGGCAGGAACCCAGTGACTTGAGCCACCATGGCTCCCTTCCAGGGTCTGCTCTAGGCAGAAGCTGGAATCAGGACTCAGAGCCAAGACTCAAACCCAGGCACTCTGATATGGGACGGGGGCATCCTACCCTGGGCGTTAACCACTCAGCCACACAGCCGCCCCACGGTGGCTTACTGGAGCTGTTCGCAGCGCTCCACAGAACTAGCTGTTCTTCAAACAGGAAGGAACTCTGCCCCCGGCTCCCACACCCTCCTAGCAGCGAGCACTGGAGCTAAAGCCAGAGCTGCTACCTTGATCCCAACTTCAACCTCAGTCCAGTGTGAACCCAGCCAACCTGCATCCCGGCCGCCGAATTTCTATTTTTGAAACAGAAGGACTACTCAATACTTTCCACAGTCAATATTCTTGACCTGCATTTTCCTCCTCCTCCCTGAACCCCATGCCCCTGCTTGTGAAAATATATATATATATATAAATATTTTTTTAAGGCCAAACACAAACAAAACTGGCCGAGGCCAGCAGCTTGTGAAGTCCTGGGCGGACCTTGCTCTGTGCCAGCAAAGGGCGGCCGCGGGCCCTGCAGGAAGCACCTTGCAGGATTCCGCAGGGGAGGTCAGAGGCAGACCCACTGGGGTCCACGTGACTCTCAAGGCAGGGTACAGGAAATGGTGGGATTCCAGGGCGAGCACGCAGCTGCGGGTGGGCGTGGGGCTTGTGGATCCTTCCTGGGGTTTTCCAACAAGGATTCCTTAGTGTATTCCCAACCACGTGTGCAGGCTGTGTGTGCTGAGGGAGCTCACAGAGGCCAGAGGCAGCTTCCCAAGGGCCACTGTGGTTTCTGGGAAAGAGGAGAATGCAGGTCAGAGGTCAAGGACACAAGGGACTTGGACACCAAAGAACCTGCAGTTGAATCCCAGCTCCAACATCTGATATTCTTGGAGGAAACCGTCTGAGTTCACCTTGAAAGTGGAGGAGCTGTCACGCGCAGCTAAGATGGCGAGAACCAGGTGAGACCCTGCCCACGAGGGACTCGTGGCCCCTGGGAACCACCTGGGAAGCAGCAGTGGTGCGGCAACTTTGCAAGAAGCCACAAGGCAAGAGGGCAACAGCACAGAGACGGATTCCAACGAGAAGAGAAGAAAACGCAGAGTGCTCCCGGGGTCCCCTGTGGGGCCCTGCAAGCCCACGGCCTGGCTGCCAGCCTCCCCCCTCCCGAAACGTCGGCTGCCCCACTTACTCTTGTTCGGAACACTTCCGTTTCAGGTCAGGTCGAAGCAAAGGAATCGACTGGTCTCAGGCCAAGCGGAATGAACGCCCCGGAGCAGTGCAGAGAAGCTCAGCAAGAGGCAGGGAGAGGAGGCCTCGCTAGAAATGCTAATTTCCAAACTAAGTCCTTCCAGGTCACAGCTTGGCCCCATCCTACCTGGTGGAGGGGGAACTGGGAGTGGGCTCAAGGTGGAGTGTAGACATGTGTGCTTAAGCCTCCCCTCCACCCCCAACGCTTTCTGGAGATGCCACAGGTGCAGGAAGCCAACCCTGATGGACGAAGTGAGTACTAAGAGTCCGGAGGTTTGGCAGGCCTGCTGGGACCAGGGTCGGCGGCCAGAGCCCAGCCTTGTTCTGTCCCAAGTAGGGGGAAGACAGTGGCCCAGAGCTCTGCGGGGAGGCCAGGAGGGAGTGGAAGCCAGACCCGTCCAATTAGGGTCTGATGGAAACCAGGGCTGTTTTGCACAAGACAGGAGGCAGGCAGCCCTGCTGTGGCGGGGATCGGGCCAGAGGAAGCATCTGTCCCGGATGGGTTCCCAGGCCAAGCTGGGAGCCTACATGTGGGTGCAGGCACGGAGGCCCCGGGGCCGGGTTGCATGCCACCCCCTCCCCCGCACCTAATGTCTCTGTGGTAATGAGGTGCCAATTGGGAGCCAGCTGGGCAAAGGGGACATGTTTCCTTGCTCCACCTGCTGTTTGGTAACAATTACAGGCGTTCTCCCAGCACCAACGGTAAGCCGGGGTGGGGTGGGCGAGTCTTTGAACTGCCAGGCATGATTGGGAAAGGAGAGTTCAGATCAAAGAGGGCATCGGTTTAACATTCGCGGCTGATGCTTCTCTGGCTTGGGACTGAAGTCAGCCCTGGGGACAGGGAGCAGCGGAGCAGCAGTGCCTTTTTATCCCCGCCCCCTCGTCTCCACAGTACACTGGGGGGGGTTAGAGCTGGTGCCAAGTGGAATGAGTCCCAAGTTCAAAGCCTCTCTAGGGAATAAGCTGGTGCTCTCCAATTCTCAGGGCTCCCTCTGGGGCCCTGGGAGAGAAGGAAGGACCAGATTGCCCTGCCCAATGCACCCTGTTTTTCCTTTCCCCGTTGGGGGTGCCTGGCATGAGCAGCAGGTGTGGCTGTCCTCATGTGACTGTGTTCCCCCGTGTCTGGCCAGTGGACTTTTCAGCCCCAGCACCACTTCCCACTGCCGGTCCCGGTGCTGCTCTGAGAAGGCTTCATCCAGCATGCACACACAGAGAGCCGTCTCCCGTAGCCAGACCAGAACTCCCACAGAGTTGGGGGAAACTTTAGTTCTCACTGCCTACGCTACCACTGCTAGGTCACAGGGAATTGTGGGCAAGTCACTCCCTGCCCACCCCAGCTGGACACAGAGAGACTGGACAAAGGCCCTTAGGGCTGGTGCTTGACAAGGTCCTGCCTATGGCCAAGAAACCTCCTCCAGGGGCTGGCACTGGGAGTAGGGGGCTAAGCCGCTGCCTGCAGCACCAGCATCCCGTAATTCAAGTCTGGCTGCTCTGCTTCCGATCCAGCGCCCTGCTCATGTGCTTGGGAAAGCAGCGGAACGTGGCCCAAGTGCTTGGGTCCGTGCCACCCATGTATCAGACCCGGATGAAGTTCCTGGCTTTGCCCCAGCCATTGCGGAAGTGAACCAGTGGATCTATATCTTTGTCTGATTTTCAACTTGCAGTCCTCTTGGCTGGGCACACACCCCATGGACATGGCCGGGCCACCGACCTCCTCCTGGGGCTCGCCCTCACGCAGTGGCCGGCGAAGCGGCCAGCAGGTGGCGGGATCTCTGCAGGACCTGACGCTTCACAACAGCATCCAAGAATGCTGTCCCCAGAGGCCGCCTGCTCCCGCGTGGCCTCGCAAGAACTTGGCCTTCTTGAGTTTCACCTACTCGAAGGCTGGACCTCGGGAGCCCAGCTTAGCCATCTACACCCGTAAGTGGGGCCAGGCACTTGGCCTGTCTGAGCCCCCCACGTCCTCCCCTATCCAAAGGGCATTCTTTCTTGCATTGGACAAATAGTGGTGTCTCAAGGATCTTCTAGGTGTGGAGCCAGACGCTCCGGGTCTCTGCTCTCCTAGTGTTTACACAAAGGTGGCGACAGACCAAACACTCAACCACACCCAGTATGAGGGCAGGTGCTGGGGGAAAACAGGGAGAGGGAAGGGCAAGGGGCGTACTTTGAGACAGGATAGGTAGGCCTGGAGGGCCTCTTGGGGAAGGTGACATTCAAGTTGAGACCTCAATGAGAAGGAGCCTGCCAATGAGTGGGGACAAGGTGTTTCAGGGAGCGGGGGACAGCCAGTTCAAAAGCCCTGAGAAGGGGATAGGCTTGAGCAGCGGCCAGAGGTGGGTGGCCAGAGCAAAGGCAGGCGAGACTGAGGCCAGACCCCACAGAAGCTTCTAGAACGTGAGGAGTTGCGAAGCCACTGGGAGGGCTTTGAACAGGGCATCGCCGAGATGTGACGGACATTTTCAAAAGCTCACTCTGGCTGCTTTTTACAGAACGGATCGTAAGGGGCCTGGAGTAGACTCAGGGAGTTAATAATAGTCACAGCCACCACCTCCCAGGTCACCGTAAGGCTCGCAGAAGATTCGGGCTGACACCCAGAAAAGCCCTGTGGCACGGGCGGAGGCACCCGCCGCCGTCACGTGTTCTCAAGTCCATTTGTACAAGTAGAAGCTTGCAGGGCCTGGCCCCAGGCTGTTTGGAACTGTGCTCCTGTATAGATTTCAAGGAAACAGGGTAGGGTGGCAGAGCGTACCCTGCCTGCCGATGCAGCTGTCCCGGCCCAGATGAATTTACATATTTCAACGGGGAGCTCTGCCATGGGCCACGCCTGGCCCCGTTTGTGCGGCGGATGCCGGACAGGGGTAAGCTAACACCCGGCGATGTGGAGAAACCAACACCCCGCGGGCTTCCCCGCCAAAGTGCCTCTCTCCCCGGCCTCGCTTTCAGGACTGCAGGAGGAGGAGCTGAGAGCTGGAGATTTTGCTCACTTCGGGTTTTTTTTTTTTTTACTTTCAGAGTAAGGATAACCAGCAGCAAAGCCCCAGCCCCCAGGAGAGATTGCAGCCCAGGGCTGGGAGCAGCAGGGAGTCAGGCACCATGGGGTGCCCAGCCCTCTTCTTTCACTGGGGTTTGGAGGCTGGAGGCCTGCATCCAAACCCTATCTCTGCCTCCAGGTTCCTTCAACGTCTCAGGGCTGTCACAGGAACCAAGGGAGCACAGAGCAAAACACCCCGCTCAGCGCCTGTCTTCAGTCCCAGACACCTGCTGGGTTGCACAGTGGAGACCCCAGTGCTTAGTAGATGCTCACAGAATCTGAAGACAGGTGCTAAATTATGGGCTGAAGTGTAATATTATCTAAAATGCCAGGGTGTTCAGAGAATGAGTACCAGAACTGTGGGTAACGAGAACCCAGTTTAGAGACTCATCGTTAACCTTTCAGCATTGCAATCATCTGTCATCTGTACACTAGGGATACCGAAGTTTCCCAAAACTGGACAAAATGGGCTCAAGGTAGCCGGTTTTCCACTGCTCTCTCCGAAGGCTCTCTCCAGGCTGTGTTTCCCTGTATATTTCACTTTTATGTGCGTCCTACGACTTCACTGAACAAAGGAGACACACAAAATTCTAAGATTCTTTTCAAGAACCTAAACTCTCACCACCCAGTTAGAACTATACTTTGTATTTATGCGATCCTCAAGACTTTCTCCTACGCTAATGTAAACACGTGGGCGTGTTTCCCCCTCCAATAGAATCTTACAACATACTTGCTGGGGATCTGGGAGTTTTCAACCCAAATCTGTCAATTCTTCCAGCGCTGCCTAATCACTTTGAATAAGATGCAAGGTTTTCCATTGCAAAGACACAGAACAATTTATTGGCCGCTTTTATAAACAATGCTCTGATAAACATCCTTGTGTGTTTATGTTGGTGTATGTATACACATATGTACAGATAAATGTTTATACACACGCCCCTTAGCATACCTACCCAGTTATTCCACTGGAGCTGAAAGTTACCTCCCCTTTTAAAACCTGTCACGTTCATAGTCACCCATAGACCCTCCCCGGCCATCAGCTGGCCACCTGCACACACCAAAGTGTGCCACTCAGCACACGATGGGGACCTCAAAATGTTGGTGGAAAAAAAAAATCAGATTAAACCTTTATTTTCATGCAAATTTTTGAAATCCATGCATAACTCTTTTCATCACATGTACTTCCAGAAACTGAAGACCCTTGTAAGGAAGGGGGCATTTGATGCGGTTTCTCAGGCTCCACAAACTCACCTCCCCCAACCCCGTCCTGTAGCCACAGCTCCTGTCCCCACCCCATGGAAGCCAGCTGAAGACCAAGCCTGAGGAAATCAGGGTGCCATCCGAATTCTGCCTCCTGGACCCAGATGCAGTCTGGGGGAACAGCCCAGGCAGGCGGGCGGCCCAAGAGGAGCGTAAACGCTCGCTCTTGTCACAAAGTCACCCGTCCGGGGAGCCTTCCTGCCTTCCACCTGCTCCTTTTCTCACCCTGCAGGGCAGCCAGGAGCATCCCTTTGCCTTAAAGGCGACTGCAAACTGCCCTCCCCTCTCAGTGCTCAGCATCTAAGGCACTCGCCTCCCACGCAGGTCCTGAAGCGAGAGACTAACCCGGACCCGTTTCTTAGGAAGGGAGCCCATAGATAACCTAACCTGATGACTCAAGCCTCCTCTTATGCAGCCACAGGGCACAGAGGAGTAAAGCATAGGGAGATGCCTCCAGCCAATCTGAAGTCAGCGATTCTGCTGCGTGTTAAAGACGTTTTGTTTTGTGTTTAGGAGGGAGCGTTTAAGCCTGAGTAGTTAAGACATCCACGTCCCACACCAGAATGCACTGTTTCAGTGCGCAGCTCAGGCTCCCGACTCCAGCTTCCCGCTGATGCGTACCCTGGGGAACAGCGGTGATGGCTTAGGAAGTTGGGTTCCTGCCACTGGCATGGGAGACCTGGATTGCGTTCCCTGCTACTGGCTTCAGCTCAGCCCAGTCCCAGCCACTGCAGGTGTTTGGGGAGTGAACTGGAAAATGGGAGCCCTCTCTCTGTGCCCCTCAGATAAACGTGATAAGCCTAAGATTTCTTGCTGTTGTCTCAGGGAGTGGGCATCCCCATAGGACTGTGGGGCTTAAAGAGACAGCACAAGCTTGTACTCTCCCTCTCAGCCCTCTCCCACCTCCCAAAGCAACCCTACCACTCCATCTGGGGCTGCTCCACACAGAAATGCAGGGGGCTGTCTGCCCCGAGTCTGCCCCTGTCTAGTGCTGGCCGCTTCCTGGTTTTTAAGAGGGGACTCTGACAACCCCCCAGGTACAAATCTGGTCCATCAATTTAGGAGAGACACAGAGGAAACCCTGCCCCACCCACAGCCCCCTGCAGCAGGGGTGGGAACCTTTTTTTTCTGCCAAGGGTTATTTGAATATTTATAATGTCATTCATGGGCCACATAAAATCATCAAGTGAAAAATTAGCCCGCTATAGATTCATCGAATTTAGAGTCTCGCCTGTGGTTTCCTTGGTGCTGCCAGATCACACGGTTCTATGGGTCCTATCCCTGCCCTGCAAGAATCCCCCCACACCCACCCCTCCCCTGTGGCAGGTCCCGTCCCCTGCAGGTGCCTTGGGGACAGAGGAGCTCCCCCTGCAGGTCCACAAAAGCCACTGGGATTCCCAGGGAACAAACCACAGGATGCAAGAGGCCCCCAGGAGCCACAAACCCAGGACAGGGGCAGGCTGCACTGAGCTCTAGACCCAAACGCAGGGAATTGGCCGAGGCCTTGCTCTCCCACCATTGTTGTTTGACCTGATGATAAAAGGAATCTGTCGTCATGGTGAAGTTTTATTTTCTGTACCATTCTGGTTAAAATGACAATCACCCAAATCTTACATCCTAGACATTGCCAATGTTGCTTTTTATATACAGATGTTCAGGCTTTTCTCTAAGCACCTAAGTACATATAATACATATCCATATCTCTTTTTCTTTTTGACAAATCAGCTTCTGATATTCAAAAGTGCATCTGGAGGCCACGTCCACATCAGTGCACACAGAACTACCTCAGGCTGTTCCATGGCTGCCCAGCGGTCCACCGTATCTATCCATGCACGTTGATGAAATCTATCTGTTTGCACTAGACCTTGAGATTCATTTTATGGTGATTATCCACAGTGCCACCATGGCCCTCACTGCCTGGTTATTTCTTTAGGACTGAATTTCTAGATGCTTGCTGAGCAGTATGCATGGTTTTGAGGCTCCCGTGTGCAGGGCCAGACTGTTCCTAGGAGCAGCTGCCTCATTGCTTTTTCTGACAGCAGCCTGTTTCACAGGTGAGAGATCGAACCCAGGGAGGACGGGAGATGCAATTACCAGGATTCCCCGCCGTGCTCTGCCAAGTCCAGGGCCATCATCTGGAAACCCCCAGAGGCATCAGCACATGTCACGAGTCACTTGTCGGGCACTGGGGAAAGACGGACGGATGGGAGAGGCTCCGGAAGGCAGCGAGTGCCAGCGGCCTCACGAGGCCCTCTCGGTCACCCTGGAAGTGTCCCTCCATGGAGTGGTGACCGGAGGGGCTACCCCGGGGGTGATAACTGCCCCAGGAATCCAACCACTGACGGCTGCCTCCCCACATTCCTCAAACAGCAAAAGCCTTACGTTTCTGGATCTTCATTTTCCATCTGAGTGGTCTTACTTTCTTAATGCTGTGATCCCAGTGACCCAGCCTTCAGCCCAGGGCAGACTGACCTCCATGCCACCTCCCCACACACACATACACTCTCACCATGCCATTTACCTATCTTTACATTATAAATCTGTTTTTCATGAACTCTACCTTCTCATGAACTCTACCTTCTTGCAGAGCCGCACCAACCTTCTGGGACTTCTCTCTTTTTTTTTTTTTTTTTTTTTTTTTTTTTTTTTGACAGGCAGAGTGGACAGTGAGAGAGAGAGACAGAGAGAAAGGTCTTCCTTTGCCGTTGGTTCACCCTCCAATGGCCGCCACGGCCGGCGCCGATCCGATGGTAGGAGCCAGGTGCTTCTCCTGGTCTCCCATGGGGTGCAGGGCCCAAGCACTTGGGCCATCCTCCACTGCACTCCCGGGCCACAGCAGAGAGGGGCAACCAGGACAGAATCCGGCACCCCGACCGGGACTAGAACCCGGTGTGCCGGCGCCGCAAGGCAGAGGATTAGCCTAGTGAGCCGCGGCGCCGGCCCTTTTTTTTTTTTTTTTTTTAATGAGGGTAGCCCTGGTGACCCTTGGTGGCCGGGAGAGAGAAAGCACAGATCCCCACCACAAAGCAGAGAGCAAGCCTTCCAGGTGCACCTTCAGGTCGGCAGTTATTCAGAATCCCGGGCATCGCTGTAACCTCCCATCTGCGTGATCTTTCCCGTATGCAGTTGGGAAAGCCAAGGCTCGGAATTTAACATCCTAGGTGCCTGTGTGGGAGGATTCTTCATGCCCACAGTCCTCTCGGAAATCCTCTAGGGCAGGATGAGGGTTCAAAGAACGTGGAACAGAGCCATTGTTGTGGCATAGTGGGTAAAGCTGCCGCTGGCATCCCACATGGGCACCGGGTTGAGTTCTGGTTTCTCTGTTTCTAGTCCAGCTCCCTGCTAATGTGCCTGGGAAAGCAGTCAAAGATGGCCCAAGTCCTTGGGCTCCTACACCCACATGGGAGACTCCATACGTTCTGAGCTCCTGGCTTCAGCCTGACCTAGCCCTGGCCATTGAGGCCATTTGGGGAATGAACCAGCAATGGAAGATATCTCTCTTTGTAACTCTGCCTTTCAAACACACACACTTGAAATTCTCAGGTGGGTGACGCATGGCCTAGCAACCTTGAAGCCAATTAGCACGTCTCTGCCTAACTTTTTATCATCCTTAAAATAAGCAGCGTATGAATTAATCAGCAATGTTTTTAAAATCCACGCAGCCTCTTCCCCATCCACACGGTGCTTCTGGTCTAGTCCCCTGCCCGGAGCCAGCATCTATGCATTTGGCTTTCAGGTCGCTGTGAGTGAGTCTCTACACCCCATCCCAGCACACAGCCCAAGCCCCAGACTTGTCTTGGTCCCAGCTGCTCCCCGACTCCAGGAGTTGGGGTCCTGTGCCAGCCCTGAGCAAGCTTGTTGCAGAAACAAGGTGTTCCCAAAGCATGAGCGTCAAGACTGCCCCCAGCCTGAAAGCGAATGGGGTTACAAAGAATACAGAACAGCCAACCACGCTGGGTGCCCGTGGTCCCTGTTGTGTCCCAAGCCCCCACATGCTATGAGAGGCCATAGAATGAGTGGATGGGCACAGCAGGAAGACACACCATCACAGCCGGCAAACTGCTGGGAATCATGCCCATGGCGAGCTGAGGATGGCCTTGGGCACGGGAGCCAGCCTCAGAGGTGGCCAGAGCAGGGCGCCAGGGCCAATGCATGGCTTGTGCCAAGTTGGCAGCGACACCTGCACCACACCTTACACATGGACCAGAAAACAGCCCATGTCTTGCACCATACACACCACACCACAAAATGATGTCAGGGCGCCACGCCTCCAGAGAAACAAAACCACAACCAAGCTGATGGGTTTCCCAGGAAGCCTCGTGGCAGAACAGAAACCACAGAAACCAGTCATGGCTCCGAGAACGTCCCTTGGCCCCCTGGGCAGTGGGTGGGCCACACAGGGAAGGTAACACAGCGACTTCTACAGCAGCTCCTCCTTTTGGTGCTGTGAACTTTTGCGTGCAAAAGATGTGGCCAGAAACAGGGTGTGCTTTGTGCGGGTCCTCGGGTGTCCAAGCTGGGACTGTGGAGGGAGAAGGGCAGATCCACAGCCACAAGGGGGACAGGCTGAGCTACTTGGGTGGGGGCCATGGCTCATTCATCCCCATGCCCTCTCATTCATCCCTTGCCCGGTGCCTGGGACACAGCAGGT
The DNA here is from genome assembly GCF_051225735.1 of Oryctolagus cuniculus. NCBI lineage: Eukaryota > Metazoa > Chordata > Mammalia > Lagomorpha > Leporidae > Oryctolagus > Oryctolagus cuniculus. The sequence continues at coordinate 110,757,813 of NC_142877.1, read as the reverse complement.
GCTCAGTACATCTTCATTCAAAGAATGGCTATGTCCACAGCCAACGTGTCAATGGGATCCCTTACAGAGTCATCAGACGCAGTCCCGAGCTGGGCGGGGACAGCCACTTGGGGGAGACGGCCATTGAGGCCCTCACCTGCCCCTTCTCACGGAGTCACAGCCTTCTGCAGGCCGGGCCTTCCGCCTGGGGCCAGGTAGGGGTTTAACAGGAAGACCACAGGTCCTGCCAGACATGGCGTCCAATCCTCCGAGTGTCCCAAGAAGCCTTCTAAGCCTCTTTCCAGCCCCTTGGGCCTGGGCATCCGCAGCGAGCAGTGAGCAGCTCCTGGCAGGTGTAACCCAGCACCGGCCCCGGGCTGACAAGCCTCCTGGTGCCGACACAAATGATTCCCTCTTGCACTGCCTCCCTCCCACAAGCAAACAAAATTCCCCCGAGCAACCTGAAACCCCGTGACCCCCTGGCCAAGCCTCAAGGTCCAGCACCACACTCCATCCCTGCTCCGCCCTGCCTCACCTATTCTTAAGGCCAGAGGCCAGCCTCGGCCACTATTTATAACCATGTCAGAGGAGGCGGCAGCAGGAAGTAGGAAAGTATGAAGGAGAGGGCGAGGAGGAGCTGCAGGGCCAAGTGACCCCGCTAGCTTGGAATCCACTGTCTGCCCGGCCCATGGCATCAGAGCCCCACGCAAGGAGCTCATACCCGGCCTGGCTTCCTACCCGCTACTCCCCTGCTGGCTGCTTCCCCTTCTCTGGACCCAGGTGGAAGTGGTTTCAGCCCGAGACTTTCCCTTGGCCTGGCTGCAGTGATGTCAGCTTGTCCAGCTAAGGTCCACGGTGCAGACGCTGGCGGGCCAGCCCGAAAGCCCAGGCCCAGGAGGGCCAAGGGTAGGCAAACGCCCACACCTCTGGCAGCCCTGCTATGCCCTGTTGTCCCAAAAGCCAAGGTTTGAACACTCAAGCCTTAGGAATTCAAGACCATACTGATGCATCAGGAAACCTCAATGGGGAGGGACTCACTCGGAATCACTTAGGAGAAGAGATTGGGCCAGACCTGGGGCTCCAGCCCTGTTCTTCTGCCCCACTGCGCTGCCCGGCACAGACCTTCCTGGTACAAGCCCAGGTGCACCTGATGGACTGCACAGGCTGGGAGTGTCCAAGGGCCATGTCCAAGGTGATGGAATCCCTGTTGGCTACCTCAAGTCCTGAGCAGACTGAGGCAGGACACTGAACAATTATCTCACCAAAACATCATGAGAGATGCTGAACGGGAAGTGTCATTAAACTTTCAGACAATTATGGATTGAGTTAAGTTAACTTGGGGGGAGGGGCGGGGCAGTTCTGTTGGTGGTGTTGAGTTTTAGCGCAATCACCCACTGGGCAATTACTAAGACAGTGTCCTGGTGACTATACATGATGGCCTTTTTGACTATCTAAACAGCCTGAAGTTTGAATATATAGGTTTTTTTTTAAAAAAATAAAAGATTTATGTATCTTCCACCTGCTGGTTCACTCCCCAGATGGTCACAGCAGCCAGTGCTGGGCCAGGCCAAAGCCAGGAGCTTCTTCCAGGTCTCCCATAAGGGTAGCAGGGGCCCAGGCACTTCGGACATCTGCTGATGCTTTTCCCAGGTGCATTAGCAGGGAGCTGGATGGGAAGTGGAACAGCCAGGACACGAACCGGTGCCCATTTGAGTTGCAGACATCACAAGCAGTGGCTTTAGCTGCTATGCCACAGCCTGGTCCCAAAAACACAGCTCCCACCAGGTGCCCAGAAAACGCTGCCTTCCACAAGCTCGTGAGCTTACAGACATCAAAGACCAGGGAGGCAAGGATGCGGGCTCAGAGGCGGAGGGGACCAGGGCTGGGATGCGCTAGGGGTCCCCCTGCTGCTCACTGCCTTCCCTCCACAGCGCTTGTCCTGGACTCTGGAATCCAGACATCTCGCCTTCACCCCAGCTGTGTGTTCCTCCAGTCATGCCCCTGCGGGTACCCACGAGACCCTAGGCCTTCCAAGTCTGGTGTGCGCCCAGAACTGAGGCGAGAAGACGCAAACACAAGTCATGCACGCAGGAAGGGCCCTTAAACCCGGCCAACATTGGGCCTCGAGGGTCACTCATGCCGTCCCTCGTGTCCCCCTGGACCTACGATGTGCCCACCCATACCACTGACGGGTTCAGAAGAGCCAGTCCCCTGTGGAAGGCAGCCGCTGTCTCTACTTTCCCCTTCCCTGCTCAGCAGTCACACGGCAGACACGGAGGCAAATGGGGTTCTCCGAATCCTCCCCTGGGGCTGATAGGCGCTTCTTGCCAAGAATCAGTTCCTCGGCCAGCTGTGCTTAGGGAACACCAGCCTACCAGAACTAAACAGGAGGACATGCAGCAGGAATTCCCAGAGCCTTTACTGGACACACAGGCACACGCATCCAAGAAGGGAATGGGAGAGACAGCTTACACAAAGAGTGTCTCTTACGTTGGGAGACACCTGTTTGGGCCTTGCCACAGCACAGGGAGCGCTCGCTCTGCTCCCATTTTCACAGCTCACCTGAGGACTTGGACAAGGCTGCCAGAAGGGTGGCCTCCATTCTGTGAGCACCACAGGGGTGTGGCCTGCAGAGCGATCCCAGGAGCCTGGTGCTGGGGGATGCTCCAGGCCTGGTGGCAAACTTGAAGGCTCCCACCTTGAACCTGCAGGGGGCTGGGCCCTGCGCAAAGCCTTGATCACAGGGCAATAGCAATAGTTACCCCCTTCTTTCCAACCCGGCGGGGTAGCAGGCAACAAGCCAGGAGGAGGAAGCAAACTGAATTTGTCTTTCCCCAGCATTCTAACTGGGCACTGTTTGCTGGCCCAAAATAAAGACTGTTTCAAAACAGCTGAGGCAAAGGAGTAAAGCCAACCCAGGTCTCAGCCCGCCGGTAAACGCCAACAACCTCAGGCCACAGCTCTCGTTCCACAGAGAACAGGGTGTCACGGGCTAAGGGCTCCTGTTTGTTTAGTGCTGGACCTCACCCACTTTGACTGAGCACCTACTAAGTGTGGCGGCCCGTGCTCAGGAACAGCCTCGATTTCCAGGCAGTGGGGCTATTCTTAGTTTGCTCGTGGCTATTTCAAGAGTGTTAATCCTCTTCCCCACTCCTCCCCGCAATTAGACACATTCCACTTCCCAACCTGGTACACTGACCTCGCCCAACTGGGAAGGCAGAGCCGACAAGTGTTCTTTCCAGCCTGCTTCACTTGGCCAGGAATTCCGCCGTCCCAGGCTAGGACAGCCTGGGAGTTAGCCAAGCCCAAGGAGATGCGCCCGCTTTGCCTGGACCCTCCAGGCAGCCCAGGGAGACAGATTCAGCCCAGGGCAGGAAGACTCAGGCACATGGGGGTGCGTGAGCAGACCCAGCGGCTCAACCACCACGCAGAATATTTGATCGAGAGTCAGACCCTGCCATCAGGAGGCCTGGCTCAAATCTTGGCTCTACCATGCACTTGATGCATGTCAGGCAAGCTACCTGGCCTTTTCAGACTCAGTATTCTCATCTGGGAAGTGGGAGGATGTGATGATGGTAGCAATCCCTAACACGTATGTTTACAGGGAGTAATATGCATCTGTATGTATGCAAGGTTCTTCAAACAGCTGTCTGCAAACATTAGCTATCTCGATCTCTTCTAGAACTCCTTTCTCCCACGCATCCAGTGAGAGCACGGGGCAGATGTTTCCAGTGTCACAGCCTGTGGGCACCTTGCACTGGGACCCACCTGGCCTTAAGCCGCTCTCACCAGAGTTGAGTCACGGCCTCTGAGCCTTGACTGCCACAGACTCACCCCCAGCTTCCCCACATCCCCACGAGCAGCTCTCAACAAACACAAGGCTGACGGGGAGAAAGATGCCTTTCATTCCTACATCCCAGTAGGATCGTGACCCCACCCACAGGTGGCCACTGAGCACCAGGAATGTGCCTGCTCCAAACCGAGATAGGCTGAGTGCAAAATAGATCATTTCAAAAACTCGACGTTACGGACAATGTAGACGCTCACTAATCCTTTGTAAGCTGCTTATATGTGTGATGATGTTTTAAGAGACACAAATACTGGGTTAAAATTAATTTCACCCCTTTTAATAGAACTGTGAGGATGTTTACAGCTATATGAGAATACTTTAAAAAAAAGTTCATGGAAAGGGGAATTTAAAAATAAGTTTTGGTGCAAAAAAATATTTTAAAGCCATGCATACAAGGGGCTTCAAGAAGTTCCTGATAAATATGTGTTACGGACAAACTATGCATGGATTTCAAAAAAGTTTTTGCACCAAAATGAACTTAGCTTTTAAATCCCATTTTTCATGAACTTTCTGAAGGAACTTTGTACTTGGGTCTCGCCATATTACTTCTCCTAGACAGGACCAGCCTAGCCTTTCTATCCCTTTGTGTCCATCTGCTCAGAACCCATCTCTTAAGAGAATTCTTCTCCAAGGGATACCAGAAGGCATTTGAACTATTTGGGGTTAATTTGTTAAACCCAATGAAACACAGATGTTAACCATCCAGGTGGGGCATTGCATGGTCGGGGCCTCCAGGAATCTCCTCTGGCATGCAGGAGCCCTGGATAAATAAAATCCACCAAGCTTCCAAAGCCCCCCAGGGCACTGGCACACTCGGCACCTCCACTCCGGTTTTCCAAGGCACCTCCTGCTTTCTCTGTAGGGAAACACGGGCGGGCAATGGCTGTCACCCTACTTTCCAGGAGGATCAACAGTGTGCAACCAACAGGCTTAGCAGTGTGGAACAGCCACACTCAGCATCCAACATGTCAAACCTGGCTGGTTTACTCTCTCCGTCTCTCTGGTGCACACACACACCCTGCTACAGTGCACCATGGCCTGGGGAGGCTGGAACGCCCCTTCTCCAATGTCCTTGTGCCGTCACAACACTCACCGCACGCCCGGCAACATCACGCAATGAGCTGGGCAAGTAGGGCTTGGCTTCCATCAAGGGGAGGCACGAGTATCACCTAATAACATGGCATCCCTCAAGCTCTTGCTCCGTGCCAGGCAACAGGCCAATCCTCTCACTTGCATTGTCTCCGTGAATGCTCCCACAGCCCCGTGAGGTTCAGAGTACTACTGCTTACTCCACGGTACCAACAGGAAGAGGGAGGCCGGGAAAAGCTCGCTCACCAGACCCACACAGCCAGCAATGACTGCAGCCGAGGTTCGACCCAGGCTGTCTAACTCCGGAACCGGTGCGCTCACCCACCTCAGAAGCACACGAGCACCGCCTCTGGGATCGTCGTGAAAAGCCATCGGTCTTACCCACTCCAAGACCCAGACACCTGGAGGAAACGCACAGTATCCTCTGGACTCCAGGGGCGGATTCAGCCTAGGGATGTGCTCTGTTTGCTGTAAATGTGCATGCACGTGCACACACATGCTGTATTTCTGTTTAGCTGTGCTGACATTTAAAACTTACAGATTTCACATTAAAAAAAACTCAATTTCAAAGCTTATCCGAAGACAAATATTGGGCAACACTGCTCTCGCATTCTGATAGATTGGAGCCGGGCAGCATCTGCCCCCTTCAAAAGGGCCACGAATTCTCCGCTTCACCACCATTGCCACTGCACGCCAACGCCCTCCCAGATCGGAAGCCAAAGATAAGGCGCTATTTATCACACTTGCCTACTGATTTGTTATTTGCCTTATAATAAGGAATTAATTTTTAGAACCCAGTTATCCCTCCAACGTGGGAAAACAAGAGACTAGGAAACCACATTTATGTAATTTTAATTGACATACCATTGTCAGGTTTACTGTGCAAACACCTAGCCTCTATGACTGGTCCCTGTAGGTACTGGGTTTGTGGAAGACAGCTGAGGTCACCCAGGCCCCAAGCCAACGTGAATCAGTCAGAGAAGGAACTAGAACCCACGCCTATCTGCCTGCTGCAGCCACACACTTTTCCTGTGTTTATTTGCTCAGAACTGCACCCCGTTGAACCCCAATGTCGGGTTGCTCTTGAATCTCTTGGTCCTTCCAGTGTCTGGGTCAGGAAGCCAAAGTCGTGGGATCTTCGGGGGCCTCTGTCCCCTCACAGGGGAGAAAAGTAGATTGCATGTTTTGTGGGGTTTTTTTGTTTGTTTGTTTGTTGACAGGCAGAGTGGACAGTGAGAGAGAGAGACAGAGAGAAAGGTCTTCCTTTGCCATTGGTTCACCCTCCAATGGCCGCCGCGGCCAGCGCGCTGCGGCCTGCGCACCGCGCTGATCCGAAGGCAGGAGCCAGGTGTTTTTCCTGGTCTCCCATGGGGTGCAGGGCCCAAGCACTTGGGCCATCCTCCACTGCACTCCTGGGCCACAGCAGAGGGCTGGCCTGGAAGAGGGGCAACCAGGACAGAATCCAGCGCCCCAACCGGGACTAGAACCCGGTGTGCCGGCGCCGCAAGGCGGAGGATTAGCCTAGTGAGCCACAGCACCGGCTGATTGCACGTTTGATCCAGGTCTTCCAAACCCCCCTCTCATTCCCATCAGCACATTCCCACCAGGTCAGGCGTCTTAACTGCAGGTCTTCATCCAAGCCAGTCTTCCATGAGGGAACTCTTTTGAGCTACACAAAGTTTGAGCGGAGCCATTAACCAAATCTTGGAGCAAGAGAGTGCTCAGGTAGGTTATGGACAAGGAAGGCCTTGTTCTGCCAAGTCCCGGGTCTCAGCGCTGTCTCTCGTCCCCCAGCTTCTGTAGCGGTGGCTGTGAAGTTCACTTCCGCCCAGCCATCCAGCGAGGCCCTGAAGTGTCCTTGATTCCCATTCTAGCTGCAGACTAGGTCCACAAAGTTGCATCAGTTTGGCCAATCAGCTGGGCTCCAGCAGGAAGTGTGGCAGTCAAATATGGCACTTGTTAAAGTATCTGAGCTCGTTAGAGGTTTGGTTCCAGCCAGAGCCCTCGTCCACAGCTACAACCACAGAGACACTGGCTCCAGTCCAATAGACTGCATTTCTAATGAAGTTACCCCCTACAGGTTGTCATTGATGAATGCAGGTGCGTAATTATTCAGCCAGTCTACAGAGCTCTTTCCAAGGGAATTTGGAGCCAGCAGCACTTGACACATAGCAGGCATTCAGTAAATTATATATATGGTATATACATACCACATTGAATCAGTCTTGCTGCTTTACAGATTAGACCAAAAACCCAGGCAACCATACCAAGGTGATTCCAGAACCAAGTGATGATCCAGAACTAGACTTCGAGGCCAGTGTTCCCTCCCCTACACTGCACCGCACCTTGGGCCGTGACAGCGGCTGGAGCAAGGAGGCATTGACCTGGCCCTCCAAGTTCAGTGTCACCAGTCCATTTCCAGGGCCCTCTCTTTGGCTGGCCCAGCATCCTCTACCTCTGCCTACCAAAGGCAAACATGCTGGAGCAGCCTAGGGAGGGAACTCTGAAGAGGTGTGGCCTTGGCCCTAAAAGACATGGGCTCTAATACCAATTCCATGTATTGACTGTACGGCTGTCAAGCCACATTAGTTCTCAATGTTGACATCCATTAAATGGGAATGACACCTCCCTTTCCCATCATCCCATTTGGGATGGTGTGGTCATAAAAGGAACTCAAGTGGACCTAAGTGAGAAGTCAGGAATCGGGAGGGAAAGGAACTCTGTCTCTCCGGCTTGTGGAGAGCATTGCATAGGGGGAGGGGTGTGTCCAACAAGCAGGATTTTTCAGCTCAGCTCTCCACGACCCTAGAAAACATCACAGCACCCCTTAGAGCCCCGTTTGCCTCATCTTCGATCGTCGGAGTGCCAGCTCTTCCATGCAATGTTAGCAACAGCCCTGCTACTAAAAACTAATGCTTATGGGGTCCAACTCGGGGGGGGTGCAGGTTCTGTTTGATGTTTCCTGTCAATTAGTTCACTTCCTCACCAACCCAGGATGGCATGCGCTGTCATTCCTCTGAGAACGCTGAGGCCCAAGAACTCGCCCAAACTTCTACACAAGCAGAGCTTCCCAGGGCTGCTGCGCTTGCAAACCCGCAAGGCTCTGCATCTACTCACGATGGCCAAGTCGAGGTCCCAGAGAACCCCTCCCGGAGATGAACACCAACACTGTCGCCCAGCATGAATCCGCAGCCTCGTGCAGTCTGACCCTGGCTTCGAGGCTTGCCTTACCCACATCCTAATCCGGGGTTGCAGGAACCCCAAGATTGCGGAATGAAAAGGCACCTTCTCTGGAGGCAGTGGGGGCTGTCCTGTGCCTGCTGCCTTTATCACATGAGGGGTCAGAGTTGGGCAGAGGGTACCCAAGAGTATTTAAGGCCCACTGGTTCTAGAAGATTCTCGGCCAGGATTTCCCCCTCTACTATCCCAACCCCCCGTCTCCCATTCATCCCAGGCCTCCATTTTCCCATCAGCCGAACTTCACCTTGGGCTGTCTGAGGTCAAATCATATAGCTTTCCTCTCTTCACTTGCACAGAAACCCTGGTGGCCGTAGGCCTAGAGATACTCGGTGTTTAGTCTCCAAGCCATGAATGCCACCACTAGGTGATAAAGTTTATGTGAACATGCAAGACTCTAGTCTGTGGGAAAATAGAATTAAGAGATAAGCTTATTTGCGCCAAAAAGAATTATTGAAATCCAGGGCCAGCATCGTGGCACAGTGGGTAAAACCGCCATCTGTGATGCCAGCGTCTCATGTGGGTGCCGGTTCGTGTCCCAGCTGCTCCACTCCTGACCTGGCTCCCTAACTGCCTAGAAGCAGAAGAGACCCAGATAAAGGGCCTGGCATTGGCCTGACACGGCCCCAGAGTTGCAGTCCTTTGGGGAGTGAATCAGTGGACAGATTATCATCTGTGTCTCTCCCTCTAACAAAAACTTTAGTAAATAAATCAGTGTTGAAAAAAAAAAGGCACTAAACCTAGCTTTAAAAAAAATCATTGAAATCCAAGCATAGGTTTCTCTTAATACCCATTTTTCCATGAGCTTCCGGGTTACCCCTTGTGAATCAGAGCTGGGGTATTGGGACAACATAGACCATCATTCCAGGCCCATGCTGGCTTCTAAATGGTCAGAAGGGTTCTCCAGGCTCCTCTGCAGCTAAAGGCACTACTGTTTTTTGGTAGCCAAGCCACACCTCTTTGTTCTCCAACAGCTGGGACGGCTACCCCATGGCCCCCTGTCATATACTATTTAGTGCCTTTTTTTTTTTCTTTGCTGGAATCTAAACTTTGCTGGTGCGTGCCAGAAATGGGCACAGGAAAACAAATACCTGAACCCACGTCTCCTTCTCTGAAGAGAACGCTCCTCACCCAGGAGGCTGCCTCTGCCCCCTCTGTCCCTGTAGAGACGGCAAATGCCTGGGACCTGCCCACAAGCAGAGAGCGGCAAACTGGCAAGCCACTGAGGAGCCAGAGGTGCTGAGGACGGTAACTGACTGAGGGGCCCGCCAGCCATTTCGAGCACATCAGGAAGTCAACCCAAGTCATACACTCAATCACCCAGGAACCCACGAGAAGGCTCCCCAGGTTATAAATACACCCAGGTTCCTTGCATTTGGCTGCCTTTATTAGTTTATTTCTGATTATGTCAGAATAATGACTGGCTACATCAGCAGTTACACTTCTTTGTTGATGAAAAAGTACCCAACACTCAACACAAAGTAGCGATGGATAATTTTTCCAAATATGGAGTCCGTTGAAAGGAAAATATATTTTGAAAAATGTGTTCTTTGATGTTGAAGCTGGGAACCAACCACCAATTCAGTGAAAGGGGCACTGGGTTAGGGATCCAGAGGCGGTGGGGAGCTGGGTTTTGTTAGGATCCCAGGGCTGACCACACACTGATCAGACAGAGCAAGGAGGCAGAGACATGAGCAACCAACCAGTGCGAGAAAAGAATCCAAGATAAGCATGGCAGGGGGCAGAATCCAAAAGCAGAGTGGGCAAGTGGCCAAGGACACAGAATCGAACCAGGTCTCCAGAGGTCCAGCCCCTGATCTGCACGAGAGACGGATGTGGAATACAGGGATTGCAAATAGTCTATGCACGTGTTGATTCTGGCCCAACCGTCTCTTAACTGGATGACCATGGGCAAGTGGTTCTCTCTCTGGCCCCAACAACTCCTCAAGCAGCTAGGATTGGGTCACCCCACCTCACAGGGTGCCTGGCACACAGTAGGTACACCTCCTTATTTCTGGTGGTCTTCTACCACTCCACTTTGCTCTCTGGGAGGGTGGTGGAAGATAACGGCACAGCAGACGCCTCCCCCTCTCTGAGGGCGGAGAGGCAGCTCCCTGGGTGGACACAGCCCCCTGGTCACTCCCAGCCCAGGAATGACCCTGGCCTTGGGCAATTTCCCAAGCAGCTTCAGAGAAGTGGGTGTTCACTCCAGATGGTGCGTTACAGCACAGTGTCTGGGCAAGGTGTGACTGTTGTTCCACACCCATGCCAGGCAAATGGGACCAGATGAGTTCTTCCTATTAAAACACTCCCTTTACCTTCGTGTACATGAGCCTAATTTTTGCTCGCTTTCGAAGAGGCAAAGGGGAAGCAACAAGAGAAAATAGCTCAGCAAGTCAGTAAGAAGCAGAAATTGTTAAGGGTGCTCCAACTGAGGGTAGCATGTGGGCCAAGGCCAGAGGGAGAATATAGATGGCTGGAGGTGAAGGGCAGAGGTGGGCGGGGTCTCATGACTTTGACCCCACCCCACGGCAGTGTTTCTCTCTTGCGCCAGCCCACCCAGCTTGCATAACAAGGAGACTTCAGCAACTTTCGTGGCTGGAGCCCACTCTGCAGTCCATCTTCTTCCTCACAGCCATCCCATCGTTCCCCGCCAGGCACCACTCAGACACAACAAGGAGCCAATGGGGGCAAAGGGGCGTGTCTCTTGCTGCCACCCTGAACCTGGCCACGGGATGTCTGTGTCGGAACACAAGTGCCTGTGCATGTGTGTTTAAAACTCAGCTTTTACATAGACGTGAAACCCCAAAGTCTAACAGCTTAATGTCACTGAAGACCCATTGCTTATTGAGAAAGCAAAAGAGTAAAGCCATCTTTAACTGAATTACTGCAAAATTGCAACAAGTCCAGGGTCATGGGTTTCCTGGCACTGAAATCCTTCCCTTCCTATTAAAAAAGCTCCCATTAATTCGGTCTGAATAGCCCTAATTTTTGCTCCCTTGCAAAGAGACAAAGGCAAAAGCCAACAAGACAAAAAAAATAAAAAATAAAAAACCCTGAGCAAGTTCATAAAGAGTAGAAATTGTTTTCTCATTTGCAAAGGCCTGCGGCATTCTTCCTGTCACACATCTGGAAAGAACGGCCGCTCCACAGGCAAACAGGCAGGGACTGTTGGAAGATGAGACGCATCTCCTTCGTGCCCAGTAATTCAAGTGTATCTTTGCCACAGAGAAATACGGTACGCACCAGCAACAGGGCTAAACAATTATGTGTTACAGTGCTCTTCATAAGGAGGACAAATTCTTGAAAACTTGGATATCAACAACAGGACACTGGCTACGTTGTGGCATGCCTACAAGGAAACTGTAATAAGGTAATAGATACAGTAATGTATGATAGATACGTGGTATGATGTAAAATAGGGTATAGTAGTTGAATATTTTAGAGCCAGGTGGCAAGGGTTTAAATATGAGAAGTCATCACACAGGTCATACAAAATACACATTGTGAAGGAATTAGGAATTATACCTAAATTTCAAATGCTTTTGCACCAAACTAAGCTTATTAAGTTTTTTTTTCATGAATTTTATTTAGTACCCAGGATAGGCTCTGATGAATACTAGCTGCATCATCTTGAATAAGTCACCTGATTTTTCTAAGCCCCCATTTCATCAGCTGTAAAATGGAGAGGACAATAGCACATCGGCCTCACGGGAGTGTAGAGAGAAGTAAGTTGGTGTGTGGTAATCTTTTAGAATGGTGCTTGGTCCATACATGCTAATCCTTTAGGATGGTGCTTGGTCTGTAGTTATCACCCCTTAAGTACTCACTTTTCAAAATTAGAACCCTGGGGCTGGCGCTGTGGCACAGCGGGGTAAAGCCCTGGCATCCCATATGGGCCCTGGTTCAAGTCCTGGCTGCTCTACTTCCCATCCAGCTCCCTGCTAATGCGCCTGGGAAAGCAGTAGAGGTTAGCCCAAGTCCTGCCCCTGGATCCACATGGGAGACTTGGAAGGAGCTCCTGGCTTCGGATCAACTCAGCTTCAGTCATGGGGCCATCTAGGGAGTGAACCAGTGGACGGAAGCCCTCTGTCTCTCCTTCTCTCTGTAACATTCAAATAAATAAAAATGAATCTTTAAAAAAAATTAGAACCCTATAGAATACTATACATGAGAAGACTAAAGTAGATGTTATGTGTATCTACTTCAAGAGTACTCACACACTGTTGAATGGCTAGGAATAGTCTGTGCTGTACGCATAGACTGTAGTGTTATATTATTCCTATTTTCAAGAAGCAAAATGACCATGAATCTTCTATCGGTACCTATGTATGTGGATGTGCAGGGGGAAGGAAGTTGTAGGAAGAGCTAGAATTAAGGACATTGCCTTTAATTACCTCTCTGATTTTAGATGAATAGATTTGGGTGGATGAGCACAGGGACGGACATGGATGGATGGATATGGAAACCCACATAGATACATACATAGATGGACATAGGTTTATTCACATAATTATTATGTCTTTGAAAGTATAGATGAGAAGACTGAGTTGATATAAATTATCCCTTTTATAGGTTGGGGAAATAAAAGCTGAGTGACATCACTAGCGTGCCTGAGCCCACAGGCAGCAAGCCCTGGAGGAAGGCTCTGAGCCCCACTCCCACCCCACACTGCCTCCTGGGGCCACCCAGGAGTTGTGACAAAGGCTAGAAGAAGGGGCCTCCTTGTCCATACTGGCCGGAGCAGTAAAAGCCAAATGCAATGAAGAATTGTGTTGTTTTTGTTTGTAATTAATGAACCTGTTGGAATGTGCCATTCAGCGGTGGAGCTGAATGGTTCCTGTTGTTCCCACAAAACAAACAAAACTCTCCACACCCAAGCCCCTTCCACGGCCACTTTTCCAGCCTTATCTCTCCAGGGACTGTGAAAGGGACACCCATGTTAGAGAGGCAGCCTCTCCAGTAGGACCCAGGCACCGGACTCTCCCTGGCCCTCCTCCCACCATGGGACAGACCGAGCCCCGAGCCCTGGGGAGCCCCAGCTCACCCCCTCCTGGAGGCCCCTGCTGCCTTGCCTCTCCAAGCTTTGCTTCCGCCTGGGCCTTGATGGCACAAACCAAGTCACCATTTAACTTTGATAGTTGTGAGGATCTTCTCCAAGTCTCAGAGCCAAAGCACATGAGAAATGCATCTTTAGTTTTCTCTATGATGCCCTTAAATAACCAGCCCTTCCTCTCTAAAGGTTGTTCAATTAGAACCTCTGGCCATCTTAATAGTTTTGAAAAGATGTCCTCCAGGCAAGCAGCAAAGCATTCTGCAAATCTAGCCATCCATTCCCTCTCCATCTGAGGAGCAGTGCCCTGCCTGGGATACCTTGGGTCAAGCATAACAGTACATTGTAGCCCCACCATTTAGTGGCTGGGTCGCCCCTACTCTCAGCCTCAGTATTTTACATCTGAAAAATGGGCGCACAATTAGCTCTTAAGTTTCTAGGTGGGTGAAAGAACATTTACGACATTTTTGCACCTGCTAGGGTCTGAGACACCTCCTTTCCCTCCTCCAGCCCAGTCACAGCTCTCCTCTTGTCTGCGGTTCCCAGGATGTCAATAGTCTGGGTCCCTCCAGCCCCCACCAAGTGCCATGCCAGGCTCTTCTCCAGAATCTATCCTTTGTATTTTCCTGAGGTTGCAAAGCCCAGTGTTGAGGCATAATCATGTGTGTGAGAGGGAGTGGGTCCGATTTCTCTGAAAACGGCTTCTTTGCTAAAACCACAACCTCAGATCTGATACAGAAAGAATCCGCTGGCAGTGGCCCCTGTCAAAACAATTCAGAGACCTCCAGGGCCATCCTCCAGGGCTGGCGGCCGGCCCCCAAGCTGAGCCTCACCCTTGAGTTCCCGACAGGCTCAGGGGCCAGTCCCCAACCCTCCACCCTACAGCCCCATCGCCCTGTGCAAAGAGGGCCAGAGACAAGGGCTTGGCATTCGGAACCAGATTCACTCTCTCTCTCCTGCCCCCAACTCCGCAGGAACCACACACACACATGCACGCACAGAAACATTCAGAAAGCTGCTGGCACTGCCCGCCCCTGCTGGAGCTGGGCAGAGCTGCCAGAGCAGGATCTGCCCGGCCAAGGCTGCCTTCGTCCTTCCCAGCCCCCTCCGACTCCTCCCAAGTCAAGGTTTTGTCCCGAGTTTCAGGGGCAATGACTGGTGGCGAGGGGGGCCACAGACATCCCGGCTGCTGCCAAGTCCCCTTCTTTTCCCCCCCAGTGGGTTTTCTAAGCCTGCATGTAGTTTATTCTTCTCCTAAACACTGCCATAGGGTGCAGGGCCTGGAGTTGCCATAGAAACACCTTTTAACTCCTCCTCGCCCACAAGGCTGTGCCAGTCCCCAGGGCTCGGAGGATGAAAGGCAGAGAGAGACGCCTGTGGATGAGGCACTAGGAGAGGGAAGGCCACAGGGCAAGCCCCTAGAGGGGACCAAGCCAGGCGTGGCACCCAGCCACAAGGAAAAAAAAAAAAAAACCAGCAGGCATGTTCTGGAAGAAGCTGCTGGTGGGCTGGCTTAGCCTGGGGCATCGACTCCGTGGGGCTGGGGCTGGGGCTGGGGGGTGGTATGGGGCGCTCCACAGGATGAGGATGGCTGGAGCTTCAGGCCAGGCTGGAAACCAGAAAGGCTGCAAGCGAGCAAGGAGAAGCGGGAGCCACCTACTGGACAGCCGCAGGGCGCCGTGCACGGCAGAGAGAGGTCAACCAGCAGGGCCCACACCCACATCTCCCATTTTTAAAAGCATTATCTCATCGCGGCCACCAGTGCAGTGCACCAAACCCAGGCAGGGTGGCTCTGGGCCTGCGCCAGGACCGCGGGGAGCTCTTTTCTTTTCGGTGCTTTGCTGCCACAGCGCTCTGGTCCTGGGAACTTTCCTGGTCACTCAGCTTTTCTCCGGGCACTTTTTATTTAAAGAGGTTAGAGGCAGTTCGGTCTTAGAGAAACCCAGAAGAAATTACAAGAAACGTTTGCATCTGCCCAGACCCACAGCAAGAACCCTAAATGGGAGGCTCAGCAGTGGACCGAGCCGCTGGAAGCAGGGTGCACTTGCTCCTACTTCCACCTTGTCCTGGTGGACCCTCAGGGGAGAGCCACCCTCACCCCCAACCCCGTCCACAGCAAAGGGCCAGGACGAGGGATGAGCTCTTCCTCTCCCCATACATCAGAACCCCTAGCTGGCACCCCCGGCCCAGCTCAAAGTCAGCCGCGCCTGATACCACCTGCTAGCCTCCTGGCCCCGCGTGCGCTCCGTGCGGAGCTCAACCAGAATTCAGCAGTAACAGCACCACCTCCCAACAAGAACCAGGTGGAAACGCCACCAGCTGCAGCGAGGAATTCGGGTAGGGGCAGCAGCCCCAAGAATCCTTCTGAGCAACCCACAGAAGCAGGGTCCAGCCAGGTTCTCCCAGGGGAAGGAAGGGTGTGCAGCGGCAGGCCCCAGGAAGCCTTGACCAAACAGACCACACAAACACCCCTGGCTGCCAACCCGAACGACCTCCAAGCACCGGGGGCCCCCTCTCCAGCTTCTCCAAGGCTGCGCCTGACTCACCCTCAGTGCCCCTCCCAACCTGGGGCTCCTCCCCGCAACACACGTGTAGGGTCCCTCACCAGTGGAAGATTTGCTTCCCTGTATGACTGCACTTCACACACACACACACACACACGCAACGCACGCACGCACGCAGCGGGGACACTCGGTTCGCACGCCTGCTGAGCCGCAGAGGAGGGGAGAGACGCGTTCCATCTGCCACTCCACCTCTGGCCATCCCGATCCAAGTGTCCCACACACTCCCAGACAAGTTTTCCCAGGACACCCTCCCTCAAGGTCTTTGGGGAGAAGGAGCTGCACTTCCTGCAGGGTCTAAGCCAGGCTCAAAGTCCAGTTTGGAACTGTTGCCACAATGTGACCCTTGGCATCTTGGTTCTTTTGGTGGCAAATCTGTTCACCAGGTGTCATCTACACACACACACACACACACACACACACACAACTCCAGAAAAAAAAAAAAAACATTCCTGCGAGTTTTCACAGCTATTTGTGAGCCCTCACAGCCACCACGAGCTTGCTATCACCTCCCCCCACCCCGCCAAGCTCTCTCTTCCTTTTTCCACCTATATCCGCCCAAACTTGGCAGCCCCAGAGCCCCAGCTTCCACTGGCTTGGGGAGCCTGCGGCTGGGTTGGGTCCCAGGGGGAAGAAGGGAATCGATAGGAGAGGTGGCAAAAGCAGAACCCTCCAAGTTCCACCTGCAACTTTGGAGTTCTTGCAGGGTGCAGGGTCTGGCACTTGGCTGGCAACTTTAAAAAAAATTAATAGCAAGGACACGCAACAGCCCAGGGGGGGTGAGTTAGCGCGGCCAAGTTTTAGGAACCCTCTCCCTCCTCTTCTCCCCCAGCCCTTCTTCCTTCAATCCCGAGTGGGGAACTTGGCCCAGCTGTCAAACGGACCAGGAGGGACCTCAGACCCTCAGGGCCGGCGAAGGGTGCTGTGTCGGCCACGTCAGAGCTCCCTCCGCCCGAGGACACGGAGCCCCGCCACCCCGCCCCTGCACCCCTGCGCCCAGTGCCTGGGGCGGAGACCGGGAGTCCCGCAGCAGCCCAGGCAGCAGCGCACTCGGAGCGCTTACCGATGTCGGAGTTGCAGAAGGCGTCCTGGGGGTGGCTAGGCGAGCATGTGCACGCCTCGGCGCCCCAGTCCCCCAGTCCCCAGCTGCCCAGGAGCACCACGAGGCCGAGCCACAGAGTCATCGCCGCTGCCGCTGCCGCCGCTGGGACTGCCACTCGCCTCTGCAAACTTGCGGTGCACGCCGCCGGCGGGGCTGCCGCAGCCCGAGCTCTCCCGCTCAGTCGTGCGGGGCAACTTTGGCCTCCGAGTGCCCAGCGGGACAAGGCGCTGGCGCACAAACTGCGCGGGTAGGCGGACAGGCAGGCGGGCGGGCTCTCCCAGCGAAGGAGCGGGAGCCGAAGGAGCAGGAGGAGCCGGAGTCCGAGAAGCAGAAACTACCGAACGCCCGCGCCTGCCCGCTGCCCACTCTGCGCCGCTGCCCCGGCCGCCGGGAGATATAGCCCGGGCGCCCCGGGAACACCCTCCCCCGGGCGCACGGGGCCGCCCCCTCCGACCAATGGCAGAGCCGCATTACCTCATCGGCCCTCCGAAAAGGGGGCGGGGCCGGGGGCGCGGGCCGGCGGGGCGGGGCCGCCCCCGGACCGTTCAGATCCTTATAGGGAATAATGCTGCTGTGGGCACGCGAGTGGGTGGGCTGGGCGCGCCCCGGACCCGCGCCCGCCGCCGGCTCTCCCAGCGGCGGCCCCGTGCCCACTTTCGCCCGACCCTCGCTCCACGTCCGTCCCACACCACAATCGACCCCGACCCACCCACGCAGGGCAGAGGAGGGGGGCCTGGGTCCTGGCGGACCTGGAGCGCGCCGGCTGGGACACGTAGCGGGAGCTGTTACCCGCGCGCCTTCTCTGGCGAGAGCAGGGTCTCCAAAAAATACCCAGACCGACGACGCCTCCCTCCCTCACGTTCTGGCTGCGAGGGAGCCAGCTGCCGATTGGAGCTAGCTGGCTGCGATAGCAGTGGCTTCCCCGGGCAGGCTGGGCACAAGGCAGAGTTGTGAATTCATTCAACACAGGCTGTTGCAGGCGCTGGAGTACGCAAGCCCAAGCCCTTGCTCCCGTGGACGTCCTGAACGCACGCGATCTTGTTCTGTGACGCCAGAGCACAGAGCAGGGTCAGGGGTTGGAGAGACCGGGGGGGGGGGGGGGGGGGACCTGGGTGCTGAGGAGTGGGCTAAGGCAGGCTGAGCCCCGCGCAAGCTGCAGGCCAGGGCAGCAGGCATCGAGAGAGGTTTGCGCAACGCCCTGAGCTTGTGTGCCGAACCCTGCCCAGAGCGCACGGGTCTCCCACCTTCAGCCAGGAACTCTGGGGTGCACTCGATCCCAAACTGGACCCCAGCTCTCATGGAAGGCTGCAAATAATTAGTCCAGTTATGATCCCGATCGTTCAACAACAGCTTGATTTCCCTTCGCAATGTTCCAAGGGAGGCGCCATACCTCACCTGGTGGTATCTCCGGGGAATCTTTCTGATAGGAAAAGCAAGCACCCGCGTCATTCATTCTTTCAGCATAAGAAAACCGGCACCAAGAGGTGGAAGGATTTGGCAACTGGGGAGGAAGTCAATCCACCAGGTAGTTTCCACTGACTCCTCTTACTTAGAAGAGATGGTTATCAGCCTGGACTTCAGCAGCTCCCATAATGCACCTGCGCAAATGCCCTTATGCAGCTGGGGTCTTGCACTTTCTTTCAACCTTTTCCTTTCTGTCCTGTCTCCTCCTGTTGAAAACCAGACTACACGCGAGGGTCTTCAAAAAGTGCACTGAAAAGGCAAAGTATGGCACAGCTCTGCATGGGTTTCCAAATTTATTGGCACCTAAATAAACTTACCTTTACATTCCACCAACCATGGGATTTTTCAAGCACTGTGCTACGTTTTGGCCATACTCGTCCTAACACTTTGAAACACATAAGAACTGGGAGAAATAAGAACACATAAGAACTGGAAGAAGTGCAAAGCTGAGCTTGGCAGGAAAGTTCATGGGAGATGCTATTTCCATAAACGCTTTTCTTACGCTCTTTCCCCCTCCCTGCTTCAACATGTAGGGAAGAGTGGCTACTCTTTCAGATCCTACAGTCCTGTCTCCCACCTAGCATCTGAGACCCTCCCTACTGGCATCCTGATCAGCCTGAGCCAGAGAGATGTCCCCAGCTGTGTTTTACCAGCACCAAGTTCACTGACTTTTGAGGTTATGCTTGTGCCACTTCCCTGATCCTACCGGAACTGTTTTGGGGCCAGGATATGTGGCCACACTGCTTTGGAGCCCTCTGGGAACAAAACAGGACCCAGAGGCCTTGAGCACCAATAGCCCACGGAGCCCGGAGCACTGGGCAGCCCGGGAACCAGGCAGGGACCCAGCCGAATAAGGGCATACTTGGTAGGATTTCAGAGGG
Source organism: Oryctolagus cuniculus (assembly GCF_051225735.1). Classification (NCBI taxonomy): domain Eukaryota; kingdom Metazoa; phylum Chordata; class Mammalia; order Lagomorpha; family Leporidae; genus Oryctolagus; species Oryctolagus cuniculus. Next base: position 110,738,597 of record NC_142877.1, on the reverse strand, counting down.
TTGCTTATCCCCACACACTGCCAGTCATGTGGAAGGTTTTATCCAACTTTCCAGGCCAAATCCACTTTGGATAGGCATCTTACGTGACCGAGGCCCTCTCTTCTTTCTGTTCACGGTACAGCTTTGCCCAAAGCGAGGGCAGGTCTTGCGTGGAGTGTATCAGGCAGTGAACTTCTGATCGCAAAGCAGCAGGTGCTCCTTACAGAGGCACCTGCAGCCACTTCTTCATTATGGAAGCACGCATGTGTGGTCTGATTGCTTTTCCAGCTGAAGGTGATGGCATGGCCTTTGGGTGTATCTCCCCTTGCTCCCTATCCCAAGCCAGCCCACACAGTGTCTTTGGGGTCTTTCAGTTGGAAGTTCTTCTGTCTGCATAGGGGCTCCTGCCTGCCCACCCATGTGAGGTCAGCGCCATCTTCCACCCTGAGGAAGAGGAGGAGTGAACTCCAGAAATCCTGGCATAGGACAGTCCTCCTGCTGGGGTCAGCCCCGCCAGCAGGCAGACCTCACAGCCAGCAATCTGTCATGGTGCCCACAAGCCTAGTAACACGAGGGCAGTGCAGAAAGGTCACGAAAAATGCCTCGAACGAAAAAGCTTTGTGTAACTCTCAAACACTTGCACACCGAAAGTGACTCTGCACTGCATTTCATTTCTCGGAGAACTTCTTAAAATCCCTGTGTAGACTAAGAATGGCCTTCTCAAGCCCACTCAGCAAGCTCAATGATGTCCACCTGGGGCTAATGGCAACAGTGAAGACCCCCCCCCACCGCCCCCACTTGACCTTGAAGCTAAGAACAATGAGAGGGTTGTAACTCTGAGGAACCAAAGTAGTTCCAGCAGCTAGCTGGGCTGTCCTCAAACTGAGCAGCCTGACCTGGTGTTTCCTGGAACTTTCCTATGAAACGTGGGTCCCTGTTCAACCTCTTCGTACCAAGGGACAGGATGCTATACTTGGGAGGAAGTGCTTGTTTTGTTAAAATTTGTTTATTTGAGAGTCAGTGTGTGTGTGTGTGTTCCCATCCACTGGAGTGGGGAGGCAGAGGGAGCCAGGAACCCAATCATTTGAGCTGTTGCCAGTCTCCAGGGTCCACATTAGCAAGAAGCTGGAGCTTGAACTTGAACCCAGGTACTCTGATGAGGGATGCGAGCATCTTAACCCCTATGGGAAGTGTTTGGACACTGAGATATCATCAGAAGGAACTCAGAGATGCCCCATCTCCTTGTCAGTGGTGGGAGGAACCAGGTGCAGATCGGTGAAGGAATGCGCCCGAGTCTCACGGTCACCTAGGAGCATGGCCAAGACTGGGCTGCAGCCAGATTCCTTCTCTGGCTGCAGCACATTCGTGGGGCCCAGCGCTTGTACTCTGGCCATTCACAGATCCTGGATCTGTAGGCAGCCCCATGCCAGAGTCTCTCCGTACAGTGGCTTCGCCCTCCACAGATTCAGTTCTCTGTGGTGGTAATCATCACCCTCTGAACCAATCAGAACAAACACAGGTCTGTTCTCCCAAGAGGCTGAGCCCTTGTGTGTTTGTCCCTTTCTAAATTACAATCTAATACCTTCCGAAGACATTCCAAGCATAGCTCTGCGAAGAGATGCGTGGACATTTCATCTCGGAGGCACACAAAGAGGCTCGTGTGAGACAGAATCAAAAGCCCTGAGATTTGTTTCAGACATGGCTGCAGGATGCCTGTGCACCTGCCCGGGAAAAGTCATTTCATCTGCCCAGGCCTTCACTTCCATGCATACTGGATGAAATCTGCAACTCACTGTTCCTCAAGATCCCTCACACCTCCAAGAGTCCCAGACCTCAGGGGGACTCTTTCAAGGACAAGGCGCATGTTTCTGGAAGAGGACAAATCCTGCAGGTCTGACACAAAGCAGACGTGGCCAAGACTGGGGGCATCCATCAGGCTCTCAGTCAACGCCGGCTTCCTGACACTGTAGTTCCTTCTGCATAGTTCTGTTTGCCTCTGAGATCATAAGCACTAAAAGATCAGGAAGTCAAAATCCACTGAACTCAGGCCTCAGCTTAGAGGTCCTCTCCTCCAGGAAGCCCTTTCTGATTCCCCTCCCATGTATCCCTGTGTTTTCCTCCTTTTACAACAAGTAGCTGGCTCTAATGGGATTGTCTCCCTGGCCATTTCCCTTCTGGACTGCAAACCCCCGGGAGTGCAGGGATCAAATGTTGGGGACGAGAGTGCAGGAAGTGTTGACCGAATGGCTGCAGTATTCAGCGCTGCCAAAGGGTCCCAGTATTCCCAGACAGGCAGGTGGCAGCTCCTTGCAGAGTTCCTGGAGCCCTATCCCGCTGGCTAGTGCTAGGGGGCACCATAAACCAGAAAACACCCATCCACTCAGGCTGCAGCCGGCCTCACAGAGACGGCAAGGCGAGATTCCGCACTGGCCTGTGCGGTGCCGGTGCCTCTGAATGGCAGAAGTGAGCCCCTCCCGTCTGCAGTGGCCGCAGAGTTCTCAGTCTGTGTCGGTCGGGGCTCCTCCACCCTGGACTGGCCACATGGCAGCCCAAGGGGAGACACTCCCTCGGGAAGCCACTTCCTTGGGAATCGTTGGTTTGGGGGCTATGGGGAGGTCTGGGAACCCCACAGAGGATGTCAACGGCTCTCTCCTCCTGAGCAGAGCTGGGCTCTGGACATTCCAGCAGGACAAGGCAATGACAAGACATGGTCATTCCTGTTCCTTCCAGCAAAGCACCTCTTTGCATCCCCCCGCCCCACCACCACCACTGCGTCACCTCCAGACCCTTAGCCACTATGCCCGCCCTCAAAACCACAGCCCATGTGAAAGTCATCATATTCAAAATAGCCTTTTCCAAGCACCAGAAAGCCTGGTCCACCCATCACCAGGAGCCCTGGCCAGACCCTCAGCGGGGGCGCGGCCCAGCAAGGGACCATGATGAACCCAAGATGGTAGGCACTTGGGGTTCTCTCCATATCTGGCATCAGCAGGAAGCCAACACCTTTCCTCACCTCCATCTGGAGCCAATTTCACGGCAGTAAAATCGCAGGATGTCTGTTGCCCCAGCTCCCCCAGCCCTGCCCGCAAAGGGAAGTCCCCCTCCGTACGAGTCTCTGGCTGCCTCCACGTGAATCGTGGGGTTTTCATATTTCTTTCCACGGGGAGCTACTCCCAGGGATTTTAAGCCAGAAAACACATGTGCACAGTTAGAGACATTGTGTGTCCTGTGTTTTCGGGGGTGGCGGGAGATGGGAAGCAGAGCTAACCAGTCCAGCTCTTGGGTTTGTGTTTTTAATGACCGTCTACTCAGGCGAGTACATTTATTTCGATTAAATGGAGGGAGGAGAATGTCTTCTCCTGCACTCTGGTTCGGTGTCCTCTGTACGCCTGCGGCGTTCACGCATGTTTCCTTCATAGATGAGCAGCCCCTCTGTGGGCACTGAAGGTTGCAGGCTCGGCTTCATGCAGATGGCACCCACACATGTCCCAGCCAGACACTCTGGGGGCCTGGGCTGGAATGCTTGTCCTTCAAAGGCACTTCCAGAACCCACTGGAACTGAGGCCTTGCCCTGTGTGGTGGGGACGTCCAAAGGGCTTTCAACGCAGTTGATCACATCCATCTTTCAACTTGGCTGCGGAGACTCGGCTGGCTCAGTTTTCACGCTGCACTGTTCCACCTGTACCCTCTCAGGCTTCCTGACATAAAAACATAGATGGTCCCCTCCCCTCCCTTCCCTCTTAGCCGCCCCACTCCCTAGCTACCCTACCCACTCCCACCATCTCTCTCCACACGACTCCAGGTGCACTGGAATGGGCGTGGCAAGCAACAGTGCCCCCTTGGATCTCCTGTCCTCTCTACTGGACTTCCTCCTGTGTTTCATCTAGGGTCCCACGGCCTCCTTGGACTCCAGGAGTCCACTGCTCCACCTCACAGCCCCCTCCAGGGCTACCATCATTCACCCAGTCCTATAGATTCTCCCTCCATCCATCTCTCCTTACTGCTTCTGCCTTGGATGAGCCCCTCATAGACTGTCACAATTTCCATAGTCACAGCCTTGATCGCCTTGCCCCAAACCTTTCTCTGTCAACTTCAACTTTTGCACTGCTGCTCCCGTAGAAGCAGTCAGCCACTAAGCCTGAAGCCAGGCTGTCCCAGGCTCACGATGACTCACTCGTTCTCTCTGGCTTTCAGAACAAAGTCTTAAATTCAAAGACACAGACAAGGAAGATGCTCTGTGCTCCGGCTCTTCCCAGGGGCCGCGGTCTGCACCTGGCAGGTGCGCCATTCATCCAGAATATGCTTTCACTGTGGTCCTTGCAGGGACAGCACAGCAGGCTCCATCTCTGCTCCTCTCCCCGCACCTGTGCTGCCCCCACTCCCATCTCCACCCTTCTCCATCTCATCGGCCAGGGATCACCTCATCGCTCTGGATTCTATGGGAGTCGCCACCATGGGAATGTTTTCCTGCCCCAGCAGAGCTGACCCTCACCCCCACACCCTCACACCTCTCCTCCCTCACTCCCACCCACACTGGAGCCCCACCGCCCTTGGTAGCTGATGTGTCTGATTCTTCTCTACACAGCAAGCAAATGCAGGTGCATGAGAGTCATGCCTAACACGTCACCTGCTCAGAAGAGACACTTTCCAAGTATTAAAAAGTAGTAAACCAAGCAACGAATGGCAAGAAACACAGGTGGAGGAGTCAGAATGACAGCTCCACAGGTTCACTTTATAGAGGTTCTAGAATCCAACTTCTTGGGTCCAGAAATTCAACCAGACTAGACTGAGCTGATTGGTCTCAATCAGAGACACAACTGACTCAGAAGGGACCAGAAACCCAACCGCAACTCCATTTTCCTTGTTCCCCATGAGATTTCATTGTCACAGAGACTAAAGAATGCATGTCAACGTGACCCTGTGCTGTTCTCTGGAGAGTTACAGAGCGCTCCGTGCAAAGCTGGCTTCTCATCAGAAGAACGCTTTGGTGTGTGTGCGGTGGCAGAAGGCAGGGATGGAGGTCACCCTAAGAATCCAGATAGGATGCAGGGGAATCGTTCCTTGGATGGAAGCAGAAGTTCTCCCAAGACAATGACAGTGCTCACATCCAGTCATCAAAGTCCCTGCGACCAGACAGGGACAGAGCCAGACAAACTATGCCAGCTTTGGTCTTCCGGGGGCTCTACTCCAGACCGGCGTCCCCTCCTTCTTTCCCCCAGAGATTTTCGGCACTGGGAATAGTGAAGTTCGTTGGTTTCTACATTTTAGGTGACAGTCACTGGCCAGTGATTACCCCTGCGTCAACTAGCCTGGGTTCTGGGTATTCCCGCATGTTCAACTCTACCCTCGCCGTGGCATGATTTCTTAACACAGATGGCTGAGCACATTCGTGGTATGTGAATTCGTGGCTTTCGTGTCCAGAGGTGAGATGACCTCTGGTGGAAGCTGTGAGGACGCCTTTCACTGTGACGGCTGCACCGACGCTCTCTCCTGCCGCCCAGCCCGTGCGTCACCGTGTGCTCGCAGCTTTTTGAAGGAAGGGAGAAAGGCTTCCTTCCTCCTTCCCTTTGGCCTTCAAATGTTTACCAAACATAGATAAAGCACCTGCTCTATGCGAGACATGGTGGATACAACAGCCCACAGGGTCCAGACCTACCCTCAGGGAGACCCGAGTCCTGCAGGAAAGAAAGAGAAGGAAATAATGAGTCATAATGAAACTACACAAGGATGGAAGGGTGCAGGCCAGGAGATCACAGAGCGCCTCCATGCAGCCAGACACTGGGGGCTACTGGGGAACCCCTAAGACGGAAGGGCAGAGCTGGACAGAGCCGTGGGGCACCAAAGTCAGTACTCTCATTTTCTAAACATGAAGACAGGCCGAGAGAGAGAGAGTGTGGGGAGCAATTCGGACTAGACTGTTACTGGAATTAAGACTTATTCTATGCATCTGCTCTCCCACAATATGGCACTGGGAGAGGAGTAAACAGCTTCTGCACAGCTGCCTCTCACCAACTTGACAAGCTGCAGGACCTGCTCCTGATTGGAGGAGAGCAGCGTACTCAGCGTGTGGGTAGCAGAGTTGGGATTGGTGGAAGAGGACTATAAAGGAGGAGAGAGACAACATGCACCAGGAACATCTATCTGAAGGAACACCTGAGCAGCCCCCGAGAGAGCTGGCCGGCGGTGTGCCGCTCCCCCGCGGAAGTGGGGAAAGTGGCAGGGGGAACCGCCCCTCCGTGGAAGGGTCGGTAGCCAACCCGGGAAGAACCAGCAGCAAACCCGGGAAGGGCCGAGCAGACAAAAGAACAGCGCAGGGTCCTGTGTCGTTCCTCCACGAAGAGGGGGAGCGACATAATGGTGCCATGACTCGGATAGGAAACCTAGGCAGGGTTTAGTGTCGTTCCTCCATGAAGAGGGGGAGCGACAAGAGAGAGAGAGAGAGAGAGAGAAACTTTCCTATGATCACACACAGTAATTAACAGAAGCAGGACAAAGAATCTGGCCCCCTAGTACCTGGTCATCTCCCCATTGCTCCAGAAAATACTCTGTTTCATTAGAGAGTCGGCACTTAACTATTCCCTTGCCCTGTAACTTTCGCCAGAACGGCAAGCTGCAATGGGTTGATAAGCTGAAAAATACTTCTAAAACAAGAAAAAGAATACCTACTATGGCCCAGACGCTTTCAATGCAGGGTTTCCTCTAATCCTTACAACCCTAGAATAATAGACAGTGGTTTATGCCCATTTTACAGTCAAGAAAATTGAGGCTCAAAGAACTTGCATGTCCAGTTTCTTATAAGTGGCAGAGCTGTGACTCAGACCCAGAGGTCTCTTTCAATTGGCGGGCTTTCTGGGTGATGGCATTTGAAGGGCTGGAGGTTTTGTCTTTGTCTTTTGGGTTCTTGTTGGATGCGCATTATCCGCTACAGGCAAGCAGGAGACAGGGCATGTACCCCCAAGGCTGGGAGGGAGCTTTCTCAGCAGACACGTGAGATGCATTGCTTGTTTTGTCTGGAGGGAAAGCAGGCGAAATGACTTGGCAGGCAATTTCTGGGGGTGTGGGTGTGCCCTTCCTTACTCAGAATGTGGACAGATGCCACCGGAAAATTACATTTGCATGACAAAGACAGGGCCCGCCCGGAACTCAGAGGCAAGCCGATTGCTTACTGATTGGTCAGTGCAGGTTAACAGCTATCAAACACGGCTTCATCTCCTTCTAAAATTTCAAACATGACCTTGAGGCCGTCTACCAGGTGTCTGTGTCAGTTTGGCCACACACGACAGCTCTAAGGCCTGGAGTGAATCAGTAAGCCCAAACACCGGGGGGTTGGATTTAATGATCCTTCAGATTCTCCCCATGGAATTTTCTGGAAGGCAGCCTGACAAGCAGGTTCAGGCCCAAGGCCTGTGCTGTGGGCAGACCCACGTTTCAATCCTCCTTCACCTCTCTGTGCCTCCAGGGGAGACTCATGCCCCGTGGGATTCTCACAGGCACCAGGCGGTGTGGAGGACACAGCACGTGGCACTGTGGGATGGTGCCCAGGGATGCCCAGAGGTGTCTGTCAGCAGCAGGGGCTTCCTTCCAGGAGTGCCCCATCCCCAGCAATCAGTTGTGTGCAAGCACGGGTTAGAGAGACCCTCTCCCAAGAGACCTTGAGCAGGGCGTTGGGGCCTCCTGGAGAGCAAGGCTGAGTCGGGGCTGTGTGTTCTCCAGCCCCTGGGATCAGCAGAGAAGTGAGAATCAGAACATTTGCCCAGAGCCCTTCCTCCCCACCTGCTAAACTGTGCTCTAAGCATGTACGTATGCGCTATGAAGTGGGCACAAATGGGAACTCGCAGAGGTAGCTGCAGACACCCAATGAGAAGTGACCGACATCTGTGATCGCGGGTTATGTGCAGGGTCTGGTTCTATGTACTCAGTGCTATGCGTGTGTTTAATTCTCATGAGCTATGATGTAGGGGCCAGGGCACCCATTCATCGCGACCAAAAGCTGGGGCACAGAGAAGTTTAGCAGCGTGGCCAAAGCCACACAGTTAGTAAGCGGTGGAGCCAGAGGTTCAGCTGTACCCTGACAATGAGCTAAGCACATCTGGTAAACGCTCAGAGCTACTGTTTTTCTTTTCTCACGAGTTCATGTCTTTGTTCCTACTGTTTTAAGATTTATTGATTAATTTACTTGAGAGGCAGAGTTACAGAGAGAGGGAGAGACAGAAAGATCTGAAGCCAGGAGCTCCTTCCGGGTCTCCCACATGGGTGCATCTTCTACTGCTTTCCCAGGCCATAGCAGAGAGCTGGATCGGCAGTGGAGCAGCCAGGACTCGAACCGGCGCCCACATGGGATGCCAGCACTGCAGGAGGATGCTTACCAGCTAAGCCACGGCGCCGACCCTCCCCCACCCGCCCACTGTTTTCTGTTTCCTGACTGGATTGCCCTTCTCCATGCCCTGGGCTGCTCCTACTGCTCTGAGGGGCTGACACCTGAGGCTCTGGGACTCCCCTGCAGAGCTGGAGCCAGCTCACACTGCCTGTTGAGAACTCAGGGCTACATTTTCCAGAATGTTCTGAGTCACCTATCAGACACAGCATTATTAAAAATTTAGTTATCTAAACTTAGTTAAATAAATTATCCTAAAAGCAAGGATATCACACCTAGAACATCGCTCCCTGATAATTTTATCACAGAGCACGCTTACCCATGTACTGTAGGTGTTTTCCCTCTGTTGCTGGCTGCATGGTGGCACTACTATTTAACAGTGTGCTACTGCCTTCTCCCCAACTCTGGATCCAGAGTCACATTTGGAACTTAATGTTGGCACGACTAGGGGGTATTTACACCACAGGACTGGACAGATGCTACCCTCAAGAGTTATTTTGTCCCAGAACACCTGTTGTTAAAAACCTAACAGCACACTGTTGCTGTTTCCTAACTGTGGGACCTTGGGCAAGTGACCTAACCCTCCTGTGACACAGGGACACTTGTGCCTCATCTTAGAGTTGTGAGGAATGAACGGTGACCTGTGGAAGGAGTTAGCAGAATTCCTTCAATGGCCACGGCCACGGCCACGGCCACTGGGAAGACCGGCTTGTTATCAGGCCCCATCTCCCAGGAGCAGCCTCTCCTCTCAACCAAGCTGGGTGCCACCCGCCAGAGGTCACCTGTGCTGGGACTGTCACTCTCTGCTTCCTGGGTTCTGTGTAGAAAGTGACTGACCAGGGCTAAGAGTTTTCCCTTCTAAGCACCTAGAACAATGCCCCAGAGACACCATGTTCTCCAGATGGTCAGATTAGACTTAGATAAGAAAGAGTTCAGAGGCCACAGCCTTGAGAAACACAGAGGTCTTCCCCAATCCCATCACAGCTCCTCTCCAGGCTGAACTGCGGCGGGGACGTTGTGGTTGGAGTCACTGAAACCCCTGCCGCCTCCGTGCCCAGACCCGCTGCATGGCAAAGTCGTAGATAACACGTGTATAACACGGGGCTCCGACAGTCTCACCCGGCATGGAGGAATACGATCGAGAACTTTCCAAACCGCTCCAAGCTAGCTGGGACTGCTTTGGCCTCAAGTATTTAGAAAAGAAAAGAAAAAAAAAAAAAAGCCCTTGATGTCACATGGACAAACTCAAAAAAAGACCGCGCATACCTGGAGTGCTTTTCGAGGCCCAGGAGCCAATGACTGGAGGCCGATTTCGGGGGGAAAGGAGGGGAGAGGCGGAAGGCATGTTGAAAAATCATTTTTTGGTCTGTTGTTCTTTTGTATGAACCGGTCGCTGGCTTATGCAACGCCCAGTAATTAAAATGGCTGGAATGCCTCGCATTCTTACAGCAACGTGAAGGCGGCTAGGCTCGAAGCTGGAGCTTGAGCCAGCTGGAGGGACGCCCAGCGAGCCCATCCTGGCTGCCCCTGGGCCTAGCAGATGGGCTGGCATCTGGCTTGCAGGGGAGGGGGCTGGCCGGAAGGAGGGAGGAGTTAGCCAAAGGGTCCAGGAAGTGTTCGGGCTCCTCCCCCTTTCCCAGGCAGGTGCATCTAGGTGCATCACCTGGACCACGCAGGCAGGCACAGGCCACCCAGTTTCTGCAAGTCTCTAATGATCAGTGGTGAAGCCTTGGAATGATAAACAATGATAAAGCTGTCCTTTAGAAAACAGCTGCCATGGGCCAGGTCATGTGTTAATAATGCTACGGATATTAACTGATTCCAAGGGAAGAAACACCCAATCAGGCCCCTCCCCTGCTCAAAACTCTGGCGGATCCCTTAGTGCACTCAGAGGATTCCTCAATGGCCCCCTGGGAGGCCCAGCAGGAAGCAGCCCCACCAGGGCTGCCCTTCTCTGCCTCTCTCCATGTTCCCACCACACTGGCACTCTTCCCATCCCTGCGCCAAGCCAGGCTTGGTCCCAGCTCCAGGACTGCCCTGAGGTCTCCCTCTGCCTCCCGCAGTGCTGGTCCTTCCCGGATGCCACCTGCTTAGAGAGGGCTGCCCTGGCTGAGGGGCACGGCCATTCCCAGAGGCGGGCACCGCCCACTGTTCCAGCTTTCAGGTCTAGTCTGTGTTCAGGGTGTATGGCTATCTGAAAATATCTCATATGCTCCCGGGTTTGTGAACTCTCTCAACTAGCATGGCAGGTGCACCAGGGCAGGGCCCGTGTCTGCCTCATTCACTGCTCTATCCCCAACGCCTAGATAATGGCTCCATCCATCAGTTTTGAAATCCTGGATCCTCACAAAACCCAGTAGGGGAGACATCCTTATCCTCATTCTCCAGGTGAGAAAACGGAGCTGTGGGAGGGGTGACTTACCTGCCCAAGGACACCTTGAGGAAGTGCTGTCGTCGGGGTCTGTGTTTTGGGACAGATGTGCATAACCTCCCCGTGGACAGCTGCTTTAGGACACTGTGGGAAGCCGGCATCTGCATTTCAAGTAACTGGGACTGGGGGTAACTCTGAGCCCATTAGTAGTAGAAGGACGGTGGAGCAAAGAACGAAGAAACCCCTCCCCCCAACACACATTCTGGTCCAATTCTGCCACCCACTATGTGGCCTTGAATGAACTCATGACCGTCTCTGGGCACATTCTGGAAGGTGTGGAGGTCATTTGCTTCCTCTTCCCCGGGGACAATCACGGGACGGTGCGTGAAGCCCCGGCATTCAGATGGCCCGCTCTGGTTCTGGGATGGAGCGGGTGTGTGTGCTGTGTGGACAACTGGAGCAGAAACCACACGGAGAGGGTGATACGCTCCACCTGACCTGGGCGTGTGCTGTGTGTGTGCAGCAACGGGAACAAGCGGCTGGACTGGGCAGGTGGCTTTAGAAGCCATCAGGGTGCTCAAGAATGCACAGATGGGTGACCTGCAGAGTGTCACCGGGCGTCCCTGCAGTGTGGCCTCCCTGACTCCGCCGCACTCACTCCTGCACCTGGCCTGCCAGCCCCAGAGCCCACTGGAGCCTACTCCTTTTATTCTAACCAGGCTGGGTCTGTGTACTTTATCCCATGATACCCATCACATCGTCTTCCCACCATCAGCTTTTAGGTATCTGTTTTGTGTGGACATAATCCAGACTCGGAAAAGTTGCAAGACTTGTCCAAAGAATTACCAGGTAGTTTCCACCGGAACTCCTCCAAGGTCACCGAGGACGCTTCCTCTCTCTCTCCTCTCCTTTGGAGAAAACTGTGGACATGAGGCCCCTTGAGCCCTAAATGTTTCAGGCTGCAGGACGCCATCGCGGTCACACTGCGGAGTGCGGCAGCCCAGGGGTGAGAGTCTTGCATGCCAAACCTGAGCTCTGCTTCTCTCCGTGAGCCCTTGATACAAACACTGCACTGCTCTGGACAATAGCTCCCTGGTGTGCAACTTCAGGCCACTGAGAGCCCCATGTCCTGGGGCTGTGAGAGAGAGAAAGGACACACCCCAGGCTGAGGCTTCCTCTCTCCGCCAGGCCGGGACGAGGAAAGGGAGTGCCTCATAGCAGGGAGTACATCCGGCTCTATTGTTTCTCCTTTGAAGCGGTCTGATTCCTGGGTTTTCTCCTTCTTCTTTTTCTTCTTGGGGGCCAAGCATCCTGGACAAGCCAAGACAGAGGCTGTCATTCATCCAGTTGTATTTACTGAGCACCTACCCTGAGTGTCCCCCTCTCCAGTGGCAAACCAGGCAGACACAGCGGCCGTCCTGCGAGGTTACGGAGCCTGTGTTTGCCTGGTGGAGACAGACGAGAGACGCAGAAGCTGACAAGGAAACCTTCTCGGCAGGTCCCAAGTGCGAGGCAGACGATGAAGAGTGACTTGTGGGAGGCTCTTTATTTAAGGTAATCAGAGAAGAGTTCTTGGAAGAGGAGGAAGTTTTACTAGGTCTTTTTTTTTTTTTTTTTTTTTTTTTTTTTTTTTAATCTGGGGAAAGACCCACTGAGAAAATGTCAACCACATTTAGTTACTTGATAAACGGTTTCCTAAAGATTAAGGGCACAGTGGGATGCAGGTGCATTTTAAATCCCGATGTAAGAGCCTAATATTGGGAGCCAGCCAAGTGTTTCTCTACCCTGCTCGAATCAAACACCTTTCATGGATCATTCCATCAGCCTCCAGGGACTTCCGGTAGAGTAGGGGTGATTAGCCCATGTAGTAGAGGAGGATTCTGAGGCTGGCAGAAAGGAGTTCATTTGCATAAGAACAAGAGAAAGAAAGGAGAAGCCGGGGCCAGCACTGTGGCTCAGCGGGTTAACGCCCTGGCCTGAAGTGCTGGTATCCCATATGGGTGCTGGTTCAAGACCCTGCTGCTCCACTTCCCATCCAGCTCTCTGCTATGGCCTGGGATAGCAGTGGAAGATGGCCCAAGTGCTTGGGCCTCTACACCAGTGTGGGAGACCCAGAAGAAGCTCCTGGCTCCTGGCTTCGGATGGGCGCAGCTCCAGCTGTTGGAGCCAATTGGGGAGTGAACCATCGGATGGAAGATCTCTCTCTCTCTGCCTCTCCTCTCTCTGTGTAACTTTGACCTTCAAATAAATAAATCAAGGAAGGAAGGAAGGAGCCCTCTGACAATACCAAGATGCCACCTGGAGCCACAGGGTCAGCCTCTCAGTGCTCAGGGAGGAAAGTGTAAGTTTTCACTAAAGAAAGGAACACTGTGCAGGCATCAGACACTGCCAGCCACCCTGGCCCTGCCGTTTAGAATCCAATACACCTGCTAAGACAGAGCAGAGCTGGCTGCTCCCTTGCACGCCCTGCAGCAGTAACAAACAGGAGGAGTTCACCTGTTGGTGGTCTTTGTGTTCCCACTTAAGGGGAAAAGTAACAGGAGAGAAGAGATTGAGCAGAGAAGCAAGGTGCAGCTGTCACCTGCGCCAAGTGACTGCCACGGCGTGTGTCTGCCTGGGAGGGGCCGAGATGGCTAATGACTGCTCCTCTACCGCACAAGATCCAGGGGCGCAAGCCTTGCCCTCGCACACAAAGAGCATGCGCGTGCATGTGTTCTCTGGGGCCGAGCAGAAAGCCTGTGCTGTCGTTTGAGGGCCACACCTATGGCTGCTCCATGCCGGGACTCCTGTTCTCAGCAGGCCACTGGCACGGCGGAGTGGATGAGGGAGAGTGATGACTGAGGAGAGCCGCCTCTGCCGGTCATCTCGTGCAGCACTCCAACGTTGCCACACACACATACACACTTAGCAGCTTCAAGTCCACACGGCTTTATGCCGTGGTTTCTGTGAGTCAGGAGTCTGGGCCTGACTTAGCCAGGTCCTCGGCGTGGCTGGAGTCAAGGTGTTGCCTGGGGCTGCAGGTCCACCTGAGACCCGACTCAGGGCGATCTCTTCCCTCTCTCAGGTTGGCGTTGGCAACATTTAGTTCCCTTCCCACTGGCTGTGGGCTGGGGCCCCCCTCCGGTCCCCTGCTATTCGATGCTCTCCATAGGCAGCTCACATGCACTGTAGGCACGCTCATGTAACAGGTGCTTCCTGCCCCCTTTGCCCCGTTCTATTGGTTGGAAGCATGACACAAGGCCCGCCCACCCTCAGGGTCAGGGGTTGTGTAAGTGTGCATACTGGGAGGCAGGGGTCACAGGGCCCTCTCGGCCCATCCTCCGGAGTGAACAGAATGTTGAAAGTTCTAGAAACCAGGGACAGTTTACAGTCCTTGTAATGTTTAACTTGGCGGGGGTGGGGTGGGGTGGATAATAACTACTTCTTCTATTGCCTTAACTAAGATGTTTTATATTCAGTGTGAGCAAACTCAACACTCACTGAACTTTATAAGGCCAGCACTATTATGAAGCCCATCTCACAGCTAAGGAAGCTGAAGCACAGACAGTTCGAGCAGCGTGCCTGAAGTGACAGGCACTGAGTAGCAGTGCTTGGAGTGGGACCCGGAAGTCCGGCTCCAGAGTTCATGCCCTACAAGACCTCAGCTCTTAGACAGTGAGGTTGACCTGTTGCTATGCGAGGGCCAAAGGGCAAAAGCTCCCGGGTGATGGGTGATAGATTTGGGGTTTTGTGATGGTCAAGAGTGAGTAAGGCTGTGAGATCTGGTTGAAGTTCAAGGTCTTTAGGAAGGAGAAGTTGGGGAGAGGGTGACTCAGTTGGCGCTCAGCCAAGTGCATCTCAGAGAAGGTGTACAGGGGATTGGGCAGGGGAAAGCACGCTGGGCCAGGGATCCTTTCGGTTCTCTGTCAATAAGGGGACTTTTCAGAATTGACACCAGCAACCCCAAGGCCAGATGGGGCCCACGGAGGCCTTTGGTCTGGTCTGTGCAGCTTCTGTAAAATGCAATTCACAAACTTGCAGAAAAACTCAGATTTTGAATAATTCAGTGGTCTGGCTCCTCCTGACGGAAACAGAAAATCCGAGCTCACCTTACCTGGGCTCAGTTAGCAGGTGCTAAGAGGCAGCTGTCCAGGTTAGACTTGGCAAGGCTGCTCTAGCCTGCCACAACCCACACCACTCCTGTCGTCTCTGCCCTTGAGGCCAGGGGTCTCTCTCATGCTCACCTGTATGAAGGCCCCAGACTGTACCAGGAACTCCCAGGCAGGGCATCTTGGAAGGGAGCCAAGGAGAAAGTAAGCCTTAGTCACCTTAAGCAAATACAAGGACATTTCAAAAATTGAAAGGTAAATTTACTTTGCTGCCAGCATCTCTTCAAATCTGCATGTACAAGGGGGGTTTCAGAAAGTTCATGGACAATGCACATTATATATATATATATACACACACACACACACACACACACACATATATATATATATATATATAAAGCATGGATTTCAGAATGTTTTTTGTACCAACATAAATTTATCTTTTAATCCCATTTTTCCACCAAGTTTTTGAGGTGCCCTCATATAAGAAGGGGGCCACAGAACAAGGAAGGATCTGCGTGCCGAGGGTAACCACTGCCATGGACTGAGACCACCGCCTCACCTCCCTGGGTCTTCAGTTCTCTTACCTGTGGAAGGGGAGCGATGGTTTCTGGCCTCACTGATGGATGGGAGGATGCAGTGAGACGCGGGAGAATTGATTAACTATCTCCTGACCGTGCATCGGGGCCCAGGGCCTGAAAACCCATCCATCTTCCTTTTTACTATGGAATTTTGTTCCAGAAATCATTTTGAAAGGGAAAAATATCCCAAGCCCCTGGGGTCTTGGAAGGAGGATACTCAGGAGGGAAGCCTGTGTTGCGAGCCCTTGCTCGTTTGTTCTGTGTGCAACACTGAACACGGCTCTGGACAAGAGTGGAGGGAACGGGAGGGCACCTGCCTGAACTCCAGTTCCCTCTGCCCAAGAATCACAGCGCAGCCCCTGGAGAAGTGGGCAGCATCAGGCAATGAGCCAGGGCACCCTGAAACATTCTTCATTGCTGAACCTTGGCCTTGGCCCAGCCAATCAACCACCACGATAATAACATGAGTGCGTGGCAGACTCAGGATTCAAATCCCTCCAGTGTGGCTCCAACATCTGTGCCCTTAACCACTCCCTAGGCAGACTCCCGAGGATTTACTGAGCGTGCACCTGTGTACGGCATCACGCTGGGTACCTTGGGGGGGGGGGCGGTCAGAGGGAGGATGATGAAGTCAGGAAAGAGCAGAATCCTAAAAGATGGGTCTGCCCTGCTACAGCTGCAGGTCCTGGGAGTTCTGCAGGGCTTGGTGGCTGCAGAGTCTTAGATCATTTTTTTTTAATGTTTTCAATGGAAGGAGAGAGGAAGAAAGGAAAGCAGGAGGGAGGGAAGGAGGGAGGAAGGGAATGGAGGGGAGAGAGGAAGGAAGAAGGCAGGCAGGCAGCAGGCAGTAATGCTAACTCTCTCTAACGCTCTCATCAAGTGCTCCCCATGCCGGCTCCTCCAAGTGCTTGACCTCCCCTGTATTGTTTAATCCTCACAATGCCAACCCTGTGCTGCGCTGAATATTATTACCTCCATTGTAAGGATCAGGAAACAAGGGCTCAGGAAGTTTGGAAGCTTGTCCAAGGTCACGCAGCTGGTAAGCGAAGGAGCCAGAACCCCAAGGAGGCAGGGTCATTTCAGTGCCCAGCCCCTTTGCCAGGAGCAAAAACAGTGAGCATCTGAGGTCAAGCAGCAACCCTCCCCTTTGTAGATGGCAAGGCTTCCGGGTGTGGAGAAGCAGACAGAAACTCCAGGGTCCTCAGCCAGCGATTATGTCCTCACTCAAAGGTGGAGGATACCAAGGCTGCAGGGCTGTGAAAGGAAACCAAGCAGCCGACAGCCCAGAGGCCCTGTGGCTCTGGTGTCCACTCAGGCACAGCTGTCCTCTCACACCTGGGGTTTTCTCACTGACCTGGTCCTCGCAGGGCCAGCTGCAGCCCGTGAAATTCCAGTACAGGTCAGGCCAGCGCAAGCCAGATGTGGCACCCACACCGGGGTGCCAGCAGCTGCTTAGATTCTAACCAGGCAGGTGGACAGAGGAAGGATCAGGGCAGAAGGTTGCGGGGTTCAGTCAGGGCTCGGCGTTCCTGGGCCACGCTTGGCAAGGGCTGGAGGTGGATACAGGGGTTTGCACAGCCTTAGCCCCAGAGGGAGCTCTCTGTGCTGGCTCCTGCCATGCTTCGCACTTCTGCCCTGGTTGTCTCATTGCAGAATGGGGGTGCAAGTCTTTGCCCAGCCTGTGACAATGGGATTAAGGATTCAAGGAGTAGCTGTGGATGACATTACAGTTGTAACCTGCAAGTTACCTAGTAGTTATGTTTTCATTCATGCGTCTCCTAGTGTGGCAGTGCCTCTGGGGGCAAGGGCACAGCCTGAGTCACCCAGAACTGGGTCTGATTCCCAGCACTGCCACTAGCCAGCTGTGCGCTCCTGGGAGAGTCACTGCATGTCTCTGAGCCAGGGTGTTCTCTCCTGTGCAGTGGGAACAGTCATGTCTACTTCAGAGTTGAGGCGAAGATCAAATGAGTCAGCGCCTGGCTTGTGGGAGCAAAGAAATGACGAGTGAACAGCAATGTTTTCCTTATGGCCACCCCCTGTCTTACAGCCACAGTTCTCGGTCACGGCCATTCTCTCAGGGCAGCCTGACCTGCGGTTCTAGACAGAATAGCTATTGCAATCCAGTCCTGTAGCCACTCCCTGTAGCAATCTGATGTGTATTTGCAGGATTATTTGATTAATCAGCCTCACTCACTAAGCCAAATGGAGGTGGAAAGTATGTCCTGCCTTGGGCTACCCCTGTACCCCAGTGCCTAACCCAAGCCCAGCACAAAATAGGTGCTCAATAAATATGTGTGGGCTAAATTAGTGAAGGCAATGAGTAGTACTCCCAACTCACTGTCGCATTCCAGTTCCGATTGGCAAATATTTGTTACTGTTATTTGATTGGTAATGTTATTTGTGATTGATAATGAACATGCTAGAGTTTATATATCATTTTCTTTTTGAGAAGTAATGAGAGGGGCTGGCATTGTGCTGCAGCAGGTTCAGCTGTTGCGACACTGGCATCCTTTGTTGGAATGCCTGTTTGAGTCCAATCCAGCTCCTTGCTAGCGCACCTGGAAAAGTGCCTGGGAAAACAGCAGAAGATGGCCCAAGTATTTTGGTCCTTGCCACCCATGTGGGAGACCCAAATGGAAGTCCAGTCTCCTGGCTTAGACCTAGCCCTGACCCGACTATTGTAGCCATTTGGGGAGTGAACCAGCAGAGGGGAGACCTCTTTCTCTTTCTCACTCTCCCTTTCTGCCTTTCAAATAAATAAGTAAATAAATACGTCTTTCTAAAAAAGAATTCACCCTTTACCCAAAGAAGAAATAAGTAAGAGTACCAAGGTTGTCCTTAAAATTACATCATCCTTCTGGCCTTTCTTGGCTGGGGCCGCGGGAAATGCAGAGCCCGGGGACTGCAGGGCACCCAGGGGAAACCCCTGAGAACGGCGCCCTGAGGAACGTCATCAGTCACTGGGTCTCGATGGCAGCTGCTTGGAGAACATGGTGGTTGCACCACTGGTCCCCTTTGCCTGGAGCCTCGGTCGACAACGCTGGAAATGAGAATGACCTTGACTCCCGCTCAGATGGCGTGGACATTGAGAGGAGGCTGCTTCGGTGAACGGCCCAGACTTCTCCGCTCCTGCCCTGAGGTGCTGCTTATCAAGCGGTGAACCCGACTGCGACTCAACCGCCGGGCACTGATGGGGCAAAAGCCTTTTCTACTTGCGGTGGCAGTCCCAGACCTCTACCCCAGCACACACGGGCCTCGTGGGCCGTGGTCCAGTGTTTCCCACCAGTGGCTTGCACATTTCTGGGGTAATGCGAGATGCTATTAGATGCAGTTCTCCTAAGCTTTTTACTAAATAGTTAACTTTTTAATATAATATGTAGTAGGAAGAAACATAACGAACAAATTAAACCCATGAATTCATGGATATTAATGCTTAGGATAAGCCCAAAGTTGGCATTTAAGGAAGAGGGAGGAAATGAGTCGACCCAGGGAAAATATTCAGTAAAAATGAATAATAAACTATTCCACAGAAGTGGCGCAAATCATGACCGTGAAAAGCTACTGTGTGCGTTTCAGGCACGTTGCAATGATTTCCTTCCTCGTGTCTCTTCCCAGACATCTGGGAGTTCCTTTGGGAAAAAGCTACTTTTTATTCCCCACATCCCAACATCCAGCATGGTACCTGACACACGGGAGCTCGGTGAAGGTGAGGTGCCCAGACGCACAGGTGGCAAGCGGACGACAGAGCAGTGAGACGGGCCCAGCGTCTCCGGCACTCCCCAACCCGCTGAGGCTGGGTCCCCCGCGGTGAGCAGGGGAGAATGCTGACTGCACTCAGTGGGCGCGCGTCCTCCTCAGCAGGCCATCCTGTGATAAGAACTAGGAGAGTCGGGCTGGACCCAGGCGTGACATAAAATCTCATGTGCCCAAATGCCAGCCTCCCCCTACTCGGGTTCTCCCTACCAGACACACCTCTCAGCTGGCTGAGACGAACGAGGAGCTGACGAGACCCAAGCGCAAGGATGCCTTGGACAGGATACGCTAGTTTTGGGGTCTCAGGTGGGTCACTAAATGTCTCAGCCTTTCTCCTTCTCTGAGGGACCGCTGGTCAAGGCAGCCAAAGACTTTCTGTGGTTCTTGGAGCTTGGATTGGAGTTGGAAGGCCCACCAGGCAGGTTGCTGGGAAGAGGTGCCCGTGAACTAGAGGAACGGACGCCATGAGGCCCAGTGGCCATGTCCGGGGTTCTGGGTGGTGACCTCTGGGAGTCTCCCAGGGGCCCTTCCAGGCTTGGGAATATGTTCCTGTGAGTGTTAGGGGAGGGACCCAGGGTGACTTCCGCTGGTGATGCCCCCATGTTTCAGAGTGATGGTCAGGGCAGCTATGCCACACTCAGACAGGCAAGTGGGTTTGCTTCCCCCTTGATCTACACTTTCCACGTCCTCTGTGCCATCTGATCCTCATGAAATCCTAGTGAAGGCCTCTTAGAACAGTGCCCAGGGGCGTGGGACCTGATGGTCAAGGAAGGCTGTGCGACCCCACTGCGAGGATGTCTGTTCCGGTGCAGTGAGCTCGCCCCAAACTGGCCCAGGGTGAGGATCTGAAGTCAGAGCCCTGGTTCCAGAGGCCAGCCCTGCTGGGTGCCAGCTGTGTGACCTTAGACAAACGACACCACTTCACTTCTCTGGGCTGCAGTCTCCGGGTGTATAAAATAGGATAATAGCTGCGTCTGCCTCCTGGGGCCACTGTGGCTGCTGGGCTCCCACAGGGTCTTGTGGCTCAGTGTGTGCCTGGGAATGCACGATTCCCGTGGGGAAGGCCTCTCTGCCGGTGTGGCTGTATTCGCAGACAGGGCCGGTAAGGAGGTAACTGAGGTGAAGCGGGGTCATGAGGGTTGGGTGCTGATCTGATGGGAGTAGTGTCCTTCAAGGAAAGGACCCCAGTGAGCCCGCTCCCCGCTAGCACATGTACTACCAAAAGGCCACATGAGGTCACAGTGAGAAGGTGGCTACTTAGATGCCAGGACGCGGCAGCCGGAACCCCCATTTTGCACTTCCAGGCTCCGGAACTGTGAGAAAATAACATCTGTGGTTTTTAAGTCTCCCCACCTATGGTGCTTTGTTTTGGTGGCCAAGACAGGAAGGGTCAGAGGAGGAACAGTGAGCTCTGCAGGACAAACACTTGTCTCCCTCATCTCAGGCTCCACGGAGGACCTAAGAGAGCATGTGTTGAACAAGTGGTTGGCCAGGACACCTGTCCATTTCCCAAAACTCCCACCCATTTAAAAGCATAGACAGGCATTTGGTACTGTCGTTAAGATGCTGCTTGGGGGGCCTGCACCCCATACTGAAGTGCCTGGGCTGGCATCCCAGCTCCACTCCTGATTCCAGCTTCCTGCTAATGCACACCCTTGGTGGCAGCCGGTGATGGCTCAAGGACTTGGGTCCCTGCCACCCATACTGGAGACGGGCATTGTTTCAGGCTCCCAGCTTTGGTCAGGCCCAGCCCCAATTGTTGCGGGCATGTGGGAAGTGAACCAGCAAATGGAGGATCTCTCTTTCTTGCTCTGTTACTCTGCCTTTCAAATAAATAAAAATAATAACATTTTTGAAAGCACAAAGCTTACAGCAGAGGAGTGGGAGAGCCTTCGTTGAAGTTCTCCAGAGCTCTTGTCTGGACAGTTCCAACACCACCGCCCTGGTCTTCCTGCCTCCAGGTCACCCCTCCTGCAGCCAGCAGGAGCTCTCTAAAATGCACAGTGATCATCCCAGCCCCTGACTGCCTGTATCCGAGGGCTGCCATGGGAGAGTACGACACACTGGGTGGCTTACAATGACAGCAATGTACCCTCCTGTGTCCCAGTTCCCTCTTAGAAGGGCACCAGCCTTGTTAAAGCCTGCCCTGATCCCACATGAGCTCATTTCAACCTGATCACAACTGCGAAGACCCCATTTCTACTAACGGTCACATTCATGGGTGCTGAGGGTTAGGACTGGCACATAGCCTTTTTTTTTTTTTTTTTTTTTTTTTTTTTTTTTTTTTTTGAGAGGTAGAGTTACAGACAGTGAGAGGGAGAGACAGAGAAAGGTCTTCCTTCCGTTGGTTCACTCCCAAATGGCTGCAATGGTTGGAGCTGTGCTGATCCGAAGCCAGGAGCCAGGTTCTTCTTCCTGGTCTCCCATGCGGGTGCAGGGGCCTAAGCACTTGGGCCATCCTCCACTGCTTTCCCAGGCCACAGCAGAGAGCTGGACTGGAAGAGGAGCAGCCAGGACTAGAACCAGTGCCCATATGGGATGCCAGTGCCACAGGTGGAGGATTAACCTACTGCGCCACGGCACTGGCCCCTGCGCTTATCCTTTTAGAGCGCCACCCTTTGATGGTTAAAAAACCCTTGTGGCCTCCCAGTCCTCAGGACACAAGATCCATTCTTGGCTATCTCATCGAGGCACCCACTTCCTCTCCCTCCAGGGCGGCCCCTCTTCTTTCCTGTCCTTGGGGCCAGCACACTGGCACATGTGCCCAGGTCTTCCTGCCTTGCCTCCCGCTGGTCCAGCTACCAGCAGCTCCACCCCAAACCCTGTCCACTTCTGAATCCTCTTGCAAGGCTCACACTGGGCATGAGCTCTGCCTACAACCTCTCTCATTTTCCCTTCTTCCTCTTCAGGTCAAAGTAGCCCTTCCTTCTCCATGTACCCTCCACCTAATTCTCTTGCAGGCCTTGTAATACTTCACGGTAGTCAGTGCGTTATCTCCCTCACTCCACCAAGTCCTCAGTGCCCAGCCTAGGGCCGGGCATGTAGACCAGGAGATGCAAACTGGAGCCTCCTGGGCTAGACTTAGCTGGATGTCTGTGTTTTTATTCAATCTGCATGGTATTGACTATAATGTAAAATAGCTACCAATAATAAAATAGAGAAAATTTCTCATGAGAAAAGAAAACTAAAACGCCAGCTTCTTTTGAGAAGTGGGAGGGTTTGGTTATCTGAGGTCTTTATTTCCACCTAGTCACAGTTTTCTGGAGCTGGACCTGTGCCTGTCTGTTTAGACAGGAAGTGCAGTGACACCTGGTCTCGCCTGTTCACTAGTGCATCAGCAGTGGCTGTGTTTGCACTGTAGCACTGGAGCTCAGTAGTTGTAACAGACTTCGGGCGGCCCTGGACATTTGCTACTTGAGACTGGCATTAGTTTCCTGTGGCTGCTGTAACAAACTAGCACAGAACAGGTGGTTTGAAACAATGTAACTGTTCCCTCCCAATATAGCTGTCAGAAGTTCAAAATCAGTTTCTCTGGGCTGAAATGGAGGTGCTGGAAAGCCCACACTCCTTGGGGGAGGCTGGAGAGGAATCTCAATCTCGCCTCTACCTTTTTCTGGTGGCTGCCAGCATTCCTGGACGTAGGGCCGCAGCCACCCCATCTCTTGTGGTCAGATTGCCTTATCCTTTTCTGTCAAAGTTCTCCCTCTCAGGGCCAGCACTGTGGCATGATGGATAAAGCCGCTGCCTGTGATGCCGGCATCCCATATGGGCAGCCGGTTTGTGTCCCAGCTGCCCCACTTCCAATCCAGCTCCCTGCTAATGGCCTGGGAAAAGCAGCAGCAGATGGCCCAAGTGTCTGAGCCCCTGCATCCACATGGCTCCTGGCGTTAGCCTGGCCCAACACTGGCCATTACAGCCATCTGGGAGTGAACCAGTGGATGAAGCTCTGTCAATAAATAAATACATAATGTTTTAAAAAATTAAAATCTCCCTCTGCTTGCCTTTTATTAAAGACTTATTTCAAAGGCAAAATGAGAGAGAGAGGGAGACACACATATACATAGAGAGATCTCCCATCCGCTGATTCACAACCCAGAGGGCCTCAACAGCCAGGGCTGGGCCACCAAAGTCACGAGCCAGGAACTCCATCCAGGTCTCCCAAGCACGAGGGCCATCATCCATGGCCTTCCCAGACACAGTAGCAGGGAGCTGGCTCAGAAGCGTCTGGACTCAAATTGGTGCTCCGATATGGGAGACGGTGGCCTTGTAGGTGGTGGCTTAAGCTGCTTTACCACAATGCCAGCCCCTGTCGACCTCTTATAAAGCCGCACGTGACTGCATTTGGAGCCCAGCCAGATGGTTCAGGAAAATCTGCCCATCTCAAAGTCTTTACCTTGACCTTTTTTTTTTTTTTTTTTTTTTTTGCAAAGGTCCTTTTCTCAAATAAGGTGACACTGATAGGTTTTTGAGGATTAAGATGTGGGTCTTTGTGGGGTGTGTGTGGCATTTTTCAGCCTATCACATGGCCCTTCAGACAAAGGCCTTGCGAGCCCCCCTTCTAGAAGGACAGGGAAGTGACGCCCAGGCTGGACCACAACCCACCCTTCTAGATGCCTTGGTGCTCACTCTGTGTTCCCACCTGACCCGCACTCGGGGTCCCTCTTTGTTGACCGCTTTCCAGGACTGCTTTTGTCCCCCTGGTCCCCGACTCCTTCTCCTGCAATAAAATAACAAGATAACGCCAACTTCTGCAATGTTTCTGGACCTCCTGGTCTGGCTTTTACCACCCCGCGGCCCAGCGCTGTCCTCGCGGACAGGAAGAGAGAATGTTTGCGGAGAGAAGGGCTGCTTTCCAACGTGAAAGCCGCTCCTCACCTTCCTTTTCAGGCCTGACGGACTTTCCAGATGTCCTGGGAGGGCCCTGCTCCATCCTCTCTGGGCTATTTTATCCCAGCCTCGCACAACCAGCCAACCAGCCTTCCCAACTGAGCTGCTGCACTTCCCCAACCTTCCTGCAGACCTGCCCCCTGAGAAATGCATTCTCCACACCCTTGTGTGAGCTAGGAAACAGAGACCTGTGTTCAAGTCCAGTGCAGGAATGCGGGGCTGAGGGACCCCTTGCGCTGGGGGTGAATTGGTAGCGCACAGGCTCATGGGCCATCTCTGTGTGGGCTGGGTATCCTTTCACTCAGCCCCCAAGCTTGGCAATGAACCAGGGATACTGTTCGCCCTCTGGGGGTGTGTCTGAAAGGGGCCATCTTCTGCACTGAACAGGGACAACCACGTTCTCGGGGACCTGTGTGTTGTGTGACCCTCTCCAGGGATGGAGTAGGCAGATGTTATCTACCGCTTATGAGAGGGGAACTGAGACTCAGAGAGGTCAAGTAACTGGCCAGATGTCACACAGCCAGGAGGCAGCAGACCTGGTCCTGCAGCCCATTCCCCAGCCGGGAATGTTTCCACCAACTGCGGCAGGTCCACTGTGCAGCAGAGGCTATGTGGAGAGCACAGACAGCCTGGCCCGGAGGTAGGGGCTGCCTCCGGTGCCCCCATCACCAGCTCTGCAGGTGAACTTTTTCTCTCTGGTGGCACTCAGTCTTCAGAAGTCCAACATCCGTATGGTGGGCAAGTTGAGAGGGTCGGGCTGGGCACAGAGCATAGTGATCATAACCAACAGCTATCTGAGTCCTTGTTATGTGTCTGCACTGTTCCATGAGCCACATGGACATTAACTCCTGTAACCCTCACGGCATCCTGGTAAGGCTGGTGTTCTGTGGTCATCACCTTACAGAGGACAAAAACTGAGAGCCTTGTTCGAAAGCCATGCACCCATTAGTGGGGAACCTGGAGTTCCAGGAACAAGGAGCTGCTGTACTACATGCAGATGGGTGAGAGGGGGCCTCGCTGATGGGGCAGAGAGCAAAGGCAAAGAGAGCCATGCGGGATTCGGGGGGAAGAGTTTGCAGACCAAGGGGAGATCAACCACAAAAGGTCAGAGATGCTGGAGGTGGAGAGGGTGAGACCACCGAGGACCCTGCAGCCCAGGGTAAGGAGTTCGGCTGTTATTCAGAGTGAGCGGGAAGCCACTGCCGGGCTCTGAGGAGGAGTTGTGACTGACTGACGCCGGAGAGCATCAGTTGTCTGCGGGGAGCAGAAGAGACTGGTGGGGGCTCCAGGGCAGAAGCAGAGCAGATGGCAGCCTTCTGTGGTGATGGGGACTTGGAGCACTGGTCAGCAGCAGGCATGGCCAAGTGTGGTCAACGCTGCTTATCTTGAAGGTGTGCTTGGCAGAATGTGCCAAGGGGCTGGATGTGAAGAAACGGAAGTCAAGGGCGACCTTAAGGCTTTGGCGGTGATCCAATCAGAGGAGTTTCCACTGGGCGAGACGGCAGAGTCCACAGGTTGAGCAGTCAGAGAAAAGAAGTCAAGTGGTGCTTACGTATTCAACTAGCAGAGCCTGGTGGGAACCCAAGCAGGGATGCTGAAGAGGTGGCTGAGCCTGTCTAAACTTGGCAGCTGTCAGCACACAGATATTGGAAGTCATGAGACTGAATGAGTCCACCGCGCGAGGAAGGGCAGGTGGGAGAAGCTACACCTGGAGCGCTCCAGTGTTCAGAGGACAGGAAGACAAGCAGGCATCCTCAAAGGTGACTGAGCGAGCAGCCGGTGAGAACTGAGAGAATGTTCCAGAAACCGAGCAAGGACAGTGGTTCAAGTAAGTGGAATGATTGGCTAGGCCAAATGAAGCTTCTTTTTTTTTTAAAGATGTATTTATTTATTTGAAACTCAGAGTTATATAAAGAGAGAAAGAGAGGCAGAGAGAGAGAGAGAGAGGTTTTCCATCCAGTGGTTCACTCCCCATCTGGCTACAATGGCCAGAGCTGGGCTGATCCGAAGCCAGGAGCCAGGAGCTTCCTCTGGGTCTTCCCATGTAGGTGCAGATGCCCAAGGACTTGGGCCGTCTTCTACTGCTTTCCCAGGCTATAGCAGAAAGTTGGATCAGAAGTGGAGCAGCGGGGTCTCGAAACGGAACCCATATGGGATGGTGGCACTGCAGGCAGCAGCTTTACCTGCTGCGCCACAGCACTGGCCCCTAAATGAAGCTTCTTAGTAAAGTAAAGTGAGGTCTGAAATTTGGCCATTATGTTTAACAACATGGAAGCCACTGATGACCATGCCAAGTCAAGGGGTGGGGGTGAATTTAAAAGAAAAGAAAGCCCAGAAGTATAGGCTTTTTGCTACAAAGAGGATATTAAAGCATGGGTAGTAACTGGTGACAAAAACAAGGTCAACAGAAGGCTTTTATTAAGTAGAGATTACAATGGCATGTTTCAGTATTGGAAATGACTCACAGAGAAAGCAAAGAGGATGCAGGATATGAGAGAGATGCTGTTGGCACAACATCCGAGAATTGGAGAGTGTGATGTCTACAGCACCTTGAGCAGGAGCGCAGGATTCATCCCGGGACCGAGAGAGAAGGCAGCGTATGGGGGGGGGGGGGGGTCGGCACCACAAGGAGGGTGGATATGGTGGTTGGCCGTTCTCTTCTGACCACATCTGATGTTTTCAAGGACAGCATCAACCTCATCACCAGGGAGGGTCTACAGATGGAGGATCTATGAGCCACATGGGAGGACAGGATGCAGAGCTGAACAGCTGCCTGGAGTGGGAGAGTGAATGTGAGAGGCCAGGATGGTGGGACACTCCAGTAGTCCTGAGTCACCCAGCTGATGGTCACATTCTTCTCCAGTCATGTTGCGATGTAGTGCAGTTTGATCACCTTTGCGTCTGAGAAAAAAAAGACACAGAGTGACATTTGTAGTAGCAAAGCAATTCTGAGCACGTGTTTGAAGTGCCCGTGGGATACGGCTTTCAGGCGGCTGGAAGGCGGCTGATTACATATGTGGTCTTGGATAAAGGTAGACTCGTCAGAAATGAGCTGGTACTTGAATGTGAGAACCAGGTGAGGGTTCTAAGGAGAGAAGAAAAAAGTAAAGAGAGTTGGGCATAAGCTTAGGAAACATCCTTAGTTAAGAGGTAGAGAGAAGGCGGCAGAGAAAGGAGCTAAAAATAGGGATGAAGCAAGTTTTTTCCTGAGCCTAGAAATGAGATAGTTCAAAGTAAAGGAGTATAAAAGCATTCAAGGAAGCCAAGGGGCCAGCATTGTGGCGAAGTGGGTTAGGATATGCCTATGATGCCAGTATCCCATATGGGCATCCCAGCAGCTCCGCGTGTATCCCCCTGTTTATGTGCTTGGGAGAGCAGCAGAGAATGGCCCAAGTGCCTGGACCCCTGCCACCCATGTGGGAGACAGATAAAGCCCCTGGCTTCGGTCTGGCTCAGGCCTGAGTATTGCAGCCATTTGGGGAGTGCGCCAGCAGATGGAAGATCTCTCTCTCTCTCTGTCTCTGCTTCTCTCTCTATAGCTCCACCTTTCAAATAAATAAATACATCTTATTTTTTTTTTAAAAAAGGAATCCAAGAACAAGGAGAAAAATAGGTGAGTTTTCCCAGAAGGAAGCTAGGGCTAAATAATCTCAGAGCATTTAGCCAAAATGCAAAGAAAAGAAATTCATGAGCAAAAAGATAAGGGTAATGAAGTAACAGGCCCAAGAGAAATTATTGTGTACAATAAGATGAGCTCTACATTCAATGTGCTCTCTTTATAGTAGCATTACATTAACATAAGAGGTATAAAAAACACTAATATGAGCTTTTGAAGGAAAAAAGGATTGATTGAAAGAGAAATGATACTTAAAAGACATAATGGAAGACAATGTTCCTGAACTGAAAAAAAAATCTGAATCATCAGATCAAAAGGATGGCCTAAGTCCTAGAAAAATTAACAGTAAATTCAAGACAAATCTGATCATGATTCTGACTGCTAAAGAGAACATCTTACACATTTTCAGAAAAAGACAGATTACAGTGTACTTACAAAGGAAAGAGGAGAATGGCACCAGATTAGTCATCTGCAACACTGCAAGTTCAGAGACAGTGGAACAATGTTTGCAGACTAATGAAAGAACTGCATTAGGTCCAGGATGACTTTACCCAGCCATGATAACATTCATATTAGGAGGACTCCACGGTACTCAAAGAATACCATCCATGTAACCCTTCCAAGAAAATTATTTAAGGAAGTACTCCAGTCAAATGAAAATTTAATCAAAGCAAAGATCTCAAAATGAGGGAAGACAAAGCACATAAGTAACTCTGCTTCTGTGTGTGTGTGTGTGTGTAATCACCAACAATTCCTTGAGAGAGTAATCCAGGAAAAGCAATAGGAGCAGAAACTAGATTGTAGGAAAAATAAAAGCAGTAACTAAAGAATAGTCCTTCAATAAATGTGGGGATAAAGCAAGAAGAGATCACTCAGGGATCAAAAGAATATTTGACTTTATTTACAAAAGCAAAATCCAAGCAAGCTTGTAGGCAAAGGAAAAGGAATCATGATTACAGGGTGCACAAATAACAGATGTGACTCTCTGATACACCTTTGATCAATGCCAAAAACTTGACAATAGGGTTCTTTCTATTCCTTAAGTTACAAGCCTTCAACTAGCTTGGATTTGGGGGGCAGAGGTAAAGAGAAAGAGAAAGAGAGAGTGAGAGAGAGCGAGAGAGAGAGAAGGAGAGAGTCAGGAAGAGAGGAAAAAGATGAGAGGCAGGGGAGAGGTGAAAAAAAAATCTATATGGATAACCAACCATCTATGAGAATTACACACACTGCACATGTGTCTTTATATATAGTAGATTTCATTTTGGAATCTGAGAGTATATTCTAGTCAGTGCACAGACAGCTGGGATATGTTACTACTACCCATCACTACACAATCAGAGTAAATTTTTGAAGGCGGTTACAAAGGACTGATACTTTTTCAAGAAAGGATGAGTTAAGATGTATTTGGGAGGGTAGCCTGGGTGCCTGGGGGAAAGCATCAAGACGTCTGGTTCCCAGTGGCATGATGAACACACTGCAAAGCCCCATGGGGGAAGGGCCAGGAACGCAGGACAATATCAGGTAATTTCATAGGGCTGGGCATCTGGCACAGTGGCTAAGCTGCCACTTGGGACACCTGCATCCCACACTAGAGTTCTAGGTTCAATTCCCACCTGCACTCTGCATTCCATCTTCCTGCTCATGCACATCCTGGGGGGCAGCAGGTGATGTCACCACTCAAGAGCTTGGGTCCCTGCCACCTACATGTAAGACTTGGATTGAGTTCTGGGCTCCTGGCTTCAGTCTGGCCCAGCCCCCAATTGTTGCAGGCACTTGGGGAGTTAACCAGTGGATCGATCAATCGATCGATCTATCCACCTCTCCTTTTCTCTGCCTTTTCTATAAATTAAATAAATAAATGAATAAAAACTGGATGTCTTTATAAAAAACTTCATTGCATAAGGATGGGGCTTGCTGTGTGATGCAATGGGCACAGCCTTCTGAACCACAGAAATTCAAATCTTGGCTCTCATCTGCTGTAAGCCCCTGAGAAAATGATTCCACGTCTCTGAGCTTTGGGTTTCTCATCCATTGAAACAACAACAGTCCTGGCTCGAGTCCCACCTACACCTGCAGTCTTCCTTCCTGCAGTTGGCCACACTGTGTACCTTCCCCCAGTCTCCATTCTCCTATCTCCCTCTGGAGCAGAAACGCTAGAAAACCACACTCAGCCATCTGGACAAGGAGCCAAAGCAGGACACTTACTGCGTGGAGCTGCCTGGGTTTTCAGGATGGCTCCCTGTAGATTCTTGTCTCAGTCTGGTTCCTTGGGCCTCCACACAGCCTGTGTTTGAGGCCTGCACTCCAGTCACTTGGAAACAGGATCACACACTCAGTGGTACGCGAGCCTTCTACAAACACTGAGTTATGGGGGTAGGCATTTCGCATGGCAGTTGAGACGCCGTGGGGGACACCACATCCTTTACAGGAGTGCTTGGCTTCGAACCTAGTTGCTCTGCTTCTGATTGAGCCTCCTACAAGGCACCACCGTGAGAGGCAGCGGTGATGGCTCAAGTGCCTGGGTCACTGCCACCCACTTAAGAGATCCAAAGTGAGTTCCCGGCTCCTGGCTTTGGCCTGGCCCAGCCCTGGCTGTTAAGGGCATCTGGGGAGTGAACCAGCAGATGGACGTTTCTCTCAGTCTCTTTCTCTGTGTCTGCCTTTCAAATAAAATGAAAGTAAATAAATATGCTTTTAAAATGGACAGCCACTCTCCGTCTCTGGGCAGAGAGGTGCACACTCTCCCTCCCCTTCGCAGAGCCTTTCCCGGGCTGCTGCCAGAACAGCCAGGCTTGGGCTCCCTGTCACGTGTCTGGCTCTCCCAAGGGGCCTCCCGGCATGTGGTGCGCTCTCCTCGCCATGTGACCCTCCCCTGCTGTCACCCTCTTGTTCCTGGCCTGGGCCTGTCATTTTCTCATTATCGTCACCACCCCAGACCCAGACTTGTCCTCTGCTTTCCTGTTTCCAATTAAGTGTTGTCCCCTCAGGCCTCCCGGGCCACACTGTTCCCTGGTTACCAGAGAGGAAAATGACAGCATGCAAAGGAGGGAAAGTCCCACTGGCCAGAGGCACCCAGGGCAGGGGGGCTGCCTGCAGACTGTGCAGACCCCAGGGGCACGTGGAGTGGGTGAGTGGCTTTGGCGGTGGACACGGGGTGAGCTGTGCTTGCTTTCCACATCTTGTGCTTTCTTTTCACAGCTGCTGCTCCTTGCAGACCCCAACATTCCAGTTCCCAGAGCTAATTTTAGCTTCCTGGGACCGGCATGTTCTGCGTGACCCTCGGCCCTGCCTTGCCCCTGTGCTCCGTGTTTGTTCCTGCCCTTGCTTCACACAGCCCACACTCACACCCCCTCTTACGGTTCCCAGCCCCACAAGCCAGTGGAGAGTCGCTGTGACCCAGGCCCGGGAAGAGTGAAGTGGCTCAAGGACCCTCAGGAAGCCAGAAACTGAATATCGGGCTAGGGTGGAGACACGGGAGGGGATCCTGGAAGGACAGAAGAGAATGGAGGTGGGGAATGGCTTCCTGCCACCGTAATAAGGAGATGGTATGTTTATGGCATCAGTCATCATGAACTCATGGTCTTCCTAGAGCTTGGGGAGCGGGGAAATTGTGGGAGGACAGACAGATGGAATACACCATTGCCTCCCACTCCCTTGTTGAGGCAGCACGTGAACTTGACCTTCTGAGGATGCTGGGTTCACATTCTCACTGTGTTCTCCAATCACCAGGTGGACATTGCACTGAATATAAAGTGCAAGAAACAGAGGTCCCCTTCCTGCCTCTCGTTCCACAGTGAGGGTCCGGAGGCTCAGAGATGTGACGTGACCAGATGTCAGTCCAGAGCCAAGGCTAAGACTAGAAACTCGGTCTCCCACCTTCCAGCCCAGGGTTCTTTCTGGCCACTGAGCTGCCTCCTCCTGTTTGTCTGCTCCATTCCCTGTGAGCTGAGCATGGGGCATGGGTTCCTCCCGCACCTGCAGCAGCTGGGCTGTTGGGTGCCTCTCTCCCAGACTTGCTTCCCCAGCACAGCCTTTGCCTGTCTCTTTCCACCTGCCGGGGAATCCCCTGCTGGGAGCCGTGAACAGTTACAGGAAACAGGGCAATTCCCTTCTGTGCCCCACCCTGGATTCTGCCAGTTCCTCAGGAAAAGCTGATTAAGAACTTTAGGGTCTTCAGGGTCAAGCCACCCGCTGGGACCCCCAGATCCCACATCACAGTGTCCAGGTTCAAGTCCCGGCTCTGTTCCTGATTCCAGCATCCTGCTAGTGTGCACCCTGGGGGGCAGCAGATGATGGCTCAGTAGGTGGGTTCCTGCCACCCATACTGAAGACCTGGATTGGGTCCCTAGCCTCTGGCTGCAGCCTAGCCCAACCCTAGCTTTTGTGGGTACTTGGGGAGTGAACCAATAGATGGGAGTGCTCTCTTTCTCTCTAATGAGTAAATAAGACTAATTTAAAAATAGCTGGCCCCTTCCCTCAAATTCTTCCCCGACTTCAGGGGCCTGCTGTCCCATACCTCATTCCGTTTCCCCAAAATCCCTTCCTTGCCCTCCGTTTTGGGTCCAGAGCTTTTGTCTCCAGGGGAAGGGAACCAAAGGTACCTGCTGGAGCAGACTGTCCCAATGGCTTCACGGGGACCTCTGAGCCTGAGGGGCCCTCCAGACATCCTGTGGATGTGCCAGGTGCCCAAGACAGCACCTACCACAAGGGGAACAGCTCAGACAGACTTCTGGATTTGAATCCAGCCTTGCCTCGGTTTCCACATCAGCGAAATGGGAATGAACCATGCAGGTGTTTTGTGAAGAAGAAATGCGTGCAGACGATTTGTGCAAATGTAAAATTGTATCAAGCAATACTCTTCCAATTAGAGCATTTGATTAATTTACTGCATATGTTCCATATTTTTGCAAAGATTTAATGAGGTAATATATTTAAATTCATTCATTCATGCACAGTGTCTGGCTCATAGCAAGCTCTTAGTGAATGATTCTGTCTGTCTACCATTGGTGCCCTTGAGGACCATGTTATCAGCGACCCTGAGATTTAGAGAGATGGAGGCGACACTCCCTGGGTCACGCGGCCTGTTAGTGGGGAACCAGAGCAGGTCCCCGAGTCTGTGGGACTCTTCTGCTGTGGATCCCAGCCCAGCTGGCTCTGCCCATCAGCTCCTCCCTGGCTTCCTGGCTGCAGACACCAGGTTTCCCTGACTTGTGCATCTCTGTGCCCTCAGAGAAGTGACTTACCCAAGGTCCTGTGGCTTGGTGCACCAAAGGAGAAACGGAACCCAGGTCCCCCGAATTAACTCCCAGGCTGGCACTACTTCCACCGCAACCTTGCACGTTCTCAGTCCAGTTCAGTGTAGATGTGCTAGGAGAAAAAGACAGTCATTTTCTGTGTGTGTGTGTTGGCTGTTCCCACTGCATCGGGAACTGAGACGTACCACAACAGAGGGGTGCAGAGGGTCAGAGGGCAAGAAGTTCTGGTTCACGCTCCACTGCTGTGTCCACGGTGCCAGTCACTCAGCGCAGACGCCTGTCTCATTCCTGCTTCAGGAAAATGGAACCCTCTGCAATCTCTGGGATGCCAAGACACCCACCCCCTGCCCACGCTGTGGAGAAATGGGCTCAGGGCAGCCTCCCGAGAGCCCTCCCAAAGCCCCACGGGCCTCTGCTTCCAGGGCTCCCCTGCCTCCCCACCCCCACTCTGACCATCTCCCAGGTTATTTTAAGGAAAGTTCCACAAGACAAAACCTCACTGGGACATTGATGTCTGAGGGTTTGGTTCTTCCTGCCTTCCACTGGAGCCTGGTTTTGAGGTCCTTTCGCTGAATCACTCAGCCCAAAGTAAATAAATACACGGAGGAAGGAAATCTCGCTCAAAAGGAATTCTGTTGTCACCTCTCCAAAAAAGTTACTTTCTGCAGGACCTGGCTTCTTGGGAATGAGACCTCACTCAGGGGGCACCCCCAGTCCCCTCTAAGAGTATGCAGAACTGGCTTCCCAGCCCCCAGGGCCAGCTGGTGGCATTTCTGCCTCTGGGTGGCCTGACCTTGCCACTGACCTTCCCCTCCCTTCCAGGGAAGAAGAACCCGGAGTGACCTGCCCTCAGGACCCAACATCCTGTGGATCTGATCAGCTTCTTTTGATGGGGGGTGCCCCCCCTTCCCGTGACCTGGGTTCTTCCCCTTCATGAAAATAAAATGACAGAGAATCCGCGATGATCCAACTGGTCCAGTCCCCTCACCCAGCCAATCCTGAGGCCAGGAGGGCTGCAGTGACTGGCCCTGGGTCACATGGCACCTTTGCGGCAGTGCCGAAACCAGAATTAGAGATGTGCTGCCCCCCCCCCCCGCAGAATTTGACCATCAGATGAGTCAGTGAACCCCAACTTTCCACCTCCCAACCTTCAGAGGCCACCCTTCTCCGGATCCCATTGCCACGTACCCCAAGAGCTCCCCCTGCTGGGGTGAAAGGGCTGAGATGGGAGGTTGTGAGAAACCTAAGGGAGAACACCTTACAAAGTCTGCCCCCAGGACCAGCATGGGACCAGGTTGAAGTCTCCTGGCTTTCTTAAAGCACCTGCTCTCTTGACTTGCTCAAAATCCATCCCTTGCCTCACTTCCAGGCCAGCCCTTGAGAGTCCTGACACTCCCCTACGCCCATCTCCTCTCTGTCTGTCTTAACGCTGCCCTCTCTGGGTAGTGCGGATATGGATTGGTCTGCACCTGGGGGAAGCTGACCCACGCCTCTGTCCATGGGGTGCCCTGAGTATCTCCTCTGTCAACCTCCCCATGGAGGGGGAAGGAACGACGGCTGTGCAAGGTTCCACCTCCCGCTCGCTTGGGGACCCTGGTGAGTTAAGTTGCCCTCAGCTCGCCCTGCTGTGAGAATGAGATTTAATGGCATAGTTTAGGGGAAAATAAAGCGCCAAGCAATTACTCAGTAATTGATTGCTTTCTCCTTCACCTGAACCGCAGGGCAGGGGAGCAGAATGGAGGCGGAGCCCAGCCTGGTGTTGTGTGGGGCTGGTGTTGTGTGGGGCTGGTGTTGTGTGGGGCTGGTGTTGTGTGGGGCTGGTGTGGTGTGCACACAAAGCAGGCGAGCATGTGGCAGCTGGGAACACCTCTCAAGAATCGCTGGATCTCAAGGTTGGCAGGAGCCACCTTTCCAGAAACTCACGGACATAGGCTAGTCAGAGGCAGATCTGAAACCCTCGTAGCTGCTCCACGATCCAGAATTCCATCCCAGACAGATCCCACCACGACTGCAATTTTCATCATTAACTGATAGCTGTGGACTCATTCCTGAGTTGACCATCTATCTGTCCACTCAGAGGGGATGGAAGGTTCAGGAAGGCTAAGTGACCTTCCCAAAGCCACACAGTGAATCACTGCATTTCCAAGCACTTGTTACACACCTACTGTGTCCCTGGTAGCCTGAGACATGCCTCGGTAAGTGAGGTCACCTGCGCTCCTACTCTATAGCTCCTTCCATCCCCGCTTGCTTGCTGCCTCTCCCATCTGGACATCACAATTAAATACCAGGCTTGAGCAACAGGAAGATGTCAAGAGGTTGGGATACAAAGTTAGGAGTAAAGTTTAAACATATGGTCAATGGGCAGTGGTCCTCTATGGGCACAGTGCACCCCTTAGGGTGTAGTCTGGAAACTTCAGGAAGGCTATTGGTTGGCATTACTAGCAATGGGCACTGTGGGAGTGCTATGGTTTGAGTATGCCTCTACCCATCAAAGGTTCTCGTACTAGAATCTCCTTCAGCAGCGTGATAGTGTTGAGGTGGTGGAGCCTTTAAGAGATGGGGCTCAGTGGAAGGTGGTTAGGTCATTTGAGAGTGCCACCCTTGGAAGGGACGAATGTACTTCTCACAGGGTCCTGAATAGTTCCCATGAGAGTGGGCTGCTATAAAATGGGCAAGCCTGGCTCTTGACTCCTTCCGTCTTCCTGTCTTGCCATGTGAGCTGACCTCTCACACGTGCTGCTCTCATGATGCCACCTGCCAAGCTGTGATGTCTGTAGTTGGGAGGCCCTCACCAGAGCCCAGCTGAGACGGGCACCACACTCTTGAGTCTCCAGAATTGTGAGCTAAATCAACCTCTTTTCTTTACACCTGATCCAGCCTCAGGTATCTTGTTACAGCAACAGAAAACAGACTAAGACAGCACACATAGAGGAAGGGGCTAGGAATGCCCCTGGGGAGAGTGCACAGATGAGAGCTGTCCCACCACGCGCCCAACAGATGGAAACCCATTTACACCCATCTGAGGCGAGAACCCAACTCCATGTTAAATTCAAACACAAAGCATTCGGGCCAGGAGAATTTGCAATATTCACTTTTTTCCCCCAAATATGCAGCTGCCATAAATTCAGGGAAGATACCACTTTGTTTTAGGTGAAACATTACCAAGAGTTGTCAACCATTTCCAAAAATTATGCCACTCATGGTAACTCCGCTTTGGACAGCTGCTAGTGAAACATCTCAGCTCAGACTTGTAGCTACAACCTTTGTGGTCATTTTATGCATGAGTGCAAGCAGCAATTTTATTATAAATTATTTCTATTTGATTTTTTCTTTACATGACAGCTGGGACTCTCCATTCTTTTTTTCTTTAGAAAATTGTGCATGTGTGTTAACTATGGATTTTATTCAACCCAGCACAAAGGGCATCACAAGGTTTTTGTTATAGACAAGGGACTGCACGTGAGAAGGTCGGGGGGCACTGCAGTAGGGCCGGTGAAGGGTCGCCTACGATGGGACAGCTGTAGATTCTTTCTTGTCACACTGCTCAGGACAGAAAAGTGACATCTGTGCTTATGGGACTTGGAGTAGACCTGGGGCATGAGTTCCTGAATGAGAAAGCTATTTGTCTTTAGAGTCTTTAGCTAAATGAATGGAAAGAATACTACGGTTGGCATCAAAAGACCTGAGTGCAAATCTTGGTTCTGCTACTCCCTCGCTTTGATACTGGGAAAACCTCCTTGGCCTTTGGCTCTCCATCATAAACGGGGCCCCATGGACCCGAACAAGCTTATCTTTCCCTGTAACTTTTCCTGGTTCTAACACTGGTCTTCAAGGACTTCCAAGATTGCTTATGCTTCCAGAACAGTCATGGTGGGTGTGGGGGGCAGGTGGAAGTGAGAACAGCAACCGCCACCAAATGGAACTAGGGATTCCACCTTGGACAGAACATTTTATTTCTCCAAGCCTCCATTTTAGCTTTGGTAAAACAGAGATTGTGGCCGCCTTACCTCAATGCGGTCGGGAAGTCTGACAACATGGTATTTGCCAAAAGCTCCATAGCCCTCAGGAAACGTTTGATGTTAGTGTCCTTCCTCCAACCTCCCCCCTTCCTCAACTCCTCAGGGCCGATGTCCAAGCTCTGCCCCAGTCCTTGGCTCCCACAGCAGGGCTGTGGAGGGAGGGATCTGGAACCCCGCTGCGTCTCCACATCATGCTTGCACAGGGAACAGACACGGGGAGCCCCTGCCTACCCAGGGGAGTTCCCGCCTCCCTGGCTGGGCCTGCTGTGGGGCCCGTGGGGAGAAACGTGACTCAGCCGGGGAGAATTTCTGGAGGCCTTTCTGGCCCTGACCCAAGGCTCCCCCAGCAGGAAATGCAGAGGGAAGCACTTTCTCAGCCTGGGGCCTCTGGGGAAAGGGTGTGGTCGGATGGAGACTCTGAGTGCGGCAGGTGCAAAGGCGCCGAGAGCAGAGTCAGTTCAGAGAACATCTGGGAACTTGCTGGGGTTTGTGATGTGGATCAGAGTGAGGGCGAGGGAAGAGCCAAGGTGAGTTACCATGTTTGAGAAACCTGTGTATCTTGCCCAGAGGCGGAAGGTCTGTGGTCACAGAATAGGATGGCCCTGGGGGCTCTGGGATGGTTCAGTAGTCAATGATTGGGAGAATGACAGACATAAAGCGAAGAAGAGCAGGCAGAGGCACCTGCTGATGGACGGCCCTCTCCTGCAGCACCCCCTGTTGGCCGCCCGTGGCAGCAAGCCCTTCAGATGTAAGCTCTTCTTCATGGAACCCCGATCTGGGAGCCGTGTTCCTATTGAGGTGCCAGATGCCCCAGAGGCAATTCTATTTCAGCAGGAATCAAAACTTCCTGCCAAGGGAGTGCTTTGCCAGTGATCCCCAGAGAGATGCCCTAGGACAGGGGGAGATAGAGCCCCTGAGCCTGGGCCCCCCACCCTGAGTCACTGAGACATGGGCCTGCCCACAGGGATGCACTTTCTAGTGGACACCACAGCCAAAGGAGGGCAGGAGCGACTCCATTGATGACCCTGAACCTGTGAGTCAGGGAAGGGGAAGGGAGGGGACACCTCCTCCAGCCCAGGGAGGAGCAGGGAGCAAGGAAGGCTTCCTGGAGGAGGAGATGAGCACAAGAGTCCTGGAGAAAGACAGAGGCTGGTGTGCAGGCTGCGGGGCCTAACACACAGCATGGGGACTGGAGTCGGTCACACCCCCTGTGTACTCAGCATGCGCTAACAGACTAGATCTTAGATGCTCTCATCACAGAAAAACGCAGATGTGAAGTGACGGGCCGTGAATTACCTGCTGGCCATGCTCATTTCACAATGGGTATGGCTTCGAAACAGCACATTGTGCACCTTTAGTACATGCAGCTTTTATGTGCTAATTGTACCTCAAAGCTGGGGGGAAACATTAAAAATACCAAACAGGGGTCAGCGTTCGGCACAATGGTTAAGATGCCCCTTGGATGCCCACATCTCACATCAGAGTGCCCAGTTCGAGTCCCAGCTCCTCTGTTTCCTATCCCGCTTCCTGCCAGTGTGCACCCTGCTAGGCAGCAGGTGGCGGCTCAAGTACCTGAGTCCCTGCCACCTACACAGAAGACCTGGATGGAGTTCCTGACTCCAGGCTTCAGCCTGACCCAACTCTGGCTGTTAGGGGTGTTGGGGGAGCCAGCCAATGGATGGAAGATCTCTGTATTTCTGTTTGACTTTCAAATAAAATGAAAATAAAGAAACATAAAACTTTTCATGCAAAAAGAATAAAAAGAAAGGGAACTGGCTGGTTGGAGAAGAGGTGAGGAGGAACAGCAGGATGGGGGGTCAGGTGCACCAAGCCCAAAGGTCCAGTGTACTCCTGCAGTCTGGGGCCTTCAAGTGGTCACGGCAGTGTTGGGGGGAGAACTGCTTTGGAGTCAAACCCATCTGTGGTCCAGTCACTGCTCTGCTACCTGCTGACCCTTCTAAGCCTTTACTTTCTCTTCTGTAAAATGGGATAACCATTCTGCACTAATATATGGCCTCCATGAATGCAGCCCCCTCTCCCTCTCCTTCACTCTTTGAAGGCCAAGGTCTGGCTCAACGCCTGGCCCACAGTCATCCCCCATCTATGTTTGCTGAGTGAATGCCTGGGTGAAGGGCATGATGTCTGTCGAGTGGCTGACACAAATCGAAGCCCAAGAATAAAGACACTTTTCAAGTGTGGGGTTCACGAAAGACTACAGTGGAAGCAGAAAAGGTGGCTGGGGACCTGGGCTGCCAGAAGTGGGACTCCTATGACTGTGGGGAGCCAGTGAGGGTCTCCAGCAGGCTCAGAAACCCAGCAGTGGCCATGTGGGAGCCCCGTTAGGAAGTCTGTTGGCCCAGGGCCCTTCCCATGGTGGTCAGTCCTCCAGCAACCCTTGCCCGTGAAGCTCCCTGTGTGTCACTGTCACAAGATGGCCAGGGTCTTCCCAAGACAGCGGCTGCTCCTCTGGAGACAGCCTGAGTCAGGAATCTGGAATTTCTGGAGGTGGCCAAGTGCTGATGCCTTGGGGTTGTTCCCTGGGACAGGAAGGAGCACTGCCTGCCTTGCTTGGAGTCACATGGTCAGCGCCTACAGACCTGCTGGGCCTGTGACCTCTGGCCCTTCCATGCTCCCTGACCTCTTGGCCTTTCCAGGCTCTCGTGTTTGAGGGCTCAGGACGAGGTGGGGAAGGGCATGCAGTGTCTTACTCAAGGACCCAGGCGCCCCTTGGCCTTGACACTGGAGCCCCTGTGGCTGGGCTCACAGCCAAGAGGAAGTCCAGGCTGTTCTGGACCAACTTAGGCTTCAGCAGCTCTGAGGGAGGCTGCTGCTTTCCCCAGGGTCCTCGACTTCCCCCTGATGGGTCCTGGAGCTTCCGCTCACCTCCCTCCACTGCTCTGTGACCCAGAGGGGCCAGCTCATGTCTGCCCCTGCCACGGGCCCAGCATCACCTCTCCCATATCTGCTCCACGGCCATGTGTGCCTCAGAGCCGTTCCTGGATACAGCAGAGATTGACAAGGGAACCAGAACCCCAGAGGGAGGGCAAACTGCGGGCAACAGCAGGGGCCACGGGCTGCTCTGTCAAATGGGAGAGACGGGATCCACTCCTGAAGGTGGCCGTGAGGCTGGCAGTGGGGTGGGGACAGCAGAGAGCTGCACCTGCTCAGGAAAACACAGCTAGGGGCCCGTGAGTTAGAGACGCTAGGGAAAGGAACGTGTAGGGACAGACAAGCCCTGCCAAGACCACAGGGAGGCTGGGGCCAGAGAGAGGCAAGCCCAATCAGGGGGCTCCGGGACAAGGGGGCTCTGAAATGTGCAGGGTTTGGTAGTGAGCACAGCAAATGCTTAGCGAGGAGAGAGGGGGCTGCTCTGAACTGAGCCAGCAGCCAGGAAAGAACAGCCCCGAGGTGGCTGGAGATGGATCCATAGGTCAAGAGCATGGGCCCGGCACTGAGCATACAGCTGGTGCTTACTATAGGCTCGCTGCCGTTCCCAGTGTTCCCTCAGTAAGAACTCGCAATACAGGCTCATCAAGTCCAGTGCCTAAGGGACTCAGACGCGTGTGCTCGCTCAACCGTGACCACATCAACAATGACAGCACTGCGTTGACTGAATACCTACGAGATCCCAAGCACTGCGGAGGAGCTGGGGATCGGCAGTAAGAAATCCTGCCCTGCAGGAGGCCTCTGTCTGATGGGGGGGAGCTAGACAATCAACAGTCCAGAGAAGACGCACGCTGCCTTGCTTTTTCTCTGGGAGGGATTACTTGTGCTTTTAAAGATCATTGCACGGGCCTCACCTGTCTGTGGGTAACTGCCCAGGATGGCCACCCTAGATGAGGACTTCCCTCGGTCTGCTTCTGCTGCGGAAGCACTTCATCCCCTGCTGGCCCCTGCCAGACTGCTCCCAGGAGGCCCTGTCACAGGGGCTCCCAGAAACCACCCTCTTTGCAAACAAATTACACTATGCCCCCTGCTCAGATTCTTCAACTCTGACTCAAGAGAGTGACAGCCGCGGCTGTCAACACCCTGTCAAGGTCACCACCAGCAAACCTCCTCTGTCCCATTCACCACTGTGTCCCCAGCACCTCGCACAGGGCCTGGCACGTAGTAGGTGTCTACAGAATGAGTTTGTGAAGGAGGTCACCCGGGATCTGGCCCCACACTTACTCTTCTCCACCCCTGGGCCACTGCCTTGAACTGCACTTGGCAATGTCTTGAGTGTCACTGAAATCCCCCCTGGTTTGACTGGCTGCACTCCAGGAGAGCTCGGCGTCCTAGGCTCAACCCGGGACCACTCACCACACACCTCCCTCCCATCCCTGTTGTGCCAGACCAGTGCTTATCATCTGCCAGATGGCTGACGTGGGGTTAGGCCTGAAGAACCCTGCAAAGCCGGGATCTTCCGAAAAAGCTAATGGTCCACACTGAGGGCTTGTGTTTCTCTCAGTTTTATATGTTAAACCTTCACTCCCAAGGTCATGGAGAGTAGGAGGTGGGGGTGTCTGGTCATAAGGACAGGGTCCTGGTGTATAGGATTGGTGCCCCTACAGAAGAGGCCCCCAAAATACCCCTCCACACTTCTGCCATACAGGGACACCATGAGAAGACAGCTCCATGTGGGCCAGGAAGAAAACCCTCAGTAGACACCAAACCTCCCAGCACTTTATCTCGGACTTCCTAGCCCCCAAACTGGGTGAAAAGAATTCCTGCTGTTTATAAGCCACCAGCCTATGGGAATTTTGATTTTTTTTTTTGAAAGGCAGAAAGAGAGAGAGAGAGAGAGAGAGAGAATAGTTTCCATCCACTGGTTCACTCCCTAAATGGCTACAACAGCCGGAGCTGAGCTGATTCAAAGCCAGGAGCCAGCAATTTCATTCAGGTCTCCCATACGAGTGCAGGGACCCAAGGACTTGAGTCATTTTCCTCTGCTTTCCCAGGCACATTAACAGGGAGCCAGATCGGAAGTGGAGCAGCCAGGACTCGAACCAGCACCCAGATGACTTTACCCATGATGCCACAATGCTGGTCCCCTGTCTAATGATTTCTGTGATGCCCTCCCAGGCTTTCCCAAACCAACTGAGACAGCTAATGTTCCACAGTCCAAAATAGCTGGGTAGGAACAGCTATTCGGAGAGAGAATTGGGGGAAAGAGGGGACAGAATGGCCACTGTTTTCAGTCAACCACATGTAGGGCAGCCCAGGAAAAAGGACCTAAGCGTGTCACCAGAATGAAGCCTTCTAACCCCAAATCCCATGCTCTTTCTCCTGGGCCACCTTGTCTTGAAGGAAGAATTACTGAGTTGTCCACCATGTGCTGGATACTGCAGGAACACACCTCAGGTAACCATGCCATTTAGTTCCCTTATTAGGAAACTCACATTATCCCCTTATTATAAATGGGGAAACTGAGGTTCAGTGAGAGCGCCTGCCTCACCCAGGGTCATCCAGCTAAGCTTCAAGCTGGACTGGAATCTGGCTTTGTGTGACCCCGACATCAAGCTCCTCCAGGTCGCGAGGCAGTATCCAGGTCGGCTGACTCACAGTCATGGGCACAGGCTGCAGAGAGCAAGGCCTCAGCCTCGGCCTGCCTCCCCCTGGGACCTGCTAACTCTGCAACCTGTGGCCAGTGCATTCCAGGGAGGAGTCCCAGGAACCAGTGGCCAAGACAGTCCTGAGAAAGGTGTGTCTCCCTGTGTGGAGAACCAAAGCCAGCAATAGGCCTCTCCACCGACAATGCCTCACAGGTTCTCTGGGCACTGGTCCAGAAAATTAAATCCGCAAGAGGCTGGGTAGTTGAGAGATGGGTAGTTGAGTACTTGGGTTCAAATCTAGGCTCTTCACTCGCTGTCTGACCTCCAGTTGATTCCTCATTGTTTGAGCCTGTTTCCCCACCTGTAAAGTGGGGTTAATATTGGAATCTGTCCCATAAGGTCATAGATCAGATATGTGACAAAGTACTTGGAACAAAGCACGTTACCAGTGTTCAGTCAACAGCAGTCCCACTTGTATGTCCTCAACATAGATGGGTTGAGAAAGACTGCACACCTCAGGAAGCCACCAGTGATTGGTGCCAGACTTGGGCACCAGCTGCCACCGTTCCCGGTCTCAGCAGCACACTGGACCTGAAATCCAGGAATCTCATGTCACTGTGGCTGTGTGACCTCCCCCTCAGCCTCATCCCACGCATCTGAGAAGGAAAGCAGGGATGTGTGAACCCACCCTACCCAGCCCTTAGGACTCTTAAAAGGCTCCCAGATGCCGGATTCTGTCCCTGTTGCTCCTCTTCCAGGCCAGCTCTCTGCTGTGGCCAGGGAGTGCAGTGGAGGATGGTCCAAGTGCTTGGGCCCTGCACCCCATGGGAGACCAGGAGAAGCACCTGGCTCCTGCCATCAGATCAGTGCGGTGTGCTGGCCGCAGCGCGCTGGCCGCGGCGGCCATTGGAGGGTGAACCAATGGCAAAAGGAAGACCTTTCTCTCTGTCTCTCTCTCTCACTGTTCACTCTGTCAAAAAAAAAAAAAAAAAATGCTCCCAGAAAAGAATGTCTGCGGAAACATTACGCAGAGCGCGGAGTGCTGGAGAAAGTTCTCCGCCCTGTTAAACTGCTCCCCGCCCTCGCTCGCCCCACCCGTGCCCTGCCAGCCATCGAGTCCACCTCGCCCTCTTCTTGGCGCTCGGCTGTCCTGGAATCTCGCTCGGCTCCCAGAGCGCACTTGAAGCGCAGCGTACACGGTCCAAAGCCTCCGGCAGCTCAGCCTGGCCCTGGCCCTTCCTCCTTGAAAACGTCTGGCCTAGTGGGAAGGAATGTGGGCTGCCATCTCAGTCCCACTCAGGTCCACTGCGTCCACTGAATGCCTGCCATGTGCCACTCAGGTGAACAAGAGGGGCTGTGCCTTCACGGCTTGCACGGCCTGTCACACCCCGCTCAGCCCTCTCTGGGGTGACTGCCAGTGTTCAGTCAGGAAAGTCACATCACAGACAACCACAGCACCAAGCAATGCTAAGACAGGGGGCTGTGACCAGGAGCCCAGAAACGGGCGTTGTACCTGGCCTAGAAGAATCAGGGAAGACTCCCTGGAGGAAGAGACACAGGTGAGGTGCCCAACCCTCACCCAGTCATGTCTAAATGTGAAGGCTTCCCACACTAGCACCTCTTCATCCCAGAGTCACAGATCTGTGAGCAC
The DNA here is from genome assembly GCF_051225735.1 of Oryctolagus cuniculus. Taxonomy (NCBI): domain Eukaryota; kingdom Metazoa; phylum Chordata; class Mammalia; order Lagomorpha; family Leporidae; genus Oryctolagus; species Oryctolagus cuniculus. The sequence goes on along the minus strand of NC_142877.1, from coordinate 110,694,489 downwards.
TCCAAGCCAGGGGACGCTTTTAAGTGTCCAGTCCACCTGTCATTGCAGAGGGCCCCAGAGAGTGGAAGTGGCTTCCTCCCGGTCACCCAGGGAGATTGGCTGGATCTACTGGGCAGCCTTCACGTGAACATCAATGCTTGGTGTTGATCAGATCATCTTGCTGGGAAAGGAAACCAACTGGCCGTGAACCCAAGTCCGAAGGGGAGGCTGCCAGAGGTCCCTTCCTCCATCCCTTCTGCGGCAACAGAGACCCGGCTCTGCTCACTCACTTCCCAGTCTGCACAGCCTGTCACGCTCCGCTCAGCCCTCTGTGGGGCAACTGCCATTGCCCACATTCCATAGATAAGAAGGCTGAGTCCACACTAATACATGAGGCTGCAAAACTCAGAAAGTGACCTGGAAGTCGGCCCTGAGTCAATGTCAGATTGACTTCGAGAAGGTGTGTCAGCTTTCCTTCTCTGGAGCATGCAATGCACTCTCTCCTTTTTTCCTACTCTTTTCTTAAGTTTTTTAATTTACTTACTCGAAAGTCAGAAGTACACGGAGCAGGGAGAAAGACAGAGAGAGAGAGAGATCTTCCATCTGCTGGCGCACTCCCCAAATGGCTGCAACAGCCAGGGCTGGGCTAGGAGCCAGGAGCTTCATCTGGGTCTCCTACACGGGTACAGGGGCCCAAGCACTTGGGCCATCCTCTGCTGCTTTCCCAGGTGTATTGGCAAGGAACTGGATCAGAAGTGGAGCAGCCAGGACTCAAACTGGCGCCCATATGGGATGCAGGCTCTGCAGGCGATGGATTAAGTCACTGCGCCACAAAGCGGTCCCCTTTCCTGCTCTTCTAAGACATGGGAATTCCTGGGTGGCAGGGGGCCGGGGTGGGACCTCCTCTGCCTTTGCTGTCTCTCTTCCCTCCTGTGTTTCTCTCTCCTTGTCTTGGTCCCTCTCTGTGCCAACTAGATCTGGGTCTCGCTCTCACTCCACAATACACCCCGTGCTCGCCTCCACCTCCATGACTGCTCATCCGTCTCTCTCTCTCCCTCGCCCTCTTCCTGTCTCTCTCTTCTCCCCTCCTGTCTCTGTCTCCTCTCTGCCCTTTCCCCTCCCAGGTAGTCCAGGGCACCAAATACCTCGGCTGTGACTAAGCCAGGAAAAAGCAGAGGCCGCCTCTTGCAGACCCGTCTGCGTTCCCCGCCTCCAGATCCAGGGGCAGTGGGCGGGGGAAGCTACGGAGGAGCTCTGACAAGGCTCCTGCCCAAAGCTGCACATTCCCTTGGCAAGAAAGAAAAGATTTCCAGAAAGGAGACAAACAGGAGGCATCAGTCAGCGAGCCTGCCTCCCAGGCCCTCTACTGTCCAGTCCCTCCACCCCCAAACATCTGGGGAAGGGCAGAGTCCCACTCTCCAGATGTGTGGCCTGAGGCTGGAGCAGGCGCGAGGGAAGACAGGCAGTGACTTCAAACCCACCTGAGCAAGGGACCAAAAGGAGGGGGCACGGCCCCCAGGAATGCCAACCCCGTGCCTCCTGCGGATGCCTCAGATTTCCCAGTCCCCACGAGGGAAGGGATGGCAGAGGGGCAGAGGTGGATGGCCCAGGTGGACCTTCGAGCTCACCTGTACTAAGCAGAGCCCACAGAGAGGGAGAGCTAAAGACAGTGGGCACCCGAGCCCAGGACTCAGACAGCTCACGCTGTCTACCTGGAGAAGGGAAGTGCCGCATCTCCACTGCCCTCCTTTTCGAACAAGAAGCTGCCCTGCTGAAACTCATGGGGCCTGGGATGTCAGCCTTCCCAAGCAGGCCGGCGGCAGCCAGCAGTGAAAGGCTGCCTCAGCCTCCAGCCTCTCTCCTCTGTCTCTCTTCCCATAATGCTCCTCCCCTCTCCCCTGTCACCATCCTCACTTCCTTGCGTCCACTGCCCCGAGCTGGCACAGGGCACCAGAATGACGCGCAGTCATCTTCAGGAGCCAGCCAAGGATTATGCCTTAAGTCCTGATCTGCTGTGAGATTGAATGTGCGGAATCAAAGCTGGAATGTTAGGCATTAGCCTGCTGTGATTTCCAACACGGGCCACCCCTTCCCAGCCAGCCCTCAGGAATCCATCAGCTATTTCCTATATTTCCCAAAGCCACATGTGAGTCATACACTTGTCCTCATTCAGGGAGTTCCTGGAACAGTGTTTAAAATGCTGATTATCTCAAACTGATGGATTGATCATTGTACAGTCTTGAATGAGCCCAAAGGGTTTGATGGATTTGTTACTATTCATTACTACTTAATGGACAATCCCCTGTGTTACTCTGGCTAAATTACTCAGTTGCTTTGATTCTTTTTCTATGAATAGAGGTTATCACACTTCACAGAGTCCTCAGGAGCATTCAGTGTGTTAATTCTTATAAGGGGCCTCGAAGAGTTCCAGGGCCCTGGTACCTCTTTAACGTTCACTGTTTTTGTCGTCAGCATTGCTGTTGATGTCAGGATTTGATGGACAATGGAATATTCTCGTGCATAATCTGTGCAGTGGGAAAGGATGGAGATAAAGTGCCTGTTTCATGTTGAAGATGAGAAAATAAGACTAAGGAGGAGAAACGGGAAGCCATAGACAGGGCTGTAGACTCAGCAGTGCTAAGTTCCAACCCCAGCTCATCTGCCTCCTCACTGGCTGACCTGGGGTGACTTTCTCTTCCTATGTGGTCCTCTGCTTCCTTTTCTGCAGTGTGAGATAAGACATGTCTGTGTGTGGTAACAGGAGAGCAGCAAACATTGGTTGCCATGGGGATGGCTATCAGGTCCCTTCCCATCCCCACCTGCCTTTCCTCCCCGGCCTTGGCTACCCAGCCAGCAATCATCAAAGCTCCGAATCTGAGCCAGGTCTGATGCCCCTCTGTCTTCTGCAGTTCCAGAAATTTCCACAGGATCCTACGAGAGGATCCATGGCAAGGCCCAGGAGTCATTCTGGACTGGGTGGTCAAGTACCTGGTGCTGTATCCTCCTTTCTGGAAAGGTGGAAGGGTTCGAACTAGAACACTGAATCAGCTCATATCTGCCTTATCCTTGTGGTTGGTAGGATTTATTGGTTATTGGTAGGAACTCTTTGGCTTGAGACATTTTACCGTAATCTGATCAATATCAGACCCTCAGGAAGGAGCTATTTAAAGAGACCCTTGAAAAACCCTCCGCAAAGCCACGACTGTCTCTAATTTATCTGTTGGCAAATAATGCTTTGAGCTCTAATAACTTTTAAAAGCCTGTTTTGTCAGGGGACGGTACACACTACGAGGGTATGTAGTGGTTAAGAACTGGGCATGCGAGTCACATGCTTAGATTTGAATCCTAGCTCTGCCATCTTGGGCAAGTCGCTTAGCTCTCTGTAGCTCAGTGGCTTCATCTGTGAAATGGGGGTGATAATCTCACTGTGTGTAGCCGCCGGGGACTGAATGAGCTGACCCAGGTAAACTCCTGGGAACTGCTCTGGCGTCAGAAAGTACCAGCCTATTATTGTCAACTTGGAGTGTTCCCCTCTTGCCCAAGTGTTTTAAGACATTCAGAACCTCACTGGGAGACCCAGGATAGAGGGCCAGTGTCTGCCTTGCTTTCGGCTTTCTAGAAATAAAATTAGCCGAAGCCAAGTGGGAACATTCACCTAGTGCCCACCCTGTGTTCCCCAAATCATCTCCTCCCACCCCCTTTGCCTGCTGCCCTCGGGGATCGTGACCTGCAGTTCTCAGAGAATCCCACGGCTGGGACGGACATCGAGGTCCCCTCACCTGATCACTGTGGATACTGCGATCTGCTGACCGACAGCCCTCCCATTCCTCCTCAAGTGTCCCTGGTGACAGAGAGCACGTCACATCCCAGCACCAGACCTCACCTGTGCATGGCTGTCATTCGAGGGGGTTCCTCCTGCACTGAGCTGAAAGCTGAGTGGCTGCAGAAACAACTCCAAGCAGCTCCGGCTGGAGCTGGCATCCACTGGTTAATATCCACTCTGTCCTCGCTATCTCCTCAGGGTTCTGTCCCATCTCCTCAGACCCCTTCCCATCCCAGACTCCTCCCATCAGCTCCAGCTGCGCTTCGACCCCATGAGCCACAGCCCAGCTCCCAACTCTAAAGGCTGCACACTGGCTCCAACTTCCGTGACTTCTCCAGGACTCGCCTCCCTTCCCTGATGGGCAATATCCCAGCCACTCTCTAAGATTCAGATCAGAATCCTTCCCCCTCAGGGGGCTGACCAGCTTCCCCCCAAAGCCTTCAGGGTCCAGTCCCCACCCCTCCCAGCATTTCTTTATGACTCTGCCTCCCTCCAACCCCAGTGACAGCTCTCCTTATAGATTTTCAGGCCTTCTTTAGCACCTGCCCAGACCAGGTGTCCAGAAAGTAATTACCCAGCAAATGAACACACAAGGACTGAATTGGCTGGTAACTCCAGCCATTGGTGCCAGTTCCATGCCTGGTTCTAATCTTTTGCCTACCACTGCCCTTCAAATACCTGAAGGCAGCTTTCATGTCCCCTGGGTCTTCTCCGAGCTGACAGCCACCATTCTGCCAGCTCTTCCTTCTATGCAGTGGTTGCAAGTTCCCCTTATCCTTGTCACTCTCCTTTGGACAACTTCCATGGACATAGTGCTGTTCTGAGTGTGTGTCTTCCAAAGCTGACCCCAGGCTCCTGTGGTGATCCAGCTTGTACAGGGGTGGCAGCACAAGCCCCCCACCCCCACCCCTTGCTCTGAGCATGAAGCAGCTGGTAGCACAGAAAGAGCATTAGCCCTTGACCCAGCAGGACACGGCTTCACACAAACTCTGGCACCCATCAGCCATGCCACTCAAAATACTTAAAAACTGACACAGTCCGGGAACTGCCAAGTCAGCTATAGCTTTGGAATAGGGTCTAGAAGCCCCTTCTAGGCCTTGTGTTACCCTTTTAGCTTTTGGATCTCAAGGTAGGGGTAGAGGCAGGAGAGTCAGGGCAGTAGCTAATTTGGAAGCAGTACAAAAATGTCTGAATATTTCTAAGAACAGATAAGCCACACTTATATGGACCAGGTGAGTATCTGCCCTGGATATGACCAGATTCAAGTAACTTTGGGGCTCTTGGCTTGTGTCCTCACCAGTGACATGGAGCTGAAAGCAAAGCTGACTCTGGGGGTCTGTGAAGGGATCCAGTACATGACGTCTGCCTTCCCTGGCAGAATCCAGATTGGAGGAAAAAGAAAAAAGAGGGAGTGGGTGAGAAAGCAAACACCACCTTTGCTCCCTGAGAAGTTAGGTGGGAAGACGTGGCTTCTGCCTGTAGGAGGGACTTCCCTCTGGGTCCTGGGTGTCTTGCTGAACCCTAAGGGCTGTGAGAAGCCAGCAGGGAGTAAGGGGACAGGATCTGTTCTTAGAGGAAACCAGGCATCAGGAAGAACTTTCTTCCTCTCCAGACTCACCCGGCAAGAGCTTCAACTTGGCGCTCTGCATTTACCACTGGGGGAGGGGAAGCAGAGTCCCACCTTCGGGGGCTTTTCTTCCCCTTCCAGTGGTATTTGAAAGTCTTCCCAGTTTTATTTTCCTGGATGAGCCCTGTATACTTCTTGCTCCTTGAAATAAGGATAGATTCTACTTAGTGAAGTGGTGTCCACTCATGACAGCAAGCATTTTGCAGGCTTGTGCCACTGTTGGTATCATCTCTGGTAATGGAGTTGTTTATGCCTGAGAATCTCATCTCCCAGAGAGTCTTTCCCCTCCCATGCCTGGAACACATCCAGAGCCCACTTGCTGAAGTCTGTAAATAAGTAACTGCTGTCCAAGTACTTGACATATGCAGAGTGCATAGCATCTGGTAGAGTCACCGAGAAACAAGTGATTTGGTTATGGTTATTGTTACCATATTAGGATAATTAAGCAAATCAGACCAAAGGTTCACATGACTACTGGTGTGGGGCAGGCAGGCCTCTTCCATCTGGCACCTACTTAGTTGGAACATACTGTGTCCATGGTCAGCAAGGCCAGGAAAGAACAGAAAGACGGAGGAGGTGCCCCCACTCTTAGCTGCCTCCTCAGCTAAGAGGAAGCCACACCTCAGCCCCTCTGCTCAAAGTCCATCGACCAGAACCCGCGGAGGGCCTGGCCTTGACTTCTAGGGAGGATGGGAAATGTGGAGGAGCTCTGGGTAATGCCAACTCTGCCACCAGGATGCAGTAGATGGGAATGAATTCGCTCCCTCACCTTGTGGAGAAAGGATTTGGGGACGAGGCTCTGTGCAGAAGACTCGCAGGAATGGCTCAGTGACACCCTCAGCTTCACCCATCCTGTTTCCTTTTCAGAAAAATGTGGACAAGAAGAGCATCTTAGCTCGCAGGGTTGTTTTTGAGGTTTGGGTGCTGGGTATGACAGCACATAGGATGGGGCTGATCTCATGGTTATTCTATAAAATCAGTAGGACCTAGAGCTCAATGCCAACAGGCTCTTTTTGTCTATAACATCATTGAACATTCTGAACTTAGCATACACAAAACCCTCTCTCTGGCCTTCAGTGGGTGCTGTTTGGAGGCAATGATTAATTTTCAGGGACCTGTGTCTGCCTGCCTGCAGGTGCACCTGGCCCTGAGCTGGTACTCAGTAAGTGTTTGATGACTAAACGATGGAAGAACATTTGAAGAATACACAGGCTTCAAGCGACAGAGGAAGGGGCCAGTGTGATCTTCGGGCCCCCTTCAAAGTGGGGGCTCTGAGCCCAGAAAATTCTGCTGCAATAGAATGTCATTCTGATAAAACTGCTTCCTTCCCTGCCTTGCTTTCTCCATCTATCAAATGGGAGACAGTAGAGCCTGATTCTTAAGGGTATAAATTCTGAAGTCAGACAGCCTTGGTTCCAATACAGGTTCTAACTGGCCCCTTGTGTATTTCAGGACAATTTTGTTACCTCTCAAGCCTCAGTTTTCCTATTCATGAAAAGGGGTGGCTAAGCAACTAGTCCTAAGACTGGTGTAGAGCAGTTGTAGATAATAAGAGCACTGTGTTTGTCTGGCATGAACCCAGTAATGTCGAGTGATAGTAAAATAAGGGGGTGGGTGGTCTATACTATGGCATGCTAATCAGCAAGAAAAGAGCACGAACTATGTACATAGGCAACAACATGGATGAATCTAAAACTGTATGCTGAACAAAAGAATCCAGATGCATGCAATTCTATTTTATATAAAAAGTCAAAGACAAAACTAATCAATAGTGGCACAAAGCATGTCGGTGGCTGCCTGGGGCCTGGGTGATGTGGTGTTAGGGGATTTGCAGGGTCATGAAAATGTCCTACATCTTGGTTGTGGTACCAGTCACATGGTGTAACTATTTGTCAATATTTGTGGATCTGATCACTGAAAATCCACACTTTTATGGCCTATGAACTGTACCTTTTAAGGCAGGTTTAACAAACAAAAACAAGAAGATGAGAGGGTTGGGCTGCATGAGGTCTCGCTCGTTCTCAGGAATGCTGCCCCTGCTCTGCACCACATACAGCTCCCTGGCCAGAGTGCTTCTGCCCTACCCCCTTCTTCCTCTGGGCGTCTGTCCCATCGGCGCATCTCCTGGTCCCTTTCTCTGCCTCCCCAGCCAGCCAGCTCCAGCCTTCTGCTTCATCAACAAACCAAGACAAGGGTGTGGGCCAGGGAGGTACAAGGACCCAGACATGAGTGGGAGCCCCAGATATTAGCTCATACTGAGATGAAAATGTAGGCACCCACCCGCGGGGCCCGGGAAAGCAGTGACTCCTCTGGCTGCTTAGGGGCTACTGCCCATGATTCACGAGTCAGCGTGGGCGGCAGCGGGGTCATCAGCTGACAGTGATTCGTTAGGGTCTGGCCCTCTTTTGCTGAACACCCTAGAATGTTGGGAAAAAGACCGACTTCCCTTTTAGGTACTTGGAACTCCCAGAATCACCAAACTGCAAGGCTAGATGCAGCGGGAAGCTGGGAAGGGGACTGCAATGTTGCTCCAGCCTGTGCTGCCTGACTGATCAAAGTCCCTTCGCTTCCCTCTGCAGAATTCTGGATCGGGACTGCTAATAGTAGTGACAGGGACAGCAGCAGCAAGGCTTAATGGATAATGTGCTGTGATCAGACACTTCCAGAGCACTTGCCATTGCCGACCTTGGCTAACTCCTAAAGCCCCTGCCATGTATGCAGGTACCATCTGTAGCCCACTTCACTGAGGAGGACACAGCGAGGTTAAGTCACTTGCCTGAGGTCTCACAGCTGGAAGGGGCAGAGCTAGGACTTACACGCAGTTTATCTGACGCCAGAGCCTGCCAACAGCAGAGGTCTCATATCCTGTCCCTCAGCACATGCGCAGCGAGGGACCAGAAACTGGGACCTCTGTCAGCACTTCCTCATGCTTCTCCCCTCCCTTCTGCCTCCCGATCTTGCACAGGTGCACCTGCTCAGGAAGCCCTAAATCACACCCAGAGTCCTAGCTCCAAGGAAGTCTAGGAGTGGAGTTTTTGGCTTTTCTGGATCCTCTGAGAACAGGTAGGCACCTTAGAAAGAGGAAGGAGGGCAACACGGATGGTGAAGAGTTTGTCTGTCCTGAGAGGCGATATTGGGGGGAGGGGATCAAAGGCCAAAGAGGAGATGGTCAGATTTTAGGGAGGACCCCTGGATAACAAGTTGCAGAAGGCAACACAAACATGCTTCAGTGGGAATTTAGCCCAAGACATACGGTGACTGTCCCACAGAATCCAAGGGCAACAGCAAATCCAGGAATGTCCTGGCACCAGGAAGCACTGTCGAGACTTGCCCTTGCCCTCTGATCTCAGCTCCACTCTCTGCACCTGATTTATCCTTCTCCTGCCTTGCAAATGAGCGTCCTTCACTTCTCAAACACAGGCAGCAAGGAGTGTGGATGCCAGCCCAGAGTGACTGTCCATCAGCCTCTTTCCTGCCACCAATTCCAAGTTCCCAAGGAAGAGACCTGGGGACCGGCGCTGTGATGCAGTGGGTTAATGCCCTGCCCTGAAGCACCGTCATTCCATATGGGCACTGCTTCCCGACTCGGCTGCTCCACTGCTGATCAAGCTCTCTGCTATGGCCTGGGAAAGAAGTACAAGATGGCCCAAGTCCTTGGGCCCCTGCACCCGCGTTGGAGATCCGGAAGAAGCTCCTGGCTCCTGGCTTTGGATCGGCATAGCTCCAGCCGTTGCGGCCAATTGGGGAGTGAACCAGCAGATGAAAGACCTCTCTCTCTTTCTCTGCCTCTCCTCTCTGTGTAACTCTTTCAAATAAATAAATAAATTTAAAAAATAAAAAAGGGAAGAGACCTGGCAAAGCGTGGATGCCTCCAGTGGTGTGTGTGCAGGCCAGGGCAGCCTGTTCCCTGTCACTGGAGACGAGAGTGGCAGTAAGAGGACTGGGAGAGGGGAGTTGGAGTGCAGGCCAGGAACACTGCCGCACGTCGCACGAACTAGGCTAATCGGGGCTCAGGAAGCTCCCAGATTGCTCCCATGTGCAGACGCCTCCAAGCTGTTGACACTCAGACACCAGATGAGGGATTGTGTCTGCGCACTCACCCAGGCCCTTCAAGGCAGCAGACTCAGCTTCTCGCTATTCGCCCACGGACTATCGTGGCAATGGCCTAGACGGTCTTCATTTATTTTTAGACACTTTCTCACTCAGATCACATGTCCTCTGGAGTCTTGGCTCTTTGCTTGCCTCAATCCTAGCTTCTAGCCCTTTTAACTAATTGTCAGTCCTTGGTTTCCACGGGGTAAACCTCTGTTTGCCCAACCAGGCTCTGATCAAGCTTGGCTCTGTGATCCTAAACTGCCCCTCCTTTGTTGCTCCCCTTCTTCGTGGAGGAATGACACAGGACCCTGCGCTGTTCTTTAGTCTGCTCGGCCCTCCCCGGGTTTGCTGCTGGTTCTTCCCGGGTTGGCTACCGTCCATCCACCTCCGTGGAGGGGCAGGCCCCCTGCCACTTTCCCCACTTCCGCAGGGGAGCGGCACACCACCGGCCGGCTCTCTCGGGGGCTGCACAGGTGTTCCTTTTAGATGTTCCTGGTGCATGTTGTCTCTCTCCTCCTTTATAGTCCTCTTCCACCAATCCCAACTCTGCTACCCACACGCCGAGTACACTGCTCTCCTCCAATCAGGAGCAGGTCCTGCTGCTTATTGGTTGAACTGGAGGCAGCTGTGTAGAAGCTGTTTCTCCCTTCTCAGTGCCATATTGTGGGAGAGCAGATGCATAGAATAAGTCTTAATTCCAGTAACTTAGTCTAGTCTGAGTTGCTCCCCACATCCTTGTCCAGAATTTCCTTGGGAAGACCACAGCCTCAAAACCCAGCCTCCAGCTCTTGTCGCTTTAGCAACCTGGCCGCCCATCTTAACATGAGGTGCCCTTGGAGGACTTTAAGAGCATCCCATGGGCACTGGCTATTCATTCGTTCTTGGCCAAATTCTTGGGCTTTGGTTCAGCATTCTGTGAGTCTGGGCTCTATACCAAGCCTGAGGGTGGATGCCAGGTCTCAGATGAACAATGCTGCCTTAAGGAGACCACAGATATGGCAAAGTCTGAACTCCTGCAGGTGCTGTACGTGGTAGATGTTGGGTAGCAACCAAGAGCCACCTACAAGGACCCACTCTCCAGGACCCAGACAGGCCAAGGAGAACTCAGACAGCCCAGGATGTGAGAGATAAGACTGCTCCTGCCATAGGCAACAGGAAGATAAGAAGTCTTTGTTAGGGCCTCCTCTGTGGGCACAATGCAGTATTCATGCTACTCCCCTCGGGACTGGGGAAGCATTTGAGGCCCTAGTAAGGTCTGTGCGTCATCAAAGCTGTATAATACGGCTACCTTCTTTCCGCCCCACCCCTGACATATCCTGGTCAGGCAAGATAGAGTTCTGTTGATGCTGCTGCTGTGGCCACCATCAGCAAGCCTCCTTCGGTGGCCTCTGATTTAGATTTTCAAATCGGGGGGCCACATCCTCCCGTTGCCCCCATCTCCCACCCTCAGCCACTGTGTCCAAGGATGGGCCAGGTTCCAGGTACTTTGGGGCAAGATTCTACTGAAAGACTTTGTGGTGTGAGGATGACGATGTGGCCTTTGAAATTCAATCACCAGCTGTGAAGGCTTGACAATTTCCTCAACCTCTCTGAATCTCAAATGTTTATTTTATTTGGATTTTGTCCAGTGTATTATGGAAGACTTGTGGAAGTAGCTTTACACAGCTGATGTCAGGATCAAAGGAAACACAGTAAGGAAAGTCCCTAGGACTTTGCTTGGTACTCAGTGGATGCTCCATAAACACAGTTTCCAGCATTAGGTTCTAAGCAAGTTTCGTAAATGGACATGGAATCCACCTTCGGGAAATTGTGATCCTTAGCAGGCAGACTACCCTGGGTGAGACAGGCTCTCTGTCAATCAGGAGTAAGAGCCACCCCCTAGGATACGTGCACCTGCTCATCCCCACTTCACAGATGTGATCAGGAGGTACAAGGAGACTGAATGACTCACCTACAGTGGAGAGCTCGGAGGGGTGGCGCCGGTTCTGGTCACAGAGCCCATGCTCTCACCACTACCCTGTGCTACCGGTCTCATCCTGCTGGGCTAGGTGCGTGTGGGAGTCACCAGGAAGCAGAAAATAGTGGGAAGAGGGTTGGATTTGGAGTCAGGCAGGTTGGAATCTGACTTCACAGTTGTGGTGACATTTTTCTCATTTGCAAAATGGCATCGGTAACACTTCCTGCCTCTGGAATTCTTGGGTTGGTCCTGATAAATCCATTGGTTCAGCAAGTGGCTGTGTGGCAGCCACTGTCCTGGGTGCCAGGAATGAAGAGAAACCGTGGTGAGCTCTCAAGTGGGTCGCTGCCTACTGTCTAATGAAAGAATGGGGTCTCCTAGGAGGAACTTCACAGATTGCCATTTGTCATTAGTGCTAAGCCTAGGAAAGTGCTTGCAGCTCTATAGGACGTAACAAGAACAACACAACACCTAATAGCAATAACATAACATTATAGTAAGCGTTTTCTCCGCGGCAGTCACCCTGGTAAGCCCTCCATGTAGATTGTTCTCAGTAATTCTCCTTACACATTGCAATAGGCATCGTCATTGGTCCCTATCTGTGACATGAGAAAGCTAAGAACCACAGAAGTTGTTGACTACCAAACAGAAAATGTAGTGGTAGAGCTGGTTTGCAAACTCAGTTGGTCTGTTTCCAGGGCATCGCATCCTGAACATCACCTGCTGTGGTCTCTACTACATCTTAGCACTGCCTCTCGTTACATCATGGCAATGTACTTAGAAACATCTGGAATCCTTGGAAAGAGCTGTATCATTAACTGATTAACTGAGGGATTCTGTCTGCAACTCTCCATCCCTGCTCTTGGTCCTGCACCTGCTAGGGGCATAAGGACAGACGCCCAGCTGCAGGCTGGGAGCAGAGCACCATGGTACTGGCTGGCAAGGACCCAGCCTCCCAGCCTTGGCAGCTACCTCACCACTGGCCTTTACATCAGTGCTGGCCAAGCCAAGCGCCTGGGTTGAGTTCTGAGTCTAAAAGCTCTGGTCAGAGCTTTTATGAAGCCGTATCTTTCTGAGAACTTCCTGGAGCATTACCTCACTGGTCCTCTGTCAACTTCCCCAGAAACCATGCCTGCCAGCCTCATCTGAGATTCATAGTGTGCAGCTGGAGGCACCAGAAAGACAAAGTGACTTTTTCTAGGTCACCCAGTAAAGGTGGGTACCGAAATGCCCCCCAACATTCAGCCTTCCTGAACCCCAGTCCCAAGACATCATCTAAGGCCTTGATGGCCAGAGCCCGCAGGTCACACCGTGAGGAGCAGTGGAGGTCGGTGTGGAAGCCTGCAATTGGACTCAGAAGACCCAATCCTCTTCAGAGCACTGCATCTTTCTGTTGCTGAAAGGATGTGTGTTGACCACCTACTATGTGCCAGGAGCTGGGCTAGCGTGAGGGACACCATGGTGGATGAGACACCCGGGTCTCAGTCATTATGGATCTCATGGGCCAGGAGGGGAGACAGCCAGGTGGCAGGTCATTATAGCTGCAGGTGAGCCCTGTAGAAACACGGGGAGCTCTGGAAGCATCTATCAGGTGGACTGCCTTATCCAGGGGTCAGAAAAGGCCATCCTGGAAAGCGATGGTGACACGTGAAAGGTGGAGTTTCCCGGGGGACATAGGGACAGGTGCTCCAGAGGTGGTATCCCAGAAACCAGAACACATCAGAAGGTGACAGCAAGAGCAGCGAGTCGAGGCTGGTGAGGTCATGGCAAGATGAGGGAGGCCGTGGAGTCTGTATTGGTTTTCTATGCTATGTAACAAATCACTGCGAAGTTAGCAATGGAAGACAACACTGCTTTATGGCAGCACAGTTGCTGAGGGTAAGGAGCCTCCAGACCCTGAACCCACCAGCAGGTCTACGCCAATGCAGCATCGCTATCTGAACGTGACATGACAACCATCATCGATCGGCACGCAGATCAGAATGCTTCTGCCGACTCCATGCTCACCCTCTCCCACCAAGAGACGTATAGAAATCAGATCAGGACCACGGCGCCAATCTATGGGTTCCTGGTGACGCAATCAGCTGAAATGGGAAAAGCCTGCACTCTGCTTGTCCCACCCAGTCAGAGTCATTCTCTCTGAAGGCAGAAACACACTAGAAGCCTCCACATACTCGGGTGCTGCTCAGTGCTGAGGATCAGTCAGAGCAAGTGCTTCATGGCACCAGACTACGCCAGCCTGCTGCAGCCCCCTTGGGAGGCTCAGCTGGGGCAGTGGAGTAGAAACTATCCAGGATGGGCACTCGGCAAACAGCAGCCACTAGGCCGATGATCAGTCTTTGTCTGAGTGTCCTTGTCGAAGGGCATCAGACCACGTGACTTCTATGGTGGTGTGATTACAGCGACAGTTATTCCCGATCCAGGGATGTAGTGTGGAGCCCGGGTGCATCCTTGTCATGAACAAAGCCAGGACCCTCCTTGTCCACATCATGATCATCAGGAGGAGTGGCATGGAAAGCCTACATGGAGGGCACAGGAGGAGGCACTGCTGATGCTCTCTGTAACCCTGTGCAGTCGCTTATGTCACTTTTGTTTTGTAGCTGACAACAGGGGAAACTGAGATTCAACCTGCCCAAGGTCACTCAGCAAGTACATGGAAGAGAAGGGATGTCAGTGACACTGAACACTAACTCCCCACCCCTGCCCCTGCAGCACAGTGAAAATGGACCATGCTTCACCAGCATGCTGAGCAAGGGCGAGCTGTAATTCAACCTCTTCTCTCCCACTCGAGAAAGAGTAGATTGGATTGCAAGTCAGTGAGAGTGACATCATTACAGGGATAACCTTGAACCCACTCTAATTTATTAAAAGAGGAAGTATTTGCACAAACATCAGCACTCTTACTAATAACACAGTGACTGTTGGCTTGAACCCAAACATGGAGCAGTAGCATTTCAGTCCCCATTAGGGTAATCCCCAGTTGTACTGCAGAGTCCCCTAAGTCTGCCTCATATCTGCCTAGGGAACAGGGGATCAGCTATTAGCTTTAAGGGTGACAGTCACCCTCTTCCTCTCCTACTGCCTCTACTCCCCACTTGTCCATGTCCATCATCCACCTGACTGCTTGGAGTCAACTCCCCACCCAATGGGGACCACAAATCAGCTCCTTCACATCCTCACTCACTCAACTAATATTCAGGTGGATCTGCCTTGCACCAGGCACTGATCTCGGGCCTGGGGAGAGAATAGTGAAGAAGACCGAGAGGTCCCTACTCTTGCTTAGCTGATGTTCTAATCAGGGCTGGAAGAAGCAGACGAAGAAGGAAGCTTTAGATGCAGATAAGAACTCTAAAGCAAGTAAGAGTGCTGATAGGATGGGGCAGCCACACCCACATCTCGACCCTCCTCTGCGTCCACTGGCACCTTCTGACACCCAGTTGTCAGGCACAGACATCATCCCACTATCCCTCGTCTTCCCTTTCGGAGGGCTTTTTCTGGTGCCCCAGGAGTGGGCTGTGCCCACACACCCAGACTGGCCATCCCCCAGGGCAACCTTCAGCCTAGGAAGAGCCAGTAGATGCAGAGTCCAGATCCTCCATCTCCCGGGGCGGGGCAGTGCTGAGGCCTGCTCCCCAGCACCACTGAGCCTCAGTTTCCTCACAGGTGACCAACTCAGTAACATACCCTGTCAACACAGCCATCTCTGTCCCCCTTTCCTGGCCACCTCACTCATGCTTCCTAAAATAGCCTCACAAATAAGCCACCTTGCAAACCAAGTCTCTCTGGCCGTCTTGTTGGAGGGAACCCAAACGGAGAAACACAGTCAAGGTCAGCCTTGCTGAGAAAGCGGTGTTTGAATGATATCCAAATGATGTGAAGTAATGGAGCTGCACAGGCCTGGAGCGGGGGAGGGGGCCCAAGGCAGGAAAGGAGCTGTGTGGGCAGGGTCGAGAGCGCGCTGGTGTGGCCAGAGCACAGGAAGCAAATGAGAGGAACGCGGTGTTAGGAAAAGCTAGAGGGAGAGGCAACTAAAGTGCATGCCCAGTTTAACAGCAGCCAAGAGGGCTCTGAGCAGGGGTGGAGCCTCCTCTGGTTTGCATCCTCAGAAGGTCCTCCTGGGGCTTTGTTGAGAATGGATTGTGGGATGGGAAGAGTGGAAGCTGGGAACTACCTGAGAGGCTGTGTGGCTGGGACAGAGCCTCAATGCCACCCATAAACCACACCACTGGGTTGGCTTCCCTGCCACCTTCTCTTTGGGAATGTGTTCTGAACAGAGACCCGGCAAGTCCAGGTACCATCCTGTCCGTTTCAGTCCTCTGTTTCTCTAACCATGCCCCACCCCAAGCACCACACTGTCCCCCCCGCCCCTGCAAACAAGAGTTGCCCTATCTGCAAATGAAGACTGATGCAGGTGCATCTGGGGGAAGGGGTACAGTACAAAATACGAGCTGTACTGCCAACAGCCAGACCAGAACTCAGTGGCAGCTACCTGTCCTGTGCCACACTCTGCTATTATAGCTGTCCATGTGGCCATGTGACACCAAATGCCACATCAACATGGATCCACTACTCAGACCCCTTCTGAAACCCCGGAAGAATCTACACCAAGTTATTGGTGAGAAATCTAGACTTTGTGGCTATTTCATAGGAAACATGAGGTCATGGGCTCCCATGGCATACAACAGGCCTGTGTTCTCCAAAAGCCTCCCCAAGGATAAGAGAACGGCTAAGTAGAGGTGTGTGTTGGGAAGGAGCCGGAGCAGCCAGGACCTGCTTTCATATCTGGGGCTGACCGTGATGACCACGGTGAGATTAGGCCAGGCTCAGACTAACTTTAGTCTCAATGAGGAGTTTCCTGTGGCTCTGAGTTCCTCAACACAACACAGTGTTACTAATTTCTGGAAGTCACAGGTCTACAATGGGCCGGCAGAGCTGGTTCTCTGTGGAGGCTCCAGGGGAAGACTCTGTTTCCTTGTCTCTTCCAACTCCCGGGGCCACCTACAGTCCTTGGCTCCTGGCCCCTCCGGGACCCCGGCTCCAGTCAACACATCTCCTCTGACCTTGGCCCTTCTGCCGCACGTGAGGACCTCTGTGATCCACTGGGCCCACTGGTCTACCCAAGACGCTCTCCCTGTCTCAAGTCTTTTAAGTTAACCACAGCTGCAGAGTCCACCTTGCCGTGCACAGGTTCTGGGAACTGGAACACAGACTTCTTGGTGGGGGTAGAGGGGGAGCATTGCTCTGTCTGCCACACTGTTTTTTATTTTTAAATTTATTTACTTGAAAGGCAGAGAGAGAGAGAGGGCAATCAATCTTCCATCTGTTGGTTCACTCCCCAGATGGCCAGTCAGGTCTAAACCAGGCTGAAGCCATCGGGAATTCCACCCAGATCTCCCACCTGGGTGGCAGGGCAAGGAGCAGCATAACCCGCTGCACCACGACACCAGCCCCTGTAAATGGGTCTTTGATGTGGAGGTTAGAGCTTAAATTTTGTGTTGAGCTTCATAAGAAATAGATTCTGGGGGCTGGCACTGTGGAGTAGCAGGTTAAGTGGCCATCTCCAGTGCCAGCATCCCCTGTGGGCACCAGTTCGAGTCCCAGCTTCTCCACTTCTGATCCAGCTCCCTGTTAATGGCCTGGGAAAGCACTGGAGGATGACTCAAGTGCTTGGACCCCTGCACCCACATGAGAGACCTGGAAGAAGCTCCTGGCTCCTGGCTCCAGCTGTTGTGGACATTTGGGGAGTGAACCAGTGGATGGAAGATCTGTCTCTCCTCCCTCTCTGTGTACTTATTTCAAAGAAATAAATAAATCTTTAAAAAAATAATTCTGTCTTATGGCCCCAGTGGACTCCCTGCACTGAGCCAGACAGCCAGGTGACAGGCCAGAGAGCATGCAGCGGGTCCCCTCCCAGGAAACCAGGACACGTTCTGCTCCTTCTGCTCAAAAGCAGAGACAACCCTGACAGGACAGGAAGGAAGCCCTGGGTCTGGGTGCTGAGGCCCACACCTAACAGATGCTGGAAACCTGGGGCCCACCCCTGACCTCAGGGCCTGCCCTCTCCCGAGGATCAGGCCCGTGCCTGGGTCAGGGGCTCTGGCCACGCCCTTCCTCCCTTCTTTTGTAGTGTGTCTAACCACCTATCCACATCTGCTTCTTTTTTTCGTCTCCTCCATTGATTGGACTTTTGGGGGGCAATGTGACTGTCACTTATTGGGCATTTAATGCATTAAAAAAATTAAACCTTCATTGAGCTCTACTTGTCCCTCTACTAAAAGTGTCATATAGGCTATCACATTAAATCCTTTCATAAATCTTATTAAAGAGCCTCACCGTATCTCCTCAGAGAGGAAGGAGGAGGAGGGGCCAGCGGGAGAGGAGGGGGAGGGGGAAAGACTCTAAAGCACAAAGAGGCTAAGTGACTCGCCTGAGGTCCTCCAGCTAGGACAAGAGTCCAGCAGAGCCCATGCTGGACTCTGAGGGCTGACCATGATGACCAAGGTGAGAGTAACCGAGGCTCAGACTAAATGCAGTCTCAGTGATGAGACTCTGGGCTTCTGACCCCAGCTCTGCGCTGTTAAACAACTGCCCTGTGCCGGAAGGGGTCAACGGGTAGGTGGTCTGGGAATGGACTCGCAAGCAGGCGAGCATGGCTGGATAGTGTGGGATTCGGAGCTGGAAGACCAGTGATCTTTTCTTGTGCCGCCCCTCCTGGCTGGGCGACATGGGCAGGCTGGGTCCCCTCTCTGGGCCTCTGTTTCAACAGATACAACCCGAGGGGCCTACCCAGAGTGGAGCAGGTTTGCTCTGACGCTTGCCTTCTGTGTTTCCCAGGCTGCGAGCCTGTCTGGGCCACCCCACCTTGCTTTGACCTTGAACTACGTGCACAAGATGTGGCATCTGCTGTCACATGGCCACGTCTGGTCAACAGCAGCACCAGGACCAGGTTCCCAGGGCCCCTTCACGTGGCGCAGCCTGCAGCTCCCCCATCCCCGGGGCCTCCGGCCGGGATCCAGGCAGCAGCCAGCAGCCACAAGCATGTGCTGTTTCTGTGGTTTCTACGTAGAACAGTTTCCTGTTTCACCCTGCCAGTTCCTTAAAAGCATTAGGTTGAGGTTTTGCCGAGTGACTCCGCTCTATTTCCATAAAGGGGTGGGGGGCTGCTCCTGGGAGCCAAGCCCAGAGCAGCAATTCCACAGGAATTAAGGGTATAGAGCGCTGGAAGTCCATCTCCTGGAGCAGCACAGCACAGTCTGGCCGGGGATGACTGTCAGCGTAGGGAGAGTGAGTGCCTCCACCAGCCAGTGCTCAGCCCCTCCTGGCTCAGGAGGCTGCCTCACCGCCCTCCTCTGGGCCTCAGTTGCCCCATCTGTTACACGAGGCGGTTCGATCCTCCCTGCAGGCTCCCGGTGGTCCGCAGGTCTCTGCCCCTCGTCTGCTGAAGCAGTGACAGCTGCTTCCTGAGCTGTTCCCAGCACTTTGTAGACCCCAGGCCTCTGGCTTCCCCCGACTGCACTCTAACATGGCAGCCGGGCCCCTCCCATTTCACAGAAACAGGAGAGGTGCCACATCTGCTCCCAGGCACGGCACCTGTCAGTGCCCAGCTCAGGACTGAACCCTGGCCACCTGGCTCCAGGGATGCACGCTGCAGACTCCCACAGAGCAAGACCTTTCTGGGTGCAGGTGGCCTGATGCCGAGCAGAGTGCAGTGGATGCTGGGCCCATGGTCTGGGTGACCTTGGAGAAGCCACTCCATTTACTGGAGCCTCGGTTTTGTCACCCATGAAATGGTGCTAACTGGACCCCTGCTGCTGCTTCCCCAGAGCCTGTGGGGGACGCGGAGCTTAGGATTATTTTCAAGCAGTCTCCTATCAGCCGTTTCCATCATCACTGCCCATGAAGCCCCATCCTGCACCCCCTGTCTTAGGGGCCACCAGTAACTGCTGATCTCAGGGAGGGACCCGAGGGTGGAGCGCCCAGTGGAATCCTGACCATCCCCAAGCCCAACTCCCTGGCCTGAAGGTGGGGAGCAGGGGTGGGGACAGTGCCTTTTCAGCAGCCTTGAGTCAGCTGGGGCCGGGGACTCCTCCCACCCCTGTGAGATGGTACCCAGGCATCTGTGCATGGGTGGAGCCCCGTGGGAAATCTGTGTTGGCCGCCAACCCCAGCTTCCAGCCATCTGCCTTCTTGGCATTGCCTGAGTATCTTCGAGGCATCTCCAGTTTAATCCCCCAAACAAGGTTCTTGATTTCCTGCTGCAAACCTGCTCCTCCCCCTGGCCCAGGACCACCAACCCAGGCTGCTCAGCCCCAAAGCTCCCACCCCCCTTCTTCCTTCACAGCCCATATCTAGGCCAGATGTGTGGCTGCTCTGCCTTAGTCTGCAAAACATTTGCCAGTTCTGCCCAGGTCTGTCCACCTCACAACCACCGTCATGAGCCAGCTGGGGGGGGGGGTAGTCACCCCCAGAGCCTCCAACTGGCCTCCCCATGTGCACCTGCCCCCGCCCCATAAAATTGACTGTGACAGAACCAGAGGGATCCACTTGAGAAAGCCTTCCATGGCGCCCAGCTGCACAAAGGTGAAACTCCTCGGTGGTTTCTAGGAGAAACGAGATGGATGTAACCTTCCTGTTAGACCACACTCCCTCTTGCTCATTTCTCCTGCTACACCAGCCTTCTCTCTCTCAAGCAAGCTGAGCTCATTTCTACCTCAGGACCTTTGCACCAGCAGCTCCCCAACCTGGAAGAGCTCTCCTCCGAGATGTGCCTCCAGTTGCCTCCAGCCTGCCCCAACCACCCTGTCTATATGCATTCCCTGGTCCCCGGTCACCTCTGCCAGCATTTACCATCCCCTGCCATTGTCACACCAGCTTGCCAGTCGGCCACCTGCCCCTCCACACACACAGTAGCATACGATGAGGGCTGAGACACGTGCATTTTCACGGCTGTGTCCACAGTGCACCACCACTGGCACAGGGGAAGTGCTCTGAGAATATCTGAATCCACGACCTTAGAGTGTCAGCTGGAATAGGTGAACTCTGACCTTCAGTTTCCCCACTGGGAAAGGAAGAAGGATGATAGAGATTCATGCATCAGAGACTCTCCCAGTTCTGGCTTTTTCTGACTCTCTGGACTCAGAAGTTCCCCTCTGGTCAGTGTGTGTGTGGATGGATGGATGGATGGATGCACAAACAGGTGGGTAGATGACTTATGGGGGCTTTATCGAAGCTGCCCAGGACAGAGAAGGAGGGAGCAGGGAAAGGAGGCAGATAACTCCGATGAGACTGTGCGTCCCATCCCCAGGGAGAGAGTGGCAAAGATCACCTCCTTCCTCTCCCCCAGTCCGCAGAGCCCCTTTCCCCTGGGCTGCACCAGGGGAGGTGGCAGCAGCCGCCTGCTGGCCAAGATCTCCACCCAGGAGATAAAAGGAGCGGAGGAATGTGCTGGCAGACTGGCCTCCCTGTCTTCTCAGGGCTGGAAATGGCTTTCCTGCTCGCGCAGGTTCAAAGAGCACTTCATTTCACAGCAAAAGTACAGCTAATGAGAAACAGATTCCCTGGCTCGCGACACTGCTCCGAGAGCCCAGGAGGCCAAGGAAAGCCCTCAAGAACCCGGATGTGAACGTCTGTGCCGAGGGGCCCTTGCATTCCCCTCTCTCTAGGCCACAGAGCTGTCTCCACGGTGGGGGCTGAGGGGCTGCTGGAAGGTGGGGGCAGGGACCAGGGTGGAGTCCCCCGCAGTGGTAGAGGGAGGCCTTGAGGAGTCAGACCTCTAAGCTCTGGGCCCTGCAGTCTGCTGCAATCTTCTTGGGCCTGGGAGCCAAAACGGCAACACTAATAAGAACAGCAGCTTCCTTCTCTTGGGGCTGCCGAGGTGGTCCCTGCGGGGTGGCATGGTGGGAAGACCACTGGCTGTGAGGCCACAAGACGTGACCCTCCATTACCTCAGCTGGCCACAGTGGCAGTAGGGAGCCCCCACACGAAGTCCATGGTACCGTGGAAGCAACACCAGCCTGAGGTCCAGGAGACCTCGGTTTAGCCTTGGTTCAGCTGCGGGGTGACCCCTGGCCCAGATGGCTGGCGCGATGAGCCTTGGGTAGCAAAAACAGCCTACAGTCCAGCCGCAGGGAGTGCTTGGGCCAGTCACTTAGCATCTCTGAGCACAAGTTTCCTCACTGGTGACCAGCACCCACAATATTAACCTCACAGGCACACGGCAAGGATCAAACAAGAGACAGCAGGGAGGAGGTGCGTGGGGACAGGGATGGAGTTGGGTTTGCCCAGAGGCCCCAGAAGGGACACGGCAGTCTATGATCAAACCAGAAGGCAAACCCGAGCCGAGCCATACTATAAGGGCAACCAGCATCAGTAAGCAGAACGAGTGTGGTGTCCGTGCTGGGTGCTGAGCACCTCAGTCTATGCTCCAAACACATCTGGAGCAGGTGCTTCTGTTTCCCTTAAGCAGCCAAAAGCAGGACTGAAACTGAGAAGCCAGATCCTAGAAGATGCGCTAAGTCACCAGACACCCCCAGGCTTCTCTCAGCAGCCTCCTTCCCTCTGCTCTGGGGGTCTGCTTGCCTGCTGCAGTCAACATTCCAGTGGGCTCAGAGTGACCAAGCTGGGTGGCCACCTGTCCCCCTATGCCCCTGCTCCTCCACATTGTCAGAGGAAGTGGCTCCCTCATTCGGCCAACATTTCTTGAACACTTACTACATGCATTGGGCACAGAACAGCAAAAATTAATCCCCGTCCTCATGGCGTTTATACCAGCATTCTTCAAAAAGTGCACCAAGAAATGGAATTCAGAGCTGAGTTTACTTTGATGACAAAACTTTCGAAGTCCATTCATATGAGGGGCCTTCAGAAAGTTCACAGAAAATGCATACTATCAAAAAAAAAAAAACTATGCATGGATTTCAAATGTGCTTTGTGCCAAAATAAACTGAGCTTTGAATTTCATTTTGCACAAACTTTTAAAGTACTCTCACATTCTAGGAGGGTGATGGAGGAGAAAATAAACAAATGAACAAATCAAATATTAGACATCAAGTCACCGTTTCACTGGGACTAGTTTATCAACAGTTAGAAAGACACGTATCTGTGGGCCCTAAAGGAATTTGGTTCTTGCATTATTCTGATTTTTAACACAAACTGTGCACCAGGTACTATGCGAGGGCCCGAGATTCAAAAGATGAATAACACACATTCCTTGCCTGTGGTGAAGGTCTGTTCTAGACGGCAGAAGCAGACACGTTAAATAATTTTAATGTACGAGGCAAAGAACTGTTTTAGAGGAATTTCTATTCCCCCACCCCATCCCCCTACCATTACTTCAAACAGTGGGTGAGGGAGAAACCAGGAGAAGCCCGAGGAAGGCGGCGCAGAGAGGCCATCCTGGGACCGGTCCTCAGCAGTGGGAACAGGAGTGAGGGTTTCCAGGACAGAGGAGCAGAGATGCGGAAGCGGGAATGTGCACAGTGTGACTGGGCACACCAAGGAGCTCCACCTGTGCAGGTGGAGAACGCGGTGGACAGAGGGGAGGGACAGTGGATGTGTGCTACAGCTCTGGATGCCATTCCAAGTAACGTGGCACCGTGTGAGATCTCCAGGGGCTGGACAATCACACATGCACTTTTACCCGCCTAACTTCCAGTCCATGGATCCTTTCTTTAGCTGTATCTAAACTGGTGTTAGACCTATCTTTTGGGGGTACTTAAAGTTATTTTGTCTTTCAGTTCTAGGATTTTCAGTCACTTTTTGTCAGTTTCTCTTCTCTAGGGAAAATTTCCACAGACAGATGGATTGCTTAAGGGTCTTCTTATGTTGTCTGCTTTTTCTTGTTGTTGCTGTTGCTGTTATTCCACTCCCTTGGTCTTTTTTTTTTTTTTTTAAGATTTATTGATTTATTTGAAACTCAGAGTTACAGAGATAGAAGGAGAGGTAGAGAGGTAGAGAGGTAGAGAGGTAGAGAGGTAGAGAGGTAGAGGTAGAGGTAGAGGTAGAGGTAGAGGTAGAGGTAGAGGTAGAGGTAGAGGTAGAGGTAGAGAGAGTGATCCACTGGGTCACTCCCCAATTAGCAGCAACGGCCAGAGTTGTGCCGATCTGAAGCCAGAAGCCAGGAGCTTCTTCCGGGTCTCCCATGCAGGTGCAGGGACCCAAGGACTTGGGCCATCTTCCACTGCCTTCCCAGGCCACAGCAGAGCTGGATCGGAAGTGGAGCAGCCAGGACTCGAACTGGCGGCCATATAGGATGCCAGAACTGCAGGCGGCAGCTTTACCCGCTACGCCCCACTCCCTTGGTCTTATACTGTGCTTGGCTGCCTCCGGGCCAGATTCCCATCTCAGGCCTCATCTGTGACCACCCCTTGCTCAAAGGAAACAGTCTCGAACCTTTCCCCGGGCAGTGCATCGCAGGCAGAGCAGTGCTCCTTCAACAAGCGTGGTGGGCACAGCAGGGACTATGATGGACTCACTTGGTGGGGCAGAGTCTGATGGGGAGGGCAGGACGGCCAGAAGGGGATCAGAAGGGGATGTGGAAGGATGTGGGGAGACAGAGGGTGGATGCTCCAGCCTGGCCCCGGCCAGACTGGGAGTAGTACATCACCGATCACACCCCACCCCACCCTGCTGCAGCTGGGAAAGACATCGTGGCTGTGTAAACCAACCTTATGAGTCTAATTCCAAGGAATCTGACAGGAAACAACACAAGCGTGTTGCCTCGGATCTCTGTCTGGGCTTGACGTGACTGGATCTGAAATAGCTACAGACAGCCTCACTCTTGAATGTTCCAAAGGCACAGGTACACACGCGCCTTGGTGCACACAGGAGGGCTGGGGCTGCGGCCAGCAGAGGGGTGAGCCACACGGGCCACCACACAGAAACTGAGAACAAAGCTTCTACTTCCAGTCACATCCCCAGAGCAGGGGACGACAGGCTAGTCAGATTCCACAAGTCTGGCTCCAAAGCCAAGGGTCTTCACCTGCAGCCTCACGCTTCAGCAGGACGACCCCTGCAGGTTGGAGGCAGCTCAGAGGAGGCTGAGTTCAAGTGCACAGGGAACCATCCCTGCCAGGGGCTTGCTTGCCTGTCGCTTCTTTGGTCCCAGCCTCCAGCTTGCCCAAGTCTGACGTCACCCTTCACTCCCTACGGCCACCCCTGGAACAAGAGCCATCACAGAGGCTGTGACAGCCAGCCCTGGTCCCAGGCCCTGGGCACAGTGAGCTGAGAACACAGTAGTCCTCCAGCTACACGCATGGCCCACACTGCTCAGGATGGCCTGGCTGCCCCCCATCTCCTGCTGAGGCTGCATTCATCTGGTGCCAGGCATTCAGGCTCCCTGCTGTCATTCACCAGGGACCTCAGGGAGGGCCTCTCTCCTAGCTGATTCTGGGATGAATGAGTTCAGCCTTCAGGCCCCAAGAGTTTACAGTGTCACACACTCGGGGGTCGGATCTAGCAGAGCTCACATTCTGGTCTCCTGTTTGCTGCCTCTGTGGCCTTAAGTAAGTTGTTAAAGCGCAGTTCTTTGGCGTGGAAGTGGAGATAGTTGCCTGGTAGGGTTCCATCAGGGTCAACTGAATCAACAGGGCTGCTTCTTACACCAGTGCCCACCATCTAGTAAGTGGCCAATGAGTAACTGCAGGTGAACGGACGTGTCTACACTCGATGGGTACAGAGTTTCAGTTTTGAGGGGTGAGGAAGTTCCAGAGATGGACATGGCAATGGCTGCACAGTAGCATGGATGTGCCTAATGCCACTGAGCGGTACACTTAATAGTTAAAATGGCACGTTTCACCTTACGTGTGTGTTACCACAAGAATAAAAACAGTAATAGCTGCTACTCTTATTGGTGGGGCCACCTGCAGTACCCGGACCAACTGGGGGAAGAACACCCCCCCACCCCCCACCCCCGGTGAAGAGATTGGATTTGATGTCAGGCTCCAGCAACGTCTCCCACCTAGGGGGGAGTTAAATTCAGAAGTCCTCAAGAGGTCGCACCCACAATCCTGTTGCCTGAGGAGCCCTCTGAATTGCAGGTGGTTAGACACACGTGCACACAGACAGGTGCCCAGTTCCGGAGGGATGGACACACAGAAACGTGCCAGAGGAGTGCAGAGGGGACTGAGAGGGACTGCACTCCTTGGAGACAGATGCTCCTGGTGTGCCAGGGAAGGTGGTAGGGGGACTTGGAGGGTGCGGGGTGACTAGCCACATGCTCAGTGTGTTGTCCACATCTTTGCTTAAGCTATACCCATTTACAGTTGCCTCTCTCTCCTCTGAGTCTCTCTCTCCAAAACCTCAGAGCTCTCTAGTGCCACCTCCTGCAGAGGGCTGGCCCTGCTTCTCCGGGCCTCTCTGGGCCCATTCTCTGCCCCGGGGATCCAAGCCTCTGTCTGTGTATCACTTGGTTGTGGCTCCGCTGTTGTTCACCACTGCCTCTCTGACTCAGTCATGTCTGCCCCTCCAGGGGAACTGAGGCTCTTCTCCGCTGCGAACCTCTCCTTCCTCACATGCTGCCCCTAATGGTGCAGAACACACCTTCCCATTTTCAATGATGGCAGGTTGATGAACTTTTAGATAAACAAACACAGAAGATCTTTCACATCAGCAATTCCCAAAGTGTGTTCCAGGAAACACCTGTTCCCTAAGATGTCAGGAGGTATTAGGAGATAACAGGGTTCCAAGGTCTAATACATTTGGGAAACACTGAGCTAAACACAGCTAAACTGCTTTATTTATTACAGGACATACCAGACATACTAGCAATTATTTCAGTTGTGTGCTGGGGCCAGCTCTTCACATTCAATAATGCAACACTGGTAACCTGAACTTGGCCGTGGCGGGAGGACTTATGCCATGGAAATCAGCAAACCTACAAGCCTGAGGTTTATTTGTGTGACTTCCAGAAAGGCTTGAGTGGGAAAGAGCTTCCATCCACTGGTTCACTCCCCAAATGGCCACAACAGCTGGGGCTGGGCCAGGCTGAAGCCAGCAGCCAGGAACTCCAGCTGGGTCTCCCACACGGGTGGCAGGGGCCCAAGTACTCAGGCCATCTTCCACTGCTTTCCCAGGCATAACAGCAGGGATCTGGGTGGAGCAGTCAAAACTTGACCTGGCACTCTGATATGGGATGCAGTTGTTTTGATTGGCAGCTTAACCCTCTGTGCCACACTGCCAGCCCTTTCTAATGTGTTTGACCAGAAAAGCCCTTTAGCATCGATGGGGAACATCTTGGAAAAGCGGTATTCCACAGAACACACTGGAGAAAGTCATCCTATGCAAAGATACTTCTACTAACTGCCAGGGGAGAGGAGTGGGAGGAACTGGTACTGACTGAGCAGCTGCCACGCACCCAGCATGATGCTGGGTGCTGTACGTATACAGTTCTCCCAGCCACACTAGCAGAGGTGAAAATATTGCAGGTGTCTTAGAAATGAAGAGACAGAAGGTCAAAGAATTGTCCTGGGAAGCAGCAGCACACAGCCTATCTGAAGGGGAGATTATAAAGTCTGGTGGGATGATGTTTGCAACAAGATTTAGATAAGAGTTTCAGGACAGTTTGTTCAACCATTGGTAGACAGCTCAGGAGCTATACTTAGAACTTGGTCATCTACATTTGCCAGAGACGCTTCTAGGAAGAAAAAAAAAAAAAAAAAAAACAGAAAAGCCACTCAGAGTCGCGGCTGGCCCACTGTCCTCTGTCTTCCTTCTGTTTGTTCCTGACGTGGGCTGACACTGCAGAATGTGGCAGATTCCGAATCTCCTGCTCACTTTAAGAATGCCAGTGCTTGAGCTCTACCCACTCCACAAGGCCATTCTAATCTGCGGCCAGGACTGAGAACTACTGAGGTTTGCAGGAAAAGGCCCTTAGAGCCCAACAGCCATGCGTCCATTTCACAGACGGAGATGCTGAGGCCCACAGGAGGAAGTGACCTGTCCAGGGTCACACAAGAGTTGGTTGCAGAACAAGGTTGGAGCCTCGGTCTGCCCGCTCCTGTCGCTCCTTCCCACAGGACATGAGGAGGCTTCAGGCCTCACTGCAGAAATCCAGGCCCACGCTTGGCTACTCTTCCACCAGGGGAAAGCTAACTGTATCAGCAAAGGGCACTCAGGAGAAGCTCTTCCTACGCAGAGGCCACCGTCCCGAGCTGCACACAGGATCCGGCCACGTGGTTCATTCCGTGCTCCCTGGCTCGTCTTGGAAAAACCCTCTTCTGGTCTCTGGATTATTGGATAACTGGGCTGGTCACCCCCGGGAATTCTCTTTCCTGTGGTGTGACTGCCTTTAATGGTGATATGGGTGCGTCCTGGAACATCTGTTTGCTGGGACACAGTGTCAACTCTGAATGGAGGCTCAGCTCACATGGGTAAAAGCAGGCCCAAAGACAGGGCCCAAGGGATCAAAATAAGCTGGAGGGTGGGTTGTGGTGCAGCAAGTTAAGTCACCGTTTGCAATACCAACACCCCATACCAGAGCACCAGCTCCAGTTCCGACTGCTCAGATTCCAAACCAGCTCCCTGCTAATGCACATGGGAAAGCAGCAAAAGTTGGCCCAAGTACTTGGACTTCTGCTTCCCACATGGGAGACATGGACAGAGTTCCTGGCTCCTGACTTGGGCTTTTCTAAGGAGCTTCTATCTGATCTGAAGCCAAATGCCAGGAAAGACCAGGGCAAAAGCAGCCTTGATTGAGGGGTCAAGTTGGAATGGCTCCTGCTCAGCTGCAGAGGTGGATTCAACCTGGGAAGAGCCATCAGACAAGGGTTAAAAAGCCAGGAGGACCAGGTAGTAGGACAAGAGCCCCCACGTGATCACAATCATATCACCAGGTCAGAGTGAGGGCTGCAGACAGGAGGCAAGCTGCCACGCTGCGGTCAGGAAGAGCAGGCATCAGATTCGCCACGGGAGGATCCAGCCAGCTTGTCCCGGACCTCACACGTCACCTGCCCCTAGCCCACACACCAGCTCCTAGAAGTAAACACTTCCAAGGAGATATTCAAAAGTGACATTATTCTAGATAGTAGAGACCCAACAAAATTAGATGAGAAAGCAGCTTTGGCCAATCAGGTGGATTGACAAAGATGAAAATGATGGACAATCCCAGGAGGGTTGAACAGAACTCTTGGCTTGCAAGAAACCATGAATCCCTCCAGTGATGGCCACGTAATGAGAGGGCAGGGGCAGCTCTTCTGAGGATAGCTGCATAGGAATCTCAGAAGGAAAACAAGAAAAGGCCTTGGGAAGGCAGGAACATGAAGAATCTTGCTTCTCTACTATTGCAAAACAATGGCCTGTGTCCCTGCTCCTGCCTCTGCCTCTTAGCCAGCTCCACTTCCTTACTCCTAGTTTTCTTTCTTCCCCTTGGCTTTGGCTGGTGCATGGCTAACTGAACCTTTTTGGCCACTCTTTAATTAAAGAACTTTCAGATCTACTTCCCATGGCTAACTGATAGATTGCTTCCTTGATCCCAGCAGAAGAAATCCAATCGGCTCACATCATCTCTTCATGCCAAGTCATCCATGGGCCTGGTCTAGCCACCTGTAGCAAAGTCAGCCTTGGCCTGGGTAGGACTCTCGTGAAAGTCTCAGCCAACCAACCCTCAGCTGTGTAGGGTGGCCAACCTGTGCTAGTTTGTGCAGGAGTTTCCTGGAACTCCTGGAGGCAGAGTTTTAGCATGGTGGTTAATACACCACTTGGGATGCCCACATTCCATTTCAGAGTGCCTGGGTGTGAGTCCTGGCTCCATTTCCAGCTTCCTGCTAATGCACACAATGATAGGCAGCAGGTGATGGCCCAACTACTTGTGCCCCTGCCAACAGTATGGGAGACCCAGACTGAGTTCCTAGCTCCTGGCTTTGGGCTGGCCCAGCACCAGTCTGTGTCTCTGTCTCTCTCTGAATGTCAAATACATGAAATAAATAAAATTGTAAGAAAACACAAACTCCCATGTCCAAGAGCCCCTCTCATCCCAGACAAATGGGGGCAGTCATCCTATGGCTGTGTGCAGGGCTGTCCCATTTGGGGCTCTGGAAGGACAAGTCGAGCGATGCACATCTTTGCATGTCTTGGTTGCCCAGGGTACAAAGAGATGCACATTTTGACCCACTGATGGTGGAAGTGAGCATTGTTATGATCCTGTGTGTGTTGGCGGCAGGGGTGGGGGAATCTGAACATATGTATGAGAAGTAAAAAATATGCATGTTCTTTGACTTAGAAATATCATCCAAAATAATCCGTTTAGGGTGCAGTTTCATAGGCAAAGCTGTTCACTGAAGTATTATTTATAAAATAATGGAAATGACCTAAATAATTACCAATAGAGTACTAGTGAAATACACAGTGTATTCCCATGGAACACTCACCAACCATAAAAATAACCCAGATAGTTATATGGAAATTTCCACGAGATAGTCTTAACAACAACAAAAAAAAAGCAAGTGATTAAATAACTTTACAGAATAATCACATTTATGTAAAATGAAAAAAAGGCTACACTGGAAAAGTTGTGGAAATCTCCTATTGGTGCGATTGCAGGTGATATTCATTGTGAAACTGTTTTTGCTTTTTCTAAATGTTTTGTGCTGAGTGTTTTGTATTCATATTTGGACTTTTTCCCATTTTTTTAAAAGAGATACTAAAAACATCCTGATCCAACAAGCCCAATGAATTAGTGTTTTCATTCAAAAATGTTTTTATTTTCCAACTTTGTTCTGGTTCATTAACTTTAGAACATGCAGAGGTCTGATTCAGGTTCCAACTGATCCACTTGGGTTTTGCATTATTTAGAAACAAAAACGACTTTGATGTCACTTGAATTGCATTTATAGAAAATTAATGTTGGGGTTTGGGCCCAGATTCAGCCAGTTGGGTGGTTGGTTCCCATTCTTGGTTCATGGTTTGATGAAGTTCAAGTCATTCCTCAGAATTCCCACAACAACCATTGAGTAATTGGAATGAAGGCAGAGAGAGACTTGGAGCTTGAATTATCCAGAATATTGCTCACGCTCTCAGCCTGCAAGGGCCTGTGAGAGGAACTTTCCCCAGGGCACAGGACAAAGCCACAGCTGGGACATTTGCAGGAGGCCCATTGGCCCCAAACCACGATGTGGCCAGAGCCACACTGCCCCGGGCCCTTCACTCCTCTGTGTGCTTAACCTCTGCTGCAGTGTGTCCCATCACTGCCCTGTGTGGCCTGCGTGCTCCAGGCCCAGACAATCCCCCAGGCAGCCCATTCTGGGCTACACAGTCTGCAGCGAAGACCTCTTCAGCACGGAGCAAGCATTGGGCCAAGCTGCCCGTGCCAGGAAATGGCTTGCTTGAGGATCATCAGGGCAGTGGCCAGAGCTCCTCACCCACAAGACCTGCACCTTGCTCCCTTATCAAGATTTCTAAGGTACGCCCCTGGCTGTGTGAAGGACTCAGCTGATTTTCTCTTGGAAGGAGACATCACAATGAGAAGGCAGCAAGTGTGATAACGGTCAGATGGGACCCTAGACAAGCTACTTGTAGGGAAGTGGGCTGGGGCAGCCCTTTCTCCCCAAACCTCCAGACATGATCCCCAAAGGGTCCAAGAAAGACCTCACTCTTGTAGCTTTCACTTAAGCCTCAGCAGGGACCGAGGATAATTTTAGAACTGCACCTCAGTTTCCTTATTTGCAAACAAGCAAACTTTAGAACTGCGCCTCCCTCCGTGGGTTGGCAGGAGCAGTCAGTGAAACGCCTCCTGTAACTGCCTGCTATAGCACCAGCCTCCAACTGGAGGGGACAGGCTTCCTAGGGGAGGGGCCGCAATGTCTGCAGGTAATTTCACAGCCGTCACAAAGATGA
Organism: Oryctolagus cuniculus; assembly: GCF_051225735.1. NCBI lineage: Eukaryota > Metazoa > Chordata > Mammalia > Lagomorpha > Leporidae > Oryctolagus > Oryctolagus cuniculus. The sequence goes on along the minus strand of NC_142877.1, from coordinate 110,663,181 downwards.
CTCAAGCTGGCTGCTTTTTATTAGCCCCGCGCACCACCATTTCTAAACAGTGCCAGTGATGAATGCTCTTCATCACATGGACCACCCCAACCACCCCCACCTGGGCCCACCACGGGGGCACCATGGGAACCCTCCATAAATGGGGGCAGATGTTCTTCTATTGCTAGAGGCTAACAGTGACACGTGACCAGCTCTGGCTCACGCGTGCCAGCCATCCAGTTTGTAGGGTGAATTCTAAATGACGACGTCCTGGGTAGGGAGGTCCTTAGCAGATCGTCCGATGGCTCTAACCTGCCAACTGTCATCTGTGTTATAGTTACAAAGTTTTCTTACAGACTTCCTTCCCTAGTCTCACACTGGCCCTGCCAGGAAGGCACAACTGTGCCCACTTCACAACAAGGGGATAAGGGCTTAGGCAGGCAAGCTGACCAGCCAGGGGCATTTATGGAAAGGAGACACTGTGTTTCTGAGCCCTCTCCCCATTGGCCTGCTCTGACACCCAGGCGACTTAAGGCATCGTCTCCAAGGTCATCGGGGACATGACGGAACACTGCCACTTGGAAGCAGTGGTGCAGGCTGGAGGGGGAAGCATTCCTACTTCATGCCAGCTTTTCCCACTTTGTCTCAGTTGGCTTCACAGGAGCCTGTGATGCAGATGCTATGATTCCCTGTCCATAGGAAAGAATACAAAGTCTCAGGAAGGCCGAGTATATTTACCTGGGGGCACCTGGGAAAAGAAGAAGCCAAACCAAAAAGTAAATCCTGGGCCATCAGAGAGTGACTCCCTGTCCCTCCCACGTTATCACAGGGATGCCGAGCAAAGGGGAGTCTTGGCCACAGCTCGGCAAGGGCGGGAGTGAAGGCTCTGAGTTTAGGAGCGAGGCGAGCTTGGGAAACGGAAAGCCAAGACCCAGGGATCCCAGTCATTTGTGGTTCCAAGTGGAGGTTGAGGGGGAAAGAGATGACTAAAGTTTGCTCCATATGCTCTGGGTTTTTCCTGACTTACACTAACATGGTTTCTTGGTTACTTACGTAGCCCCCTCCCCTGTCTCCTGGGGAGGCCAAGAAACGTGTCTGCATGCACTCACAGACCTGTAAGCTTTCACCCGTTAGACAGCCCAAGACTGGAATCTGGATGCACTCATTCATTTGCTCATTCCCCATCATTAGCTCCTATCAGTATCATTATTTTTGTTATCGTGATTGAAGTAACATGTTCCTGTTAGAAATACTGAAAGGACACACACAGTAACCATCAAGGCGGAACTTAGAGGGGGCGAGAGCATTGGCATATGGCAGGGTTGGGGGAGGGTCAGATGGACTCAGGGACATTAAGTGCAGGCAGGCAGAAATGCCCAGCCTTCTAGGGCATGGCAAAGGCCAGGGAGAAGGCGAAGGGCCACCAGTGTTGATGCGAGCAAGGCGGGGCCAGACTGAGGGAGCAGGCGGGAGCAAGATGCAGGGAAGGAGGCGGCAGGCAGAAGGCAGCTGTGGAGCGGCGGTCGAAGTGCATGGTCAAGGATCAAACAGAGCCTCAGTCCTGAAGGGCTCGAGACCCATTTTTCTTTGGGTTTATTTATTTATTTGACAGGCAGGGTAACAAAGAGAGAGCTCAACCTTTCATCCTCTGATTCACTTCCCAAATTGCTAAAATGGCTGGAGTTGGGCCAGGCCCAAGCCCGGAACCCCAAGCTCCATCTGGTCTCCTATGTGGGTGCAGGGACCCAAGCACTTGGGCCATCTTCCACTGCCTTCCCAGGCACACTAGCAGGGAGCTGGGTTGGAAGTGGAGCAGCCGGGACTTGAGTGGGGCTCATATGGGATGCTGGCACCACGAGCCGTGTACTTAACCTGCCGTACCACAATGCAGGCCCCCACTTTCAACTTGATGATTATCCAGTTACTTCAAATAACTTCTTCTGGTTCTTCCTTCTCAGGTTCCTTGTCTCCCCGCAGCTGCCCCCTCCCTCCCCTCTGCCTTCTGCTCCTACCCTTTGGTATTCTGCCTAAAGCCTCTCTTTAACACTTCTTTTACTGCAGGCCTGCTGCCACTGAGTTATCAGCTTTGTGGATATAAGAAAGACAGCATTTTTCCTTATTTTATTTGTCTGAGAGGCAGAGAGAGACGTATCCCTCTCCCAAATGTCCAAAACAGCTGAGGCTGGCTAGGTCAAAGCCAGGAGCCCTTAACTCCATCTGGTCCTCCCACAAGGAGGGCAGGGGACAAAGCACTTGAGCCATTATCTGCTATCTCCCAAGGTGCATATTAGCAGGAACTAGAAATGAGAGTGGGGCCAGGACTCACACCCAGGCACTCAGACACAGGATGTGTGTGTCCCCGGGGGGTCTTAATGGCTGACCAAAGGCCTACCCATTTCCTTCATTTTTAAAAGATATTTTTGTGGGGGACAATATTCCAATTTGACTATTTTTTTTAAGATTTATCTATTTATTTGAAAGTCAGAGTTACACAGAGAGAGAAGGAAAGGCAGAGAGAGAGGTCTTCCATCTGCTAGTTCACTCCCCAGTTGGCCACAATGGCTGGAGCTGCACTGATCCAAAGCCAGGAGCTTCTTCCAGGTCTCCCACACAGGTGAGGGGCTCAAGGACTTGGGCCATCTTCCACTGCCTTCCCAGGCCACAGCAGAGAGCTGGATTGGAAGTGGAGCAGCCAGGACTCGAACTGGTAGCCATACGGGATGCCAGCACTGCAGGCAGCAGCCTAACCCTGGTATGCTACAGCACTGGCCCCAATTTGACTATTTAAATATACCATTTTGGGGCCAGCATTGTGGCCTAACAGTTAGTTAAGCCACTGCCTGTGACATCAGCTTCCCATATGAGCACCAGTTCAAGTCCTGGCTGCTCCACTTCCAATGCAGCTCCCTGCTGGGAAAGTTCTTGGGCCCCTGCACTGCCATGGGAGACCAGGATGAAGCCCTTGGCTCCTGGCTTTGTTCTGGTGGCCCTGGCTGTTGCAGTCATTCAAGGACTGAACCAGGTGATAGAAGATCTCTCTCTCCCTAACTCTGCCTTTCAATATATAAAATATAATCTTCATTTAAAAAAAATACACCATCCCATCCTTTATTGGCCTACATGGTTTCTGATGAGTAGTCTTGTAATTTTCTTTGTTCTTGTGTATTTGGCTCCCCCCACCCAGGTGCTTTTTAAATTTCCTCTTTTTCTCTGGTTTTATGCAGTTTGATTTTTAACTTTTCAGTGTGGTTTCATTTTTTTTCCACTTTCCCATTTTCACTGAGCTTCTAGAGTTTAAAATTTCCATAAAATCTCAAGGTAAGCATTTGACCTAATCGTTTCAACACAGATCCCACAGCAGTGTGTCCAGGTTCAAGTCCTGGATCCACTCCTGAATCCAGCTTCCTGCTAATGCACACCCTGAAAGACAGCAGGTGACAGCTCAAGTAGTTCAGTCACTGCTACCCATGTGGGGGAACCAGGTTGGCTGCCCAGCTCTTGGCTTCAGCCTGGCCCAGCATCAGCTCCTGTGGGCATCTGAGGGGTAAACCAGCGGGTGGCAGTGTGCTCACCGGCTCACTCAAGCTCTCTTCCCCTCCTGCTGCCTCAATTTTTTTTAAAGTTACCAAATTTGGAAAATCATTCCGTTATCTTTTCCATTTTGTTCTATATACTCTCCTGTCTTGCTCCAGTACTCTAATCACACATATATGAGACTGCTTGATATCTTGTCACAGCTCAGTGAGGCACTATTGACTTCCTTTATTTTTCTAGCTTTACACTGGATAGATTCTATTGCTGCCACTTCAAGTTCACTGATCTTTTCTTCTGCAGCACATAATCTGCTGTTGATTCCATTTAGTGTATTTTTCATTTCATGTATGGTATTTTTCATCTCTAGACATTTCAGGTACATCCTTTCATACCTTTAACTTCTTTTTCCATTATACTGATGTCTTTCTTTATATCTTTGGACACACTTGTTAGACTTAATAGCTTTTTATTTATTTTTAAATATTTAGTTATTTGAAAGAGTTACACAGAGGAAGAGACAGAGACAGAATCAGAGAGAGATCTTCCATCTACTGGTTCACTCCCCAAATAGCCACAACAGCTGGCACTGGGCTAGGCCAAAGCCAGGAACATCATTTGGGTCTCCTATATGGGTGCAGGGGCCCAAGCACTTGGCCCGTCTTCCAGTGCTTTCCCAGGCACATTAACAGGGACCTGAATCAGCAGTGGAGCAGCCACATCTCAAACTGGCACCCATGTGGGATACTGGCATCACAGGCAGCAGCTTTACCCACTGTGCCACAATGCCAGCTCCTTAATAGCTTTTTAATGCTCCATGTATACAAAGTCAGTATCTCTATCATTTCTATATATGATTCTACTAATTGATTTTTCTATTAGTTATGGAAAATGTTTTCCTGCATTTTTGCATATTTAGAATTACGAATTTTATGCTATTGGGTACTTGATTTTATTGTATATATTTCAAAAGCATTGGATTTTGTTTTGGCAGGCAGTTGTGTATGGATATGTTGGATATGTTTTATTAATTCTGGATATGTTTTATCCTTCACGGGGTTCTTCTTAAGCTTTTTTATGGCGTATCCAAAGCAGAACTGGAAGGAGTGATTCAGCATCATTACTAGGGGTCACCCTTCTGAGGAGTCTGTCCAGTGCCTCTGAATTACAAGATTACTCCACTCTGGTGGCTGAAGACACAAACCATCCTGCCTTGTGGGAGCACTGGGAATTGTCTACACTATCACTTTCCAAGGTTCCCTCCATAAAAGTCATAACAATCCTTACTATGAATTCTCAAATCAGTTGTTACCCAAAGATTCAAGGGGACCTTATGTACATCTTCAAGATCTCTCCCTCCTCCACCTCTCCCCTCTCCTCCCCCTCCTCTATTTCTCTCCCTCCCTTCTCTTTCTGAAGTTCCCTCATCTCCAGTATTTTGCCTACAGATTCTAGTTGTCTCAGTATCCCCAGACTTCCATTTCCTTAACTAGAGGCGACTTCCAGCTTCTATTCCAATCTGAAGCTGGAAACTGACTCCAAGCAGGAAGCTGGGGCCATCAGGGGCTCACCTTGTTTCCAGTCTCCGGGGAATCAAGGTTTTGTGCTGCCTGTTGTCCAATGTTGAAAAGCCATTGCTGGATATGTTTTTCCCAACCTTCTACTTATCTACAGTGGGAAGACAATTCCTGTAACAGGTACTCATTCACAGGTGGGGTCACAAATCCATATCCAGACTTTTAAAGCAGGCATGTGGTAGAATCAGATGGGTTTGCGTGTAGGGGAGGAAACCACCCTAGGGAGAGTGGATCAGAAGCAACAGCGTAGTCTAGAAGGCCAGTTCTGAGTCTGCTGAGAGGAGAGGTTCTGTTGACAAGCATTCCGGGAAGCCTCAGACGAGATGGGGCAAATCAAGCCATATTTAAAATATGTTTAGAATTTACAGGACTTGGTGATCGAACATAAGAGGTTGATGAGGAAGAGGATTACTTCCATTTCTGGAATGAGCTACTGAGTCAACAGCAGTGTCATTTACTCTGACTGAGAATTTGGGGCACATGTCCACTGTTTCTGTTGTGAGGATGGGGCATTACCTGTGAGACATCCAGGCAGGAGATGTTGTGCCGGCTGGTGGTCTGGAGCTCAAAAGAGACATCTGGGTCAGGGCTGCTTCATATTGCTCAACGTTTAAAGTTAGGGGGGACCAAGGAGACTCTTTTCATTCACTACCTAGAAGCATTAGCTGTCGGAACGCTTGTCTAGCCCCCTAAGATCGCGAGGTCTCAGAGGGTGGGCTTGGTGTATTTTCTTCCTTGTATCTGCAGGGTGCCTGGTACATCAGTTGGCACATGGTAGGTACTTAGTATTTGTTAAGGGACAATGGCTGTTGAGGACGCTTCCTTTCACAGTTCTGAGTTTCCCACTGCCCCTTGCTTGTCTAAAAAGTTGCCTTAGGCTTCATTGTCTTGTTTGTTTTTCTGGTTTCAGGCAGGCTTTTCAAATTAGCTTGTTAGTCATGGGTAGAGGGTTGTGACCCTCCCTTGTTCACAACAGGGCTGTGTCATGTCAACTCCGAGGTCTTATCCTGGAGCTGGAGTTAGGAACAACTCTGCAGGAGGCCGTGTCCCTTCGAGGGAGAGGGAAGGGGTGGGGCTGTCCAAAGTTTGGGCTGCTTGGGTGAAATTTCCAGCATTCCCAAGGGATACTTGTGCCTTTGGAATGTCACAGAGCCTCACATGAGTCTGAGACTCTCACAGTCTCCATAATCGGATCCTCAGTTAACCCTGAAAGTTACTCAAAGGAATGAAGAGTCCAGCCTCTTTTGAAAGATGAAGGAGATGAAGGCACTGGAGTTCAGACACCTTATACAGAATCTCAGGCAGAAAGCTTCAGTTCTGCGAAAGCCCTTCATTCCAGGATCAGAAAATCTCAGTTCCGGGCTTGAGATTCATCGTATAATATTAAGGACCAACTTCCCACCTCCGGTCACTTTTCCCCATCTAAAACCGAGAAGACTGGACTGGATGATATCAAAGCGACCTTCCATTTATTCCATTCAGAGGAATTCTATGTGCCAGGCAGGGTGAGTCGCAGACTCTGTCTCAAGGTGGGGTGGACTGTCCTGCTATCCTGGGACATCCTACTGCCACCATGCAGACACTGTTTCCTACAAATGTACTTGTAAATAAAGCCATGCAGTGGCACCAGGAAAGGCAATGTTAATTAAAAACAAAAATCCTGCCTTGGGCTTCACAGCTAAAATAGCTCTGCAACCTGAGAACTCATATTTTTCAACAATGGCCAAACCGTTGAGATCACACTGAAACAGTACCTGGTAGTGTACTGAGCATTGCAGGTGCATCACAGAATGTTACTTAGTTATACTCAGCTGCTTTACTCTCAGCTCATTCCCTTTATTCTCATATAATACAATGTAGCTAGCAGGTTTCAAAAAGACACGACCTTGCTGGAGAATACAAACAACATGGTGCACCTGATTATGTTTTTGAGTAAAGAGTAATAAAAAAAAGTTTTTAAAAACCTTAGAATTTTATCTTGAAATTATCTTCTGTGTATTTTTCATCTATCCTCATGGTTTGAAATGGGGTTCTCGGAGGGAATGTGACTTGTCCAAGGTCACACAGTGCGTCTAAGGTAGAGCGTAACCCCGCCCTGCCCCCACGCCCCAGCCCTGCCATGCACCACCCTAAATCCCATCACAGCTGTTTCTCTCCTGCCCCCTCCCTTTTGGCACCACCTTCTGTCTCTGTAAGCTCTGCTGTCTCTGCAGTGGAACATTCCTGCGCAGAGGGATTAAAAGAGCAGTGGTGGAATGCTAAACGTTCCTGCCCATTGGCAATGGCTGTTCTCCTGCACGGAGCCTAGCAGCCCACGTGGAGTTCTGGGTTGTCAGAACCAACTTCAATCCACATGCCGGGGCTGTCCGCACCCGGTCTCTGTCAGGTACAGGCCCCTAAAATTAGTGGTCTGTGGTGGGAGCCTTGCAGCAGTTGGGTGTTGGCCTGGAACCTCTCTGAGCCAACTCTGTCAACGGGCCCCGCCAAGCTCCATGGAGCCACTGTGGACCCTGGGCCAAGGCTTGTGTGAAGCCACGCCAACTTTTAGAGTGCCTGGCGCCAAGGCTGAATGTCTGGTCCAGTCGGGAGAAAGAGGTCCAGATGGTTGTCTCCAGTCGACCTCTTGTTGGCATCCTGACCTTGGGCCTAGATGGTCTGTCGAGGCCTTGCAACCTTGTGTAGATAAAATGCAGACAACGTGTCGCCGCCTTGCCGGCCTTGCCAGCCTTGCCATCCTGGAACACGTTATCCACTCTCCCCTATCTGATGTCCCTGAGTGCTTGCCTAAGTCGCACAGCCCTTGTCTTCCTCAAGTGCAGAGAGGATAAGCATTTACTCTCTCTAGTTAGTTCTTACCAACCCACCAAAGACTGATAGGAAGAGTGGGGATGGGTCTAAAATTCTTCCCAGAACAATGAGTACTTCCAAATGCATCTATCAACTGCCTGAAATGGCGCTGGCCCTCTGCTGGGGACTGAAGATGACAGGATTAATAAGGCATTGCCAATGGCTCTAAGGAGCTTTCTAATGAGCAGGAAACCAGGGATCACTGCTATTCATGCACCACTGGCTTCAATGAGGGCAGGTCCCCCACGTGGAAGGACTCGCTGTGTGCTCAGTCTGGACTATCTGAGACAAGCTCAACTATTCTACAGATGAAAGAGACATTAGGGACAGGATGAACCAGGCGGCGGGGATCAGAGGGCAGAGGTGTGGCTGGCTAAGGGGAGAGTGACGCAAAGGCTCTGGTTAGCACCCCAGCCTTGCTAAGCGGAGACGCAGGAAGTTATGTGATGTCGAAACCCTTTCAGACTGCCCTTGATGTCTTCAGTAAAAATCTACCAGGTGGATTTTTTTTTCCCCTTGGGACTATGAAGAGATGCAAAGGCATCTCTTATGAACAAGAGAACCTGAGGCCAAGACAGGATGCAGCGCCGGCGCCACGGCTCAATAGGCTAATCCTCCACCTTGCGGCGCTGGCACACCAGGTTCTAGTCCCGGTCGGGGCGCCAGATTCTGTCCCGGTTGCCCCTCTTCCAGTCCAGCTCTCTGCTGTGTCCCAGGAGTGCAGTGGAGGGTGGCCCAAGTGCTTGGGCCCTGCACCCCATGGGAGACCAGGAGAAGCACCTGGCTCCTGGCTCCTGCCATCGGATCAGCGCGGTGCACCGGCTGCCGCGCACCAGCCGCGGCGGCCATTGGAGGGTGAACCAACGGCAAAGGAAGACCTTTCTCTCTGTCTCTCTCACTGTCCACTCAGCCTGTCAAAAAAATAAAAAAGACAGGATGCAGCAGTTGTCCACTGCCACAATGATGGGAGCAACAATCCCAACTCTCCTCACACAACAACACGCATCTTTTGCCCTTGAAGCTTGAGTTGACTGGGATTCAGGACGAGGCTCTTCTGGTCTTGACTGGGCTGGCTCACGTGTCTGAGGGCAGCTAGGTGTCAGCTGACGTAGGACGACCTTGCTTGGATGACTGGGCTATCTCGGCATTTCTCCGTGTGTCTCTCTCGCTCCAGCACGCTGGCTCAGGCATGTGCTCATGCTGATGGCATGAGTTAAAGAGCTCCAGCAGAAGGGTGCAAGTGCCTGTTCAAGTCTACACATGCTTCAAGTCTCTTAATACCCCACCGGCCAGAGTAAATCAGATGACCAAATCTAGAATTAAGGACTGGAAAAACACACTCAGACTGTAAACAGACAGTGACTGACAGCATTCCAGGTGGTGGCTCTTCTGTCATCCTGATGATGGCTTGGAGCAGAGTCCCCAGTTGACCCTTGCTGAGCACGTAGCATGAGCAAGAAACAGACCTTCTCTTCTTTAAGACAAGAGATTTGTGGGGAGGAGGAGTATTGTTGCTGCAATAAACATAGCAAACTGAGCCTATCATTATGGATATACAAGCATCTTATACTGATTGATTACAAAGTGCCAGATATAACTTAGAAATTTTAACCTCATTCAGTATTTATTCATTCAACACACGTGTTGAATGTCTCTTTTGTGCCCTCGATTGAACTCAATTCATCCTCATAACAAACCAGCAATATAGATGTTATTATCTCATTGCTATCATAAATGAAGAAGCTGAAGTTCACAGTGCTTAAATAATGTGTCCAAGCACATACAGCCACTCACGACAGAGAGAGATTTAAGCACAGGGCTGCTGGATTCCAATGGTCATGCCTTTGGCTAATCCATTCGACTCTTTGTCTAGAGAGGCTCCTTCCTGAGGTCTGTTCACTTGAAAAAACTAACTTGCCACAGTGTTTTAATTTCATGGCCCACTTAGCCCAGGGCATTTAAAGCAAGAGACACTATTTCCTTGGTCAGGCTCCTTCTGACGTGTGTGATCCACACCCTTAATGGCCATGACTTTTAACACCAGCTGGAGTGGAGAGCACCTGGCATCCTCACCAGTGAGTTATGTTTCCCCAGACAGAGAGAGGTTTGCTTTCCCTAGTATCAAATATTGCAGCCAAGCTGCAAGGAGGCACATTGTTAAACACTGCTTTGGTAGCAGGAAGCCTACTGAGCCACCGGCCAGGCTTGAACCAGATTTCATTCAAGGGAGGGATAAATCAATGTAAGGAGACAGGAGATGAACGCCTTGGGCCAAGCCATGATGGGAAGGGCAAGTGGAGCAAAGAGAAAGAAGCTGCCCTGATAATCCCTCCTCTTAACTTTCTCCTAAAGAGAGAAGGGACATAAAGAACTGGTTGAGAATGAGGACCGTGGGAAGGGTGGTTTTCACTGACTCGGGACAGGAATTCATTCTTTCATCCAAGACACACTTATTGATCATCTACTCTGTCAGTCATATATACCTGGCTGTTAAAAAATTTAATACTGTGACCAATCTGGAAACCAAGTTAAAAGATGTTACTGTGGGGGTTGCTATGGTAGGTAAAGTTGTGGCATAGTGGGTAAAGGTGTCACCTGCAACCCTGGCATCCCCTATGGGCCCTGGTTCATGTCCTGGCTGCTCCACTTCCAAGCCTGTCCCCTGCTAATGGCCTGGGAAAAAGCAGAAAATGATGGCCCAAGTGTCTGGGCCCCTGCTACTCTGGAAGAAGCTCCTGGCTCCTGGCTTTGTCCTGGCCCAGCACTGTGGCCACTGTAGCCATCTGGGGAGTAAACCAGCAGATGGAAACCTCTCTCTCTCTCCCTCTCCATCTCCCCCTCTTTCTCTGTAACTCTTTCAAAATAAATAAATAAATCCTTTCTAAAATTTCCCTTTAAAAAAAGATGTTACTGTGTTCCATTCTCTGAAAACAACAAAAAGAATGAAAATGGTAAAGAAAATTCCATCTTCAATAAAACTAGGAAATGGCTTTGAGGCTAAGACAGGTGACCACTCATCAAACTTCACTCTTGTATTTCCATAATGGAGGAGAGTGCAGAGCACAGCTGTCCAGGAAGGGGCCACATTTCCCAGTCTCCCCTCTGCATGTACTTGAGCCATGTGACTGTCTCATTAGCTGCAACTGGGACAGACGTGAACTGTGACACTTCTGGGTCAAAGTGGCCAAGGGGTAGGTGTACCCCTCCACTGTATCTGTTCTTCTTCCTCTGGTGGGATTCAGGGGATTCCAAGATCCCATCAAGCAGAGCACAGCTTCTGACTCTCCAAGGGGCTGTCTGTAGGCCAACCGGGGACCTCTTCATTGTACCTTCCAACAGTCAGACGTGAACTTAGCACACATTAACCATCAACATATGCAGGTGGGTTGCATAGGCTCCAACGTTACTTTAAATGAAAACTGTATCTGCCACATTCAGAGTAGCTTCCATCAAAGGAAGACAACAGGAGAGGCCCTGCCTGTTGCCAGATTTCTTTCAAAGTAAGAAACAGGATCCCTAAGGGCTGAATAAAGCATCATTTGCTGGACAGAGAAGGTGCAGAGATGTGCATGGGCCCTGGAGGGGTGTGGGCCTGTCATGACAGCTCCTTCAGGTAGAAGGGCAGGGAACAGGGCTCAAGGAGGCACAATGCAGAGAACTGGAACTGTTCCCAGCCCTGGCCATCACTGCTTGTATGTATTACAAGTAAGGTGGAAGAGAGATAGAAATGACAACCCTAACCCTAACCCAGCTGAAGAGATGTAGACACACACTGATCATCATAAATGACCCATCAGAGAACCTGCTGCCTAGGGGCCTATCTTGTGACCCACACTGACTTCATGCCCACACGAAGGCCTGAAAACCAAGGGAACTGTTGGAAAACTCAGAGATAGGTGCCCCCAAGGCAGAGTGTATCTGGTAACAAATTCTGAGATGACAAATTTGAGGGGAGTCTGCTGGTGGCCCTTGCTCACTCCTCCATCACACTTTTTATCTCCCTGAAAAATAACTGACCGGAATCAAACATTTCCCAAGTCAAACTACAAACAGGCAAGATCCAATGCAGTGGCTCTTTCTTCTTTAAGACTTCTTTAGTCAGTTAGTTTAAAGGCAGAGTGATGGGGGGGGGGGGGAGTTGGGGGGGGGGGCAGAGAGAGAGAGAAAGAGAAAGACAGACAGACTCTCTATCTACTGGCCCACTCCCCAGATGGCTGCAGTGGCCATGGCTGGGCTAGGCTGAAGCCAGGAGCCAGGAACTGCATCCAAGTCTCCCATGTGGGTGACAGGGACCCAAGCACCTGGTCCATCATCTGCTGCCTTCCCAGGGTCACCAGCAGGGAGCCGGCTCAGAAGCAGAGCAGTCAGGACTTGAACCAGCATTCGCTATGGGATGCGAGTGTTATAAGCGGTGGCCCAACACTGGCCCCCACTGTGGTTTTTTTTAATCAAAAGTAATAATGAAAACTATTATAAAGGAGGCAAATTAGCATCAACAAGATGTAGTATTTATTCAGCTGAGAATACTGTCAGTAATATAAAGAGTAGAGATAAAGAATTAAAGAAAAGAGAAAACAAGAGACAATGAAAACAGTAAGGCAATGCTTACACACTAAAAGGAGATTCAAATACACATACTGACAATCCTGAAGACAGGAACAGAATGGTAAAGAAACACATTCAAAGATATTATAGAGGAAAACTTCTCCAAACTAAAGAAATTCCTGAACATGTGGAATGAAAAAATGACCTCACTATATCACAGAACTTCTATGGAGACTAGATACACAGCAAAATCCGAAACATTTTAAAGGAAAAACCAGACTGGCCTCTGACTTCTCCTTTCCTTTTAGTGGCAAAAGACAAGACAGCAACAGGAACAAATTCTGAAGGTAATCCACGTATCCTAAAATGACAGCCACAGGGCCAGCACTGTGGGGGGGCAGATTTGGCTTCTGTTTGTGACACCAGCATCCAAAACTGAAGAGCTAGTTCAAGTCCCAGCTGCTCCATTTCTGCTTCAGCTTCTTAGACAGTGGAAGATGACAAGTATTTGGGCCCCTGCTGCCCAAGTGAGAGACTACTATGGAGAGCCTGACTCCTGGCTTCAGCCTGGCCCAGCTCTGGCTGTGTGAGAGTTTGGGGAGAGAACCAGAAGCTAGAAGATCCCTGTGTCTCTCTCTCCCCCTCTCTCCCTCCCACTCTGCTTTGCAAGTACATAAATCTTGAAAAATAACAAAATTTGATAACCAATCTGTTGTCTTTCATATATGTGTGTGTGTGTGTGTATATATATAAAAGCTGAACAATATTTCCAAACACAGACTCAGAGAGAAAACAGCATATAATACTCATTCAAGTTCATGGAGGGAAGAGGGGATTTGAAGACTTGATAATAAAATCTAGTCTCCCAAAAGATATATGAAATGATCAATTTAGGAATGAAGAGGTTGGGAATTCCAGCGTTGATGGGTAAACATTATATCCATATAAACACAGAATTAAGGTTAAACAACTGCGGAGATTATAGTTGCAGAACAGAATGTAAATCTTCTAAACCTCAGCAGTATAAAAAGAAATAGCTTAACCCACAACAGTGGCAGAGGAAGAGCTGTGTGGACAGAAGTGTGCATGCCCCAGTGTCTACATCTTTCATAGTGGCGAGTCTGTGGATATGGAATAAAATAGGTAAATCAAGAAGCAGATGTGCAAATTTACTGTTTAAAGTAAAAGGACAACCAATCCAGATGGACTATAAACTTTTCCAACCATATGGAGGAGCCTCACAAACAAACAAAAAAAATAGTAAAAAAAAAAAAAAAAACTAGGAAAAAATAGAAAACAGGGTAAATATTTCATCTTTTAAAAACAAAAAACAAAATGATAGATTTAGACCAGACATCTGACAGTGCTTTAATGGAGACAGAATGTACTTTTCTGTAAAAATAAAGATGTCCAGTGAGCGCAATGCTCAACTTGCAGAAGGCTAACTTTCCATGACCCCGTTTGGGTCAATAACTAACTGCACACACATACATCCTTATATGTGCTTATTTACACACAGAAATCTCTGGAAATCCTCCAGAGAAATTGGTAACCATGATTAGCTTTGGGGAATGGCGCTGGAAGGACTGCTACACAGAAAACACACGTCACATCTGAGTTTTAAAAGGTACTTCAGTCTTTTTTTTTTTTTTTTTTTTTTTTGACAGGCAGAGTGGACAGTGAGAGAGACAGAGAGAAAGGTCTTCCTTTTGCCGTTGGTTCACCCTCCAATGGCCGCCGTGGCCGGCACATCACGCTGATCCAAAGCCAGGAGCCAGGTGCTTTTCCTGGTCTCCCATGGGGTGCAGGGCCCAAGCACTTGGGCCATCCTCCACTGCACTCCCTGGCCACAGCAGAGAGCTGGCCTGGAAGAGGGGCAACCAGGACAGAATCCGGCGCCCTGACCGGGACTAGAAACCGGTGTGCCGGCGCCGCAGGCGGAGGATTAGCCTAGTGAGCCGCGGCGCTGGCGGTACTTCAGTCTTGAGTAAGTATAATACAGCATGAAAAACGCCAACGTGGTTGAATGTACAAAGGACTTTAGGAGGTGACAAAAGGGCAGACTAGTTACGGTTGAGAGTTAAAAAAAGACGTCAGTGAGTGACACGTGGCACCTGAGCTGGCCCTTAAAGGACTCATTTTCTGAGGGCTAGATCAGATAGACAAGGCAAGGGTGAACAAACCAGAGAAGTACACAGGTTCCTCACAGATACTGAGTACCCTGGCGTGCACGGCCGAGTGTGTTTGTGTGTGTGTGTGCATGCGTGCATGTGCATGTGTGTGTCAGAGGCCTCAGTCTGCCCTTCACAAGTCCTGAGCGCACACGCACTCACTGACAAGCCGCGCTGATGTCTACAAAAATGTTCAAGAAAGCAAAGGATGTTTCTGGACCGAGCACCAAAGGCAGCTCTGGCAGGAGGGTAGGGAGGCACAGGTGGTTGTCCCGGCCTCACCAAGCTCCTGCTCAGACTGGTCCCGCTCCCCGGCTGCTCTGCCTGCCAGATTCTGAACTGAAGGGCCTGCTTGTTAGCTGTGTGTTTGGTCAAGACTCTTCACGTTGCACTTCTGCTTCATTCCTTTTCTCTCTGCAGATCTGCTTGCCCATCCCCGCCCCACCTCCTCCACCACCGGGAATCACTGGTAGACAGTGGCCACACCCACTCTAGAGGAAGATCACTTCCCTCTTGCAGGGCTACCAGTCACCTCATTAGTTTCCTTGGTTTTGTTCTAAATTCTCAAGGCAGATGATCTGATGGGCCAGCATGAGTCAAGTGTCCTGTGCTGGTCCAGCTGGACCTGACCCAATGTCCAGGACACAGAAACTTAGCCCCAAGAGCCCACTCTGTGGACAGAGGGGGGGACATTTTTGGGAGAATATGGTGAATGCCTAAAGGTATCTTTAGACTCTGCCCTGATCAGTGGGCATTTGAAGAGGTGGCCACTTCCCGTACCTTCCTCTCTCTGCCCAGGCCCCACTTACACTTGGCACTCCCTCCCCTCTCTGACATACACAGGATCCTAGGGGCGACTTAAGCCAAATGTTCTTCCCCTGTAACTACTTCCCTCCCTCAGTTTCCTCTGGACTGAGCTGCTCCCTGCCAAGTCTCCCAATTCCAGTCTTCACCGCTGTCAGCTTCACTGAGATGCCCTGGGATTATGTGAGGGCGGATGCAGAAGTGACCATACTTTCCCAGAATGCAGCTGGCCTCAGCCCTTGGTAACCATGGGCTCCACATCCACATACTCAATCATGCACGTATCAAAAATAAGCAAAAATGCTTGCCTCTGAATTAAGCGTGCAGATATTTTATCATTATCCCCATAAACAATACAGTACAACAACAATCTACACAGCATTTGTATTGTGTTCAATATTAAGAGTAATCTGGAGTTGGAGAATGAGTATGGATTTGGTGCTTCTCTTAGTCCATCCCCACAGCTGTAACAAAAATACCATAGACTGGATAGTGTAAACCACACACGTCATTCACAGTTCTAGAAGCTGGAAAGTCCAGAGTCAAGGCACGAGCAGATTTGGTGTCTGGTACAGGCCTGTTTCCTGGTTCGTGGTTGGCACTTTCTAGCCTTGTGCTTGCAGGGTGGCAGTGGTGAGGGATCTTTCAGGGCCTCTGTCGTAAGGGCACTAATCCCATTCCTGAAGGTTCCACCCTGACCTAAGCACCTCCCAACGCCCCATCTCCTGCTGTGTCACCCTAGGGGTAAGCATTTCAATATAGGATTGCTGGGGAGACAGTCCATGCATAACAAGCACCAGACAGGTCCAGCTCGCTCCTTGGCCCTCTTGATCACCCTGCATAACTAGTATGGCACTGCTGGGCTTCAGTCTCCTTGCCTATGAAAAAAGACTAAGAACACCTGATGCTCAGAGAAAGAGTGGGTGCTCCCTTTCACTATCTGTGGAACAGAAAAGCAGGCATGCGTCCCGACCTGACTGTGTGTCCCAGGAGATTCTCTGCAGCCAACTCAGGACCAGGGTGAGCCCCAGCCTTTCGAGCAGGAGAGTCTCCTGTAGAGGAACTGTTAAGTTCACATCGATGGGACAAATCGTTCCTGTTTGACAGATGGAGCAACCGTGGCTCAGAGCAGATGAGTAGCCCAACCACCAGGTGACAGCTGAGATTCCAACCAGGTCTGTCTGGCTCAGAGGCCATTCACTCTGTCTCCTCGCTAGTGCCAACAGCCAGTGAGGGTTGATGCTGCTTTAACCACGGCCCTAGACTGCACTTTTCAGCTGCCCAGTCTTCGTAGAGACTCTCCCTTCCCCAACCCATTTCTATGACCTTCAACCCACTCCCACTCCCACTACCCTAACCCACCAAAAGCTAGAGGAGGAAAGAAAATGAGACTGTCAGTTGCCTATTCTTTGCCGGGTGTTTCCACCACAAACACCAAAAGACAGATTCCATTATTCCCATTTTACAGTTAAGAAAACTGAGGGTTGCAGTCTGAGACTGGTTGCCTGATGCCCAAGGGGTAGCACAGGGGAAGCAAGCATTCAAATCAGCCCTTTCTCACTCCCAGGCCGCTGGCCATGGCTGCCTCTCCCTGGACACCAGCCCAGGTATTTTGCCCACAAAGGACTGCTTCAGGTCAGCCTCCAGCACTGAGAAACACAGGCCCACATAGGGGCACAAGGATGCACCCACCCAGCCAGGGAATCAGGAAACCAGCATGGCTAGACAGCCCCCAGGTGGGGAACTTGGGAGGAATGGGAGCCACAGAGGAAGGAGCTGTGCCTGGTGGGCAGGTGAAAAAAGTCTCTGAAACGCCGGGTACAGCGACTTGGAAATGAAACACGGGCTACGGTCCAAGCCTCAGGATTTAGCAGTTGTTTTCCAAATTCCTATCAGAAATCCCATCATCGAGAGCGATTGAAAGCAGGTCATTATGTCCCAAGCAGCAGACAGTGAGGATCAAGAGTTTCCAGGCTGCCCAGAGCCCAGCTAACAAAAGGGAAAATATTTGTTTCCCCAAATGTTAATCAAGTAATAGTCCCCCCACCCCACCAAGATTTCCTGCCCTGAAATTAATTAATTTATATATATATATATATATATATATATATATATATAATGTTTACCAACTTCCAGCCAGGAGCACCGGCTGGGGCACCACACTAAGAACCGAGGTCCTGCACTGCCCAGGCCCCAGACCCAGGCCACTCACTGACCCCTCTGACACGGCCAACCTGGAAGTGGGACTGGAGGTACCACTGGAGTTTGGTTGATACAGGCGTACAAATACAAGCATTCCCACAGCACCATTCAACAAATGCTTGTTGAGTGCTACCACATGTACTCCAGCATTCCCTGGGGATACGAAGGTTGACCAAGACTGCCCCAGGCTCTTTGTCCAGGGAATACCCGAAGTCTCAAGGAGGCAGTGGATAGGAAAGACCTGGAGCAGTCTGGTAATGAACTATGTCTGCCAGTTGCTACACAGCTGGATCTTCTGACTGGTGAGAGGTTTCTCAAGAAGGGGGCAAGTCATCTTAGGCAGAGACAACCGTAAGACTCACGGTAGCTGACACAAGCACTTAGGATGGGCGGTTCTGCTGGGAGACCTCGGGGATTCACTGGGATTAATTAATAGGATGAGATGTGGACAGAATTGCAGACAGATGGAATGGCATGGACAAATCGTCCAGAGAGCAGGGCAAAGCAGGTTAGAGGAGTGGAAAGACCGGAGTGAGGGCAAGAGAGAAACAGGTGAGGTCAAAGAGGGAGGCGGTATCCTGCGAGGTCTTCTCTTGACGCTTTGGAAACCAGGAAAAGTTTGAAGCAGGAAAGTGCCAGGATCAGAGAGGAGTGAGGCAGCTGTTAGAGTGGCTCGGGAGAGAGGTAACAGGAGCTTCGACATAGCGGGTGGCAACGGGGAAGAGAAACTGGGAGGCGTGTATGGCGGAGGTTGACTTCGTGAGTGTTCACACTTGGTGCCAAGGATAAACCCCCATCTTCAGGCCTGGGCCCCATGGGGGATGCTGGTGACCGACTGAGATGGACACACTTGGAGGTGGGGCTACAAAGAGCCGTTCTGGTCTGTGAATCAGAACCGCTTTGCTCTGATTCCAGCTCTGCCGGTCTTTTGTTGCCTGATCCTGGAGAATTCATTTCCACCACATCCGTATCAAGTGGAGCAGCTGGATTAGGTCACCTGCAACTGTTCTCTCAGCTCCGGGAGCCACGTGGTTCCAGAGCAGCATTTCCCCCGGGGCACTTGGCGCTAGGTTCAAGCCATGGGGAGATTTACTGGACCCAGACAGATACTTGCCGCAAGTCAGGGGCCCACATGGTGACAGCACGGCTGAGCAGCAGCTGCCACCACGCAGGGCACAGACACCCCTCCCTTGGCCCCAGTGCCCACCACGCACAGGCCCTGCCTGGCCCCTGCTAACGTCAGCCCCCTTTTCCTGGATGACAAGAAGGTAACCCAAATCCTCAGCTCTCTCTCAAGCTTATCCAAGCAATAATTACGAAATGATTCCTCTTGCGATGAAAAGGAAATTGAAAAACAGAAAAGTGACATTAACATTATATATAAAAGTCTCTTGTGATTCCAGTACCCAGAGAAAATCATCACTAAGTTAGAGCATTCTTCCTGCCGGCCTCACTTGATAAAATCTGGAGCATGTGAAATGTATTTCTTTATGAGTTTTTCCCACTAATATTGCAACAAGAGCATTTTCCTATATGATGAGAGTACTTCAAAACATTCATTGAAAATGTCATTAAAAGACGTTTATTTTGGTGCAAAAATAATTTTGAAACCCATGCATATGCGGATTAAAGGTTCTTTGACAAGGAGATCTGGATTGACTGTATAATTGCTGGGTAATTTGTGTAATTATTCTACCATCTCTCAAATTTGTAGACGTGTGTCAGCGCTGATACATTCTTAAGACAACCTAAGAAGCGGGAGGATAGGGTCAAAGGGAAAGGTGTATTTTAAAGCTTTTGAAGAATGCTGTCAGTTTGCTCTCCAGAAAGTTGGTTCCTATTTTCATCATTCGTCATCCATCATACTTGGAATACTGGATGTTATCACTTTAGGAAAACTCCCTCAAGGAGGTCTGCAGGTGGGAACTCGGGAGGCACACAGGGAAAACAGGTCTTGTTTTTGTAGAACCTTCTAGAGAAGGGGATAGCAAGGGTCTTCTGCAAAGACCAGGTAGAATACAAGATTCCCTTCATATATGTCAGCTTTCTGCTGGTAAACCACGAGTTCTGTCGCAACCACTCAACTCCACTGTCATTACACAAAAGCAGATGTAGACAGCACATAAACGTAAAGCAATTGTGTTCCAATGAAACTATATTTTTCTTTAAAAAAAAAAAAAAAGGCAAAGGGCCATACGTGGCCTATGAGCCATAGTGTGCTGACTTCTGCTTTATCTCATTTAATCTTCACAGCGATCTTGACGCAGAGGCAAGGCAGGAATGAGTGTGCCTGTTACACACATGGAGAAACCAAGGCTCACAGGAGACCAGAAGCTTGTTCACCATGGTGCAGCTGGTAATTAGAAGAGCTGGGGCTTAAACCCACATCCTCTGGCTTCTAGTTTAGAGCACTGTCGAATGCATAAGGAACCCCCTCGTATGAATGTGCCACAATGAGAGTTAAATGAACAGCAGGAAGTATCAAGAATGCCCAAGGCACTGCACCCAATGCCTAGTCTGCTTGAAGGGTCGGCGTTCAGCTTTAGGGAAGTATTTTGTAGAGTGTCTTGTGTATGACGAGCTAGCGTTAATGGCAACGTTTGATGATGATGAGGTTGCGCCTTCAGAAAAGAGCTTGATGGTGGTGGAAGGCAGCTGAAATCATTAACTCTTTCAACAGAAGACCCAATCCAAGTAGTTAAGAGGAAAAAAAAAAGTGATGGGTTCCTGTACGTCAGAGAGCCAGGCTCATGGCTTCAAGCACAGCTGGGGCCAGGAGCTGAAAGGCTATCCAGGGCATGGCGCTTCTCTTCTCAGTATATCCTGCCTATGCCTGCTTCGTTCTTTAGATGTCTGCAAACAAGGGAAACGCACTCCCCTGAGACGACTTCTCCATATTTGGCAAGAGAATCCTGACCTGCTCTTCTTGGGTCATGCGCCCCTCACTGGACCAATCCTTGTGCCCAAGAGCAATGTGGTACTCTGACCGACCACTGCTGTTGGGCCAGGGAATAGACACATTATACTGAGCCTCCATTCAGAGCAACTGGGTGGGATGAGTAATCACTGACCAGAAGACCACCAAAGCGGCGACACAACAGCTGGGAGACAACCACACCCACCCATAGTGTGGCTCCCACTAACAGAACCCGAATGCTCTCCCAGAGGCACAGATGCTATATTACCTTGCCCGAGTACTTCTAAACCCCAAGGAAAAACTGGGAGAGGTCATTATTAGCAGTTGAATTGGGACTTCCCAGAAAAGATCCGTTGATGTCCCAGTGCTCGGTATCTCAGGTGGTCTTACTCAGAAATAGAGTCACTGTGGACGTAACTGGTAAAGGTGAGGTCATACTGGAGCAGGGCAGGTCTCTAACCCAGGATGACTGGTGGCTTCGTAGGAAGACAGCCATGTGGAAACAGACGTAGAGAGAGCACCGCGTGACGATGAAACCACAGATAGGAACAGTGCAGCTGCACGCCACAGAGCACCTGCACTGCGGCAAACCACCAGATGTTAGGAAGAGGGTTCCCTGAGCACTCCAGTCATGGCCCTGCCACACCTGGATTCCAGATGCCCAGCCTCCAGAAGGGGGAGACAGGAGATCTCCACTCTTTTAAGCCACGCTGTCTGCGCTACTTTGCTGACAGCAGCCCTAGGAAGTCAATCTATGAATTCTAGGCAGAAGAACAGGTAAGGAAAGGTTGGGGGATGAAAAGCATGGCCAGGGAGGCCTTGAGAGGAGAGCGTTTCAAGGAGGAGGAGCTTAGTCATCCTGATCATCTACCCCGGCCATGCGGAAGACAATGAGAAAAAGTGCATCGGCAACATCTACTGCACCAGCCCCCCTCCCCACCGGGGCTGTGCGGGACCGTGAATTGCTCTGCTGGGACGACAGAGCCTAGCTCACGTTTCATCACCCGTGAGTCACCATCCTGGCATTCTACTGGCTGAAATGCTCCTCTGCAACTCCCCACCCCTGTCACGTCCCTCTGGTATGGATGCCTTTCCAGCCCTTGGAGGAAACACCCTTATACAGAAATTTCTAGGGCTTGTCTCTAGCAGGGAAAATGCAAGTCACCTGTCTTCAGATGCCTGGTGCAACTGTTTATTCCTCATGGAATGTGTCATGGATGGCTTTGCCAAAGGCACCTCCCAGGGGCGTATCTGCCGAATGGTAACCCACGGGAAGCAGAGGAGAGCTCTGCTTGGGCATCTCCAAGGTGGTGTTTCTTCACGTGCCTCTAGAAGGGCATGTGTTACTGGGGGAGAAACAGCATCATGCAGAACAAACAATCATGTTCAGAAGGTGGGAGAGAAAACACTTCCTTCTTCCTGCCCAAAGCCTGGTTTGCGTGAAAAGGTGTCAAGCTACTTAACTAACTCCAGCCTAAGTTCTGGGGCTAATGAAGATCAAATAAGGTCAGCAAAGACAACGTCATGAAAGCCTGGCACCCTCTGGGTGCTCAGTAAGTGCCACTTCCCTTCCTCCATGGCTTACAGCACCTTCCAGCCTAAAGGAACACGAGTCTCACCGTATCTAATGCCTGGATTCCTGTGGCAACCTCCAACGGGTCTCCCTGCTTGCTTGCCTACTCTTTCCCCATGATTTAATTATTCTCAACCCAGTGTTCCCAGGCTGCCTTTGAAATGTAAATCAGATCATGTCACTCCTCTGTTCAAGATCCTCAAAAGGTGCCCCATGACACCGCAAAAGCCAATGTCCTAGAAGCCTCTGCACCAGTTTCTCAACCTCAACACCACTGATACTTGGAGCAGGGGACGTGTAGGATGTTTAGCCCCATCCCTGGCCTTCATCCATTCTACGCCAGTACCATCTCCCCCAAGGTCCTGACATCTCCCAAATATCCCCAGACCTTGTCCACGTTCCCTGGGGATCAGCCTGGGCCCTGCCTGAGAACCACTGCTCTACACACCTGCAACTTGTTACTCCGCACTCATCTTCTGCGCCCTCACTTCCCCACGTCACCGCCTTAAGGGAGCATCTTGCTGTACCTCCAGGCTGCAGGGCACCCGCACCTCAGAGCCTTTGCCTGGGCTGCCGTGGTTTGGCTATGGTTTGTGTCCTCCAAGGGCCCATGGTAGCTGGATGTTTCATCCTCAGGGTGGCACCACTGGGACGTGGTGCTGGGACCTCTGAGTGCTGAGTCCAATGGGAGGTGCTGAGGTCATTGGGGGAATGCCCTTAGATGGCAGTTCTACAATCCCTGTGACACGTCTCTCTCCAAAGAGCTGTCATAGGAGGAGCAAGCTTGGCCCCAGCTGTCTTTTGCTCTGTTCCTGTCTGAGATGCAACTGCTGACTCCAACATGTGGTCTTGCCACTGTCATCCTCCACCCTCACAAGTGAACTGACTTGATGCAGGGTCTGTGCCCTCCAAACTAGTGAGCTAAATCGATCTTGTGAGGAGTCAGCTTCCTCAGGCATTTCACTGTGGTCACATAATGCTGGTGAATACACAGCCAATTGCCCAGGAGGGTCTTTCCCCAATCCACCTGACTCCTTCACTTCTGTTAAGTACCAGCTCAGGGGCCGGTGCCATGGCTCACTTGGCTAATCCTCAGCCTGCGGTGCTGGCATCCCATATGGGCACCCGGTTCTAGTCCCTGTTGCTCCTCTTCCAGTCCAGCTCTCTGCTGTGGCCCAGAGGGCAGTGGAGGATGGCCCAAGTGCCTTGGGCCCTGCACCGCATGGGAGACCAGGAGGAAGCACCTGGCTCCTGGCTTCAGATCAGCGTAGCTCTAGTCATAGAAGCCATTTGTGGGGTGAACCAATGGAAGGAAGACCTTTCTCTCTCTCTCTCCCTCACTGTCTAATTCTGTC
Source organism: Oryctolagus cuniculus (assembly GCF_051225735.1). NCBI lineage: Eukaryota > Metazoa > Chordata > Mammalia > Lagomorpha > Leporidae > Oryctolagus > Oryctolagus cuniculus. Next base: position 110,639,680 of record NC_142877.1, on the reverse strand, counting down.
AAATAAATAAATAAAAAGTACCAGCTCAAATATCGAAATCCCAATGCGGCTGTGTGTCCACAGTAAAGGTGCCAGCCCATGCCCAGGACTCCCCAGGCCCTCACTCTGTTATATTTTCCATGCCATATTTATTTTTTCCGTGCCAATATATATATGGATCCATGTGCCAGGAGACAGGAGAAAAGATGTCTCAGACACAAAGGCAGCCCATGGTAACCAGAAGGCCCTGGGACTTTTTCAAGAAAGAGTAACATCCCTAAGAGTCATCCGAGGCATCAGATCAGAGCCGCAGGCTACCCTGATGACTGTGTTTGTCCCATAAGATTTGGGACGAACCTCATGGTCACCTAAAAAGCAGGGTGCTGGTTACAGCAAAAATGGGTGCAGTCATGTCGAGCAGGATCCCTGTACCCAGTGACCCCACTTCTGGGTTTTATCCAACAGAATTGAAATCAGGATCTCAAAGAGATGTCTGCTCTTCCATCTCCATTCAGCATTATAGTCCCCAAAACCAGGATATGAAAACAACCCGGGGCCGGCACTGTGGCTCACTTGGTTAATCCTCTGCCTGTGGCACCAGCATCCCATATGGGCACCTGGTTCTAGTCCCGGTTGCTCCTCTTCCAGTCCAGTTCTCTGCTGTGGCCCAGGAGAGCAGTGGAGGATGGCCCAAGTGTTTGGGCCCCTGCACCCGCATGGGAGACCAGGAAGAAGCGCCTGGCTCCTAGCTTCAGATCAGCGCAGTGCCAACCGTAAAGGCCATTTGGGGGGTGAACCAACGGAAGGTAGACCTTTCTGTCTCTCTCTCTCACTGTCTAACTCATCTGTCACATAAAAAAAAATAATAAAAAAACAAGCAACCCAAGCATCGATCCACAGGTGAATGGATGGACAAAAAAAAATGTGGGGTATATGTACAATGAAATATTACTCAACTTTTAAACAGAAGAAAGCCTTGCCATTTGTGAAAATGTAGATAGACCTCAAAGACATTATACTAAGTAAAATAATTTGGTCACAGAAGGATAAATATTGCATGATTCTTCTTCTATAGAAGCATCCAAAATCAAAGAAATAGAGCAGCATTTAGAGTTCAAAGAAAGAGGGGCCAAACAAGGAAGATCAAGAAAGAAAAGAGGGGGCCAGCGTTGTGGAATAATGGATGAAGCTACTGCCTGCCATACCAGCATCCCACATGGGCACTGGTTCAAGTCCCAGCTGCTCCACTTCCAATCCAGCTCCCTGCTAATGCACCTGGGAAAGCAGCAGAAGATGACTCAAGTGCTTGGGCTCCAGCACCCACATGTCCTGGCTTCAGCCTGGCCCGGCCCTGGCTGTAATTCTGCCTTTCAAATAAAATAAATCTTAAAAAAAAAAAAAAAGAGAAAGAAAACTCAAGAGCACTGTCCTGTCCCACAAGCCAAGGGTGAACATAATTTTGCACAGGTGGCCGTGGTTCCTGAGGCAAATACCTCTGAAGGAAGGAGAAGCTCTTCCGTGGCACAGGCAGGCTTAGCAAGGGCACTTTAGTGGAGCAGTGGGGACGGGATGCAGTTAAAGTTCATTGTCCTGACTGGCCTGCTTGTTAAGGGATCTTGCTGTGGGGTGGCTAGGAGGTCACGTGTGGTGCAACATCCTACACTATGAGAGAGTTGGGAAAGTTCTAGAGAGGGGAAGGGACTTCAGCAAACTCACAGTGAGCTCAGGCGAGACTGGACCAGGCCACAGGTGCCTGGGTTCCCCTGCCCCCCCATCACTACTGATTGACCACACCTGTCTCCCACTCTACATCCGAACTCAGCTTTGCCTCCACTCCATGAGTGTGACTACTGCAGCACTGAACCCCAGTCTGAACTCAGCCTCCAGTCTTCCCAGCTCAGGCCAACACCTGAAGATGCCTGTCTAAAGGCCAAAGCAAACCTCACTCACTTCTCAGTCCTCAGACCCTCCTGCTCCCCTCTGAGCCCTCACCTTCCCTGAGAGCCCGGAGGGCGGAGTTCTCTGTATTTCCCCAAACAGATTTACTTCCCCTTCCCTCTGACCACGCTGTGCGTCCTGCAGTGAACCCCTTGCTCTGAATTCACAGCAGCACGTGTGTACACAACACTCAACACTGTTCTGCAGCTTGTTGTCATTCAAGCCTGCATCATTTTGATGTTGCTCTGGCTCATTTATTCCAATGGACTCAAGTGATTCCTTGGTGTGGTTGGACCACAGTGGATTCAGCCATTCCCCTGATCTGCATCCTCCCCTAGTCTTCCTTGAACAGGGTCAGTAAACACCCTGGGTGACTTACAAACCTAGTCTATCTAGAAAGTTCTTCTTCCCCTGCAACACACCTACTCGTTGTTGAAAAGTTGGCTGAAGGTCACTCTTTTGAAAAAACAACCCCCGAATACCCAGAACGGGGACGCCCTCCATCCTTTATGCCCTCCTTGTTCATGTGCTTATGTCTCTGCTATGCAGTTCTCGTGATATGTTGAAATTTCTAGTAAGTCCTTCAAGGGTTAGAATAGTGTTTTCCCTAAATCCTAAGTCTAGCACAGTCTCTGCCACAAGGTCTGTGCCCAATGTGTGTCTGTTGAATTACCTCGCAAAGAACTGGGACTTTGAAACCAGACTCAGGGGCCAGCATTGTGGTATAGCAGGTTAAGCCATCTTGGAGTAGCGCTTCAAGTTCTGGCTACTCTGCTTCTGATCCAGCTCCCTGCTAATGCACCCGGGAAGGCAGTGGAAGGTGGTCCAAGTGCTTGCATCCCTTCCACCCATTTGGGAGACCTAGAGGGAGTTCTTGGCTCTTGGCTTCCGCCTAGCCCAGTCGCAGCTATTACAGGCATTAGGGGAGTGAACCTTTGGATGGAAGCTCTGTGTATGTGTGTGTGTGTGTGTGTGTGTCTATCACTCTGCCTTTCAAATAAACAAATATATCTTTAAAAAAAAAAAAAAAAGACCTGCTGGAGTTCAAATCATCATAGTTCCATCATTTCGTAACCTCTGAGGTTAGCTTTCTCACCTGTAAAGGGGAAGAGTCACCCCCATCTGTGCACCACTGTTAGAAAGATGAGCCCAAGTGATGCTCCTAGTACGGGGCCTGGTGCGTGAGTGGTGATGCAGAATGGAAGCTGTTCTGACTTGCAGGGTCTTAGTCCACCCGTGCAGGATGGACTGGGCCCAAGGAAAGGGTAAGTGCGCTGCTCGCCCGTTCCCAGCCTCCCGATCCTGGAGACAATCAGGCGCAGCGGGGAGCCAAGTCAAGCAAGAACCCCTTTATTTCGCATGTAACAAAGTCTTTTAAAGCACAAAACTGCAGAGTCATTGGGGCAGGGCATAAGGACCAACCAAGCACTTAAAAGATCACTTTACGGGGCGATTTCTATGGGACTGGCCACACGTCTATACACTTGCTATCGGTTGTCCTCACTTCCCCTGATGTTGCATAGCCAATTAGCTTTGGTGGTAAACAACTTTGAGTTCCACCCACCTTACTTCCTCTGGGCGCCATCTTTGAATTACCTCATGTAACTGATTTTCCCACACTGACTGAACGTCTGAGAAGGAAGCTAGATTTGGACTTTGGCTTGGCCCTTGGCCCTCTCTGTGCAAGTCCGGGCTTCTGCAGATACGGAAACTCCCTAGGACAAGCTGGCCTTTCCCTGACAGATGCCCAGAGAAAGCTTGCTGGTGCCAAGCTGTCTGGCACCTATTGCCACCACCTAGCTCCTTCCAAACACCCAATCCCTTCCCTGATGGAGAAGGCTGGCTGCTATTCCCCATGCAAGCCACACCTTGAAGGGCGAACTTCCCCGTGATGTGAAGGGCGAGGGCCTGATACAGGGCTCTTGACACACAGGTACCAAGGGCAGGGGATGGGGGGGGGGGGCTCCTTGGGGAAAGGCCTGGGATGGAGCCACCTGAGACACCTGTCAGCTGTTGTCTGAGCAGAGTCCTTTCTCTTTCCCATCACCGCCCCAGAGTTCACTCTGGGGGCTCAGGAGTGCCCTGGACCACTGGAGAAATGAGGACAAAGATTTCCTCCCACTGGAAATCCACCCGTGGTCCTCATGGGACAGCAACGGGCAGGATGTCTCGGCACTGACTGGGATCAGGCCACTGACGGGGCTCCAAGAGCCAAGGTGGCGACACTGTCTGTGGTCTCCCCTCCCTCTCCGCACGGCCTCAGGGAGGTTTTCATCAAGTCTGCAAGAGCCAAAGCAGACAAGTGAATCTGTTAGACAAGCGACCTTCCCTGAGCTTAACCAACCTTTCCCTTAGTACCCAGGAACAGGGCACTGTGGTTCGAGTTCCACAAGAACCACCTCCCCACAAAGCAGTGCTTTACGTCTGTAAAGGGTGCAAGAGAAGGAATTCAATGCTACAGGCAGGGTAAGGGCGCAGGGCAGTGGAGTGGTGTTAAGCGCACTGTTAATGACATCTCCAGTGTCAGCCCAGCCCAGCCAACCCCAGCCAGCCTCCAAGCCCTAAGCTGGACATCAGCCCTATGTCACTGCACTGTGGTTCCCAGCAGGCACCTGCTCCTGGCTCTCCCCAGGGAAGTGCTCAAAGTTGAGGACGGTCTGGGAAAGAACCTGAACAGGATAAAGTGTGGTGTCAGGTGTCAGGTGAGGGTCTCTTAATATTTTGTCAGGGCCTGAAAACTATATGCAAGAGTGGATGAGAAATAAACTAATATCTGAGGCTTCTTGCTGACTGCCCAGCCCAGTCAGGGGCTGCAGCCTGTTCAACTCTGACAAACCTGGAGGCCTCCTGCAACATTACTGCGCACAATATCTGCTTCAACCATTCTTTTCTTTCCTCCACAAAATAAGAGCTCAGAATAGAGGGAACATAGCTTAGAATCAACAGACCTGTTCTTGACTTGGCACGTCCAAGCTGTGTGACCAGGGTGTCTCTGTTGCCTCTTTACACCTCAGTTTCTGCATGAGTCAAACTACAACCATCCCAAGGTCTACTTCTAGGGTTACTGTGACATTTGGGTGAGCAGGGTTTGCTCCCCGGTGCTCATAAATATCTCGGTAGAAACAAGTGATGACAGTGATCCTGATGATGACAACAAAGCTGTGTTAATCCATTGTCCTGTGTGTGTCTGTGTGTGTGTGTGTGTGTGGTGCATTTTGTACATTGACATGTGCACATCATATGTCACCACTTCTCTTTTTTCAATTCTGGTCACGTCCACCATCCTAGTCCCTTGGACAAAAGGGAATGATGCAACCGGAGCCATTTCTGTAACATACCAAAGGGATCTGAGCATTCCTCCCTCCTGATTGGATGGCAGGTCCCCCCTGTCCGGCCTCTGTAACCTCCACCATATTCCTGGCCAGCAGATAGTCGTTGCGAGTCTGCTCACCAGGTATCATTCTAGCAACTGGGATACAACAGAAAACAACACGGGCAATGTCCCCACCCCCATGACACGAACGTTCTGGGGGGCGGGGGGACAGACGATGAGTACACAAGCCACAAGTTTATCAGGATCATTGTTCTCTCTGTAACATCCCTCCCCTACCCACACCCCTGCCCTTCCTCCAGCCCACGACTCCAGAACCATCTCTCAGGCACAGACGAGCGGCAGAACCGATTTCATCAAAGCTTTAAGGGTACAAGTCACAGCTTGGAAAATAATCTCCACTCAGCCAGAAACTTGGAATTAACTTTGACCTCCCCTTCTCCCTCGAATGTGTCCACCTCGTGCAAAGCACACATCCCACTGCCAAGGCACAAGCTCCCGTCCTCGTTGTCTCTCTCCCGGCTTTCAGTAATGGCCTCCTTGCCCTTAATCTTATCCCTTAACAAATTCCCATAGAGAAGCCACGGGGAGTGCGCAAAAGCTCACACCTGAGGCCTTCCCCGCCTCATTCCCCTGCATGCTCAGGTCCCGCGTTCATTTCTCTGGCGTACCTCGACTTACCTACACCAAACGCTTCAGTCATCCTGGGCTCCCGAAATTCACCCTCGTCTGGTCCCACAGCCACTGGTCCTCCTAGTAGAACACTGCCCACAGCCCCTTCTTCACCTGACCAATCCCAGCACGCCCTGAGGGCTTAGCCTGAACGTCACTTCCGGCACGAAGCCAGTCCTGACCAATCACCGAACACCCTGGGGGCGGTCCTGACCAATCCCAGCACGCCCTGAGCGCTCAGCCTGAACGTCACTTCCGGCACGAAGCCGGCCCTGGCTCCGCAGGTGCTGGCGGTTCCCGTGGACCCATCTAGCTCTGTGGTGCGGTTCTGTGGTTACCTGACCGCTTTCCCTACCAAACAGCGAGTTCCTGGAGGTCGGGGGAAATCTCTTCGTCATTGTGCATGGCGCGCAGGCCACAGACTGTCGTTTCTTCCATGAGCAGTGACAGGATGTCGAATGTGAGACTCGCTGTGGTGAGGGTCTTGCTGCCCTGTGTCGGGTGGGCAGCCCTGGGCTCACACTGCTGGGGCCCTCTCCAGAGGAGGGGATGAGGAGGAGGAAGAAATCATCTCCCTCGCAACATGTGGCGGTCTCTTCTCTCCCCTCGCCATTCCATAGAGGAGCCCCATTTTTTTTTTAAGATTTATTTTATTTATTTGAAAGACAGAGTTACAGAGGTAGAGACAGAGAGAGGTCTTCCATCTGCTGGTTCACTCCCCAGATGGCTGCAATGTCTAGAGCTGTGCTGATCCAAAGCCAGGAGCCAGGAGCTTCTTCTGAGTCTCCCATGCAGGTGCAGGGGCCCAAGGACTAGGGCCATCTTCCACTGCTTTCCCAGGCCATAGCAGAGAGCTGGGTCAGAAGAGGAGCAGCCGGGACCAGAACCGGCACCCATATGGGATGCCAGCACTTCAGGCCAGTCCGTTAACTCGCTGCGTCACAGCACCAGCCCCAAGGAGGAGCCCCATTTTAAAAGCGTGACCTTCGTTTGCCAAATAACGTCCCCACTACCTTGGTCCCAAAAAACCATGTTTGTTTTGTTAAACTTAACTGCCTTGGAGGAGGAAGGAGGGGGTTGGTTTGGTTTTCACATCACTCCGAAGGGAATCCACGTCCCGTCCTCCATGGAGATCCATTTTTCCCTGCTCGCTCACCATGTAGGGCCCCAGCTTAACCAGGTGCAAGCCCTGATGCGCCATCAGCCACTTCTCTCTGCTCACAACAGCGCCAGGGGCTGGGCCAACCAGCCTGCGTCCTGGTGGGAGGGGCCTCCCCACAAAGCTCTCTTTCTCGGGCCATTTCTGCACTCTATAGAATTCCTAGGGAGGGGCCTGGGTCTGGCTTCTTGACCAACGTTATGGGCTCTGCAGGCCCCACCCAGTTTCGCAGTGTGGGAACCACCCAGCTGGCCGCCTCCCTGGCTCGCAGACCGAGGGGAGAAAGAAAGGACTGTTGAGAGTGGCTTCGCGTTCCCACGCAGGAAGGTGCCAGCTCCAGACAGCGTGGCTTTGTGCTGGAAGGATATGTCTTCTCTCCAGGCAGAGGGGCGTAGCGCTCTGCAAGGATCAGAGGGGCCCAGAAAGGATGGCCGGGCCATCCCTGCCCAAAGCCACAGACAAACTGGAAGTACACACACACCCTAGGGGTGAAGACGGCTGACCCCAAACTTGACCCTCAGACTTCCCCAAGATAATCAATCTCTCTCCAACCCCACCCATCCCATTTTCTCTACTTTAGTGACTGCTAACTGAAAAAATAGCTGCAAACCAAAAAAAATACCATTTGTCTAAATGTCATTCCTTCTCTACGTAGATTTAAGTACACAGAGAGCGACGGGCAGGCTCACGGAGGAGCAAGGAGCTGGGCATAAACAGGATGTGTTCGGCCCTTGTTCATAAGTGCAGCTCCCAGGGCTCTGCACAACGCGCTTTGTGAAAGCTCATCCTACTGCCGGCCGCAGCAGCTGGGAGGGAAGAGCCAGGGAGAGTCGGAGGTCTCCAGCTTCAACTAGGATCTTCAGAATTCGTACTTTTCTCAGCGCCAACTGCTGCTGTCCAGACTGCAGAGCTCAAACCCCCAGAAAGTTCCCAATTTGGGCAGGCCCACAGACATTTAGAATTTGTAAGGGACATTTGAGATGATCCAGTCCAGGAAGTCATGGAGGACAAAGTGACCAGGGGCTGCCAAATGTGTGAATGAGTAGGGGAGGGAGAGTGTGCACGTGTGTGAGGGTGGGGGCAGGTAGGTGTGGGGGAGTGCCAGTGTGGGTGTGGGTGTCCATGTGAAAGTGGATGTGTGTTTTTAAAAAATACAGAAAAGCTAGTGGGGATCCCTAGCACCCAAACCCATGTCCCAAGAACCTCTGTAAACTAAAACAGCTTTGAAAACAATGGAGCTAATTCATGCTATTTTCATGTCATCATTGACAAACGTGGAAACTATGACCTGTTAAAGAAAGAGATGTGCCAAATAGCTTTATGGTCCTGAGCTAGAAACCAGGTCTCTTGTAAACTTCCAGCTGGCCTGCCAGGCTTTGTTCCATTGCCAGGAGAATTGCTCTCACCATTCCTGAACACCTGTAGTGGGCTCCACCTTTTTAGGAAATGTGCCCCTCCTCCTCATGTCCTTCCGCTCACTGCTCCCCTACCCTTCTCTCAATACTCCAGATTTCATCATTCATTATAAAAGGAACACAGGCTCATTCACTGCAAAACTCAACATCCACCTTGTGTAGACTCCACACAGCAGGCTTCCCAGCCGTGACTGATTGGTCTCCAGGGACAGCAGCTGAACCTAGATGAGCCAATCAGAGTTCTTCCCTGAGAGTATTGACCAAAAGAATGGGGAGAGGGAATCAGCCAACTCCAATGACTAAAACTCTAAGAGAATCCAGCCTGGAGCAACAAAGACTGAATCCCAAACACACAGAAGCGTGGTTAAGAAACAGAGAGTCCCTGTTGCCAGCTTTGCTTGAGTCCAGGTTTCGTCTGTGGACTTGCTGGAGCTTGAATGCTTAGCCCTCCCTGGGATTCTGTGGACCAGTGCAAGCGCCTCTGTGCTTAAATTGAGTAACCGAGTAGGGTCTCCTCTCCCTTGTCACCCAAAGGCAAAAGAAAACAATGTAACCATTACAACTTTTGGCGCCTACTTCCCACATCTCTGCTCTCCCTCTTATGAAGTATATTTTACTATGAAAAAAATCAGTATATACGAGGAAGCTATATTTCAGTCTAGCTTCTATATTAGGAACAAGAGAACTTAGAATCATGTTAGAGACAAAGGTGAACACAACACAAGGCTTCCTGTTACCAATTCTAAAGTATTTCCAAGAAACCATGATGATATGTGTTCACTGGTATCAGAAATGGAAACCCAAAATAATATCCCTTAAACGTGATGAAAGTTTAATTTTCATAGGCATTGGAATCCTGAGTAAGCAGTCCAGGGCTAGTATGAAGACGCTTTTCCATGAAGACCTCAGGGGCTTAAGCTGTGTGTGTGTGTGTGTGCGCGCGTGTGTGTGTGTGTGCGTGTGAAGCTATTTTTAGCTTGTTGCCTTCATTCCATTGTCGGTTTCCAAATCTGGGAACTGCAGATGGCCCCAGGTGACTGCTGCAGTGCCTGCCATCACATCTGCATTGGAGCCGGCAGGAAGGAGGAAAGGATGAAGATGGGGAAAAGGCCTGTGTCAGTTCCCCCTGAAGGAAGTTGTCCTATGAGTCTTCCAGTTAAATCTGATTTGCGGGAACATAGCCACTTGGCCACATGTGATTCCTAAGGAACATGGCAGTCACAGCCGTGAGTCTAGGAAGCCGTGTGTATGACTACAAAGCTCTGTAACCATGGCAGAAAGGGAGACTGGGTGTAGGAGAACAGTGTGCCCACTACTGTTGTGCTTGCTCTCACCTTTAACAATTCTGCCCTCTTCTAGTGGCTACTCCAGCTGCTGCAGGTGGGAGGGGCGAGACTCTCACAACCCCTATTCTTTTCCCCATCTCCTTGTACACACCAGTGTTTATAACTCCAAGCTTGAAAAGTGGTTTGGGAACTAGGCAGAATTAGAATGAACCTGACTTTCAGGTTGGAGCCAAATGGATCTGTAAGAGAATTCTGGAACAGACCACAGGGTTCCATTTGTCCCTTCCCCAAAGATTTTTGGCCTTTGACAAACTGCTGGCTCATAGGGAATAGTAAGATAGAAAGTGTGGATGACTCAGGTCCCCCCACACGCTACACCCACCCCTATTTTATTAGAGAAATAGCGCCTGACAAGACCCTTATAAGGACAGTTCTGATCCACTCAGCATTCATTTGCTCATTGAACACATGGTGTTTGGAGGCAGTAAAGGGTGACGGTTCCAAGGACAAGCCCTAGAGTCTAAAAGCCTTGTTTCAAACTGAGATCAACAAACCTAAGGAAATCACTTAACCTGTCTATGATTCAGTCTCTTTAAAAATGTACATTTACATACATGCCCAGAAAGAATAAAAGATAACCTAGATCTAGCATATAATAGTAAGAGCTCAATCAATGCCAACTACGTTCACTAAGTGTCTACTATATTCCAGGACTGTGCTAGGAATGCGGGCAGCCCACGCTTGAGCCCACCCAAGATCCAGTGGGGCTGGGGGGATCAGCAGCAGCAGCACTGGGACCCTCAGCCCCTTCCTGCAGCAGACAGCAAGATCCTGGGGAGCAGAGGGACAAGGTGAGGCTCCAAGCCAACTCCCCTGTGTCGCTCCCCCTCTTCGTGGAGGAACGACACAGGACCCTGCGCTGTTCTTTCGTCTGCTCGGCCCTCCCCGGGTTTGCTGCCGGTTCTTCCCGGGTTGGCTACTGTCCCTTCCACCTCCGTGGAAGGGCGGTTCCCCCTGGCTGCTTTCCCCACTTCCGCAGGGGAGCGGCACACCGCTGGCCGGCTCTTCTCGGGGGCTGCACAGGTGTTCCTTCAGCTAGATGTTCCCCTTAGATGTTCCTGCTGCATGCCGTCTCTCTCCTCCTTTATAGTCCTCCTCCGCCAATCCCAACTCGGCTGCCCACACGCCGAGTACACTGCTCTCCTCCAATCAGTAGCAAGTCCTACAGTTTATTGGTTGAACTGGAGGCAGCTGTGCGGAAGCTGTTTACTTCTCTCCCAGCGCCATATTGTGGGAGAGCAGATGCATAGAATAAGTCTTAATTCCAGTAACTCAGTCCAGTCCGGGCTGCTCCCTACACCCCTGCCTTCTTCCCCAGATAGACTCACCTGCGGCACGGCTGTGCAGGTCGCACTGTACCGAGATAGTCCTCATTTCATGCTCAGCTACCCCATTCCCATCAGCTCAGCAAGGAACCCCAGGCCTCCCTGAAACAGCTGCAGGGTCCAACAGCAATGGCACACGTGGGGGAGGGGCTGAAGAGGGGGAGGGCTGGAGGGGATTGCCACTGTCAGGGCAAACGTAAGAACAACTTAACAACCGACCATCTACATTTCCAAGCGATTGATTACTTTTTAGAAAAGCTGCTTTATATTTCTGGAAGTCTGAGGTGATCCTTGCAAGCATTTTTCTCATTATTTATGATGCTGATAAGAGCCTTGGGGAATCAAAGGCGGGAGAGGGAGGTAGAGGATGTGCACAGGGAGGGGCCAGGCTGCAATGTCCAACCAGGTGACCAGGAAAGGCCACCCTAAGTGATGCTTAGTAAGAGCTGGTAGGGGGTGAGGAAGTGAGCCTTGAAGATCTCACAGGAGAGGCTGCAGCAAGGAGAAACCTCCCGAGTCCCCGATGAGTTGGAGGAAGAAAAAGAGGCCACGTGGCTGGGGCAGAGAGGACAGGTGAAGCAGTGGGATCTGGGGTCCACGACGCTCCAGGCTGGCTTGGCTGCTTGTCTGGGTTGAGCTGTTTTTCAGAGTGAGATCAAGTCATTGGGAGGTGGTAAGCAGGGGGTGACCCAGTCTGATCTGGGGTTGAAGGAGAGCATTATGGGAAAGAGAGAGATGAGGACCAAAAGGAGGAGACTAGGTCAGAGGTGAAGGGAATAACCCATGTGGAGGATGACAGCAACTTGGACCAAGGCAAAGCAGTTGAGGTGTTGGAAAACAGTGAGAGCCTGGCCGGGGTGGGGGGGGGGGGTTGTATTCTGAAGGCAGAGCTTGTGGAGTTGCCCATGGGTGGTGAACGAGCCAGAGTCAGGACAACCCTCAGGTGTTGATGTGAGTGATGGGGGCACTGAACGCTCGGTAACTGGTGTGGAAGAGGTTGGGGGACAGGGAGAGATCCAAGGACTCCATTCTGGATATGCAGTGTGCACTTCCTATCGGCCGGCAGGGAGGAGATGTCCAGGACGCAGTCAGTGTGTTAGAAACAATTCAGGGAGACGTCAGGGCTGGAGCGCAAGTGCACGAGTCACCAGCGCAGATAACTTTGAGAGTCATTACCCCAGGGGAGGTCACTGGCGGAGTGAGCGTGCGCAGCCAAAGAGGAAGGTCTGGAAAGTAGCCGCTGGGTCCCCTTGAGTCAGGAAGGGGGCAGCCAACAAGGTGGCACAGGAGGTCTCGGAGCTGAGCCAGGAAGGAGGAGGACAAGGCCTCACATGATTTCCCCGACAGGGACTTCTTCCTTTTACCCGAGGCCTGGTCAAGTGTCCCTGACCTTGGATGGAAAGCAGGATGCTTCCGAATCACCCACCAAGCACTGATCGGATGGTTTCCCTTGGAAAGCAGAAATCCCATTTGCAAGGCCTAAGGTGAGCTTCCCAGTAAAAAGAAGAGCCCCTGTCACGAGGTGAAAGTCACTAAGACGAGGACGGGCTGGGTTCCGGCAGCCTGGGTCCCGGGCCCTGCTGATCCATTGTTTCTTGCGTGGCCTTGAGACCCCTCTAGTGTCAGCTTCCTCTCATGCAGTGGGGCAGGCAGTGAGCAGAAGAGGTTTGGTCAGAGGACGGGGACCATGGGGGTGTTTTTCTTATCCACTACTCAAGTCCAAAATGCAGAGACCCTCCCCTCCATCAGCAGTGGTCACCTCACTGCTGGACCCCTAAGAGGCACTGCCATGTAAACCTTCGTCCTTCCAGTCTCTCCCATGCTGGTCTTTTTACTTGATACTTAATGTCATCCTAAGTAAAACAATAAATAAAGTTTTATGTTATTTGCATGAATTTCTCTGTTCACTTTTATGTTGTACAATGCTATATGGCAACATTTAACTCATACGCAGAATCAACAAAATTATACAATTTGTATTTCATAATTCATCCAAGCATGTATATCTACTTTTTTAAAGATTTATTTATTTATTTGCAAGTCAGAGTTACACAGAGAGGAGAGGCAAAGAGAGAGAGAGAGAGGTCTTCCATCCAATGATTCACTCTCCAATTGGCCGCAACGGCTGGAACTGCGCCGATCCGAAGCCAGGAGCCAGGAGCTTCTTCTGGGTCTCCCATGTGGGTGCAGGAGCCCAAGGACTTGGGCCATCCTCTATTGCTTTCCCAGGCCATAGCAGAGAGCTGGATTGGAAGCAGAGCAGCCGGGACTTGAACTGGTGCCTATATGGGATGCCAGCACTTCAGGCCAGGGCATTAACCCACTGTGCCACAGTGCCAGCCCCGTATATTTACTTTTTATTATAATGGCAACATTGCACAAAACTATGTCGGCTGATTTTATTTCTTTTCTAGACACATATGCATCCACCAACACTCTCTCCTTTAGGCCTACTGGGGTTTTTTTGTTTTGTTTTGTTTTTAAAACTATGAAATCTTTTTTTTAAGTATGTATCCATCCATTTGAAAGAGAGAGAGAGGGATTTTCCATCCACTGGTTCATTCCCCAAATGTCTGTAACAGTGGGACTAGGCCAGATCAAAGCTAGGAGTCATGGTCTTCCGCAAAGACAGCAGGGTCCCAAGCACCTGGGCCACTATCCATTGCCTCCCAGGTGCACCAGGAGGAAGCTGAATGAAAAGTGGAAGATCCAGGACTCGAACCAGGAACTACAGCATGGGATGCAGGCATCCCAAGCAGTGGGCCAACCTGCCCTGTCGTGATGCCAGCCCGTAGGTCTATGTAGAGTGCGGAAGGACTGAATGGAAAAGAACAGCACTGTGTGTTGCCCTCTCTTCCTTTCTTCCTGCATCATTTTCATCAGAAGCTCTTGGCTTCTGGGAGTATCTCTTGATTGATTGACACTGGGAGAATCTCTTGATTGATTGTTCTTGGATGTCATCACCTTCCCTGCATTTGCACAGAAAGCAGAGCCCCCCTATGAATCAGCTGTAGATGGGACACACCTTGTACTCAGAGTCTACCTGACCTCTCATGCGTCACAGGGCCACAGGGATTCTGTGTCCTGGGGGTACCCCAGAGGCCATGAGCAAATGAGTCAGCAAGGACCAGCACATGGGCCTGCATGTCACAAACGTCCCCTTTGCTCGTACACATGCTCCACTGTCCCATCAATCATCATTGTGAAAGCAAAAATTTCAAGATGACAGCAGCAGAGCATTAAAAACAAGCACAGAGCCTTCTGGGGGTGGGAGATGTGTGCAGATACATGGGTTACACTCCGGGAAGCTGGCCCCAGTGCCAGTCTCATTCTACGAACACAACCATGGCACTTACCATGCTGGGGTTGTCTTTTCTACACTGAGGCGTATACAGTGGGTGCTCATCAGATGGCTGTGGAATTAATATTGCTGTAAGAACAAGTCATTCTCTAATGCCAAGCTCGTGACCACTGGCAGATCTTTTCCATGAGAACTCCTGTCTCCTCTTGTTTGATGTATTCTGCTAGCATCTTCGCTGGGCCCCCAAGCTGCACACCATCTGGAGGGAAGATAGACATGGACATAGAAAATGTATGAATCCGCTCGTAGAATTCAGTCCCATGCACAGTGCCTGGTGCACAACCTGTGTTGGGTGAGCATTTGTGATGGATACGCAGCATAAAGTCTAATGGGGAAGACAGATGTTTGGTGTTGAAAATGGAGCACCGTCGGTTGCACTGTAGACAATGGAGGCACAGAGCAGGGAGAAAGGAGCTGTCTCCAGGAGCAGCATAAGGAAAGGCCTCCAACTCTTTCTCAGCAGTGGTGCAGTTGGAGCGGGCTGTGATGGACGGAGCAGTGAGGCGGGAGAGGCGGGTCAGCAGGAGTCAGTGCAGTAAATGCTACCGCGTAGCAGCACGGGTAGAGGAAGCCCAGGAACAAAGCACTGCGTCTCCCGGTGAGAAGGAGCCCGTCTCTGACACAGTGTGAAGGCACCTGAGCCAGAAGGACCTGCAGGCTTCATCTCTGAGCAATGGTGCAAAGCCAGGGTGGCTCCGTGGGAGGGCGCCGAGACACATCATACAAGTAACAGCTCGGCAGGACGCTCCAGGCACTGTGCTAATGCGACTGTGTTAACTCGTGCCCTCTGAATGACAGCCTTATGAAGAAGGTATTTTTATTAGCCTCATCCTACAGATGAAGGCACTGGAAAGTGGAGTACCTTGGCCAAGACCCAGCAGCTCGTTAAGTGCCATATCTGGGCGTGGAGCCCAGGTCTGGAAGATGGCAGAGCACAGGTTTCGGAACACGAGCTATACCGGGCCTGTGGCTGCTCGGCAGTGAAATCAAAGTAGTCCAAGAGTTTTGGGGGGAAAATGGTAATTCAGCCTGGGCCATCCAAAGGAGGTGCCAAGAAGGCAGCTGTGTGTTCACATCTGTAGCTCAGGAAAGATGAGCAGGCGGGAGTCCTCCGCTAATCAGTAGTTGCCGAAACCTCAAATGTGGCTATGAGTAAGAAGATGAGAGGGCCTGAGCCAGGTCTCTGTGGGGCCTAGACATTTGTGAGCCCGGGGAGGAGAAAGGATGCTGGAGAAGATGCTGGGCAGGCAAAGAGGGGAAAACAGGTACCCACGGGGACCAACGTCATGGGCAGCAAAATAGCCCATTCGATGAGAACTACCAAACAAGGGCATCAGATGTGACAGGGGACCCCACAGGTGGCACACAGAGCAGTCCCCCTAGACTGGTAGGTAAGAGAAAAGGCACCACTGATAGACTTGCGACTGAACTTGCTATAGTGTCGCATCTGGCACAACTCATGGGGGAAAAATTGTCCTTAAACTACACATCCTGATAAGAAAATGCAGTCAGCTGGTACCACGGCTCACTTGGCTAATCCTCTGCCTGTGGCACTGGCACCCCGGGTTCTAGTCCCGGTCGGGGCGCCGGATCCTGTCCCAGTTGCTCTTCTTCCAGTCCAGCTCTCTGCTGTGGCCCAGGAAGGCAGTGAAGGATGGCCCAGGTCCTTGGACCCTGCACCCGCATGGGAGACCAGGAGGAAGCACCTGGCTTCTGGCTTGGATCAGCACAGCGCGCCGGCCGCAATGCACCAGCCATAGCGGCCACTTGGGGGGTGAACCAATGGATAAAGGAAGACCTTTCTCTCTGTCTCTCTAACTGTCTAACTCTGCCTGTCAACAAAATTAATTAATTAATTAAAAAAAAAAAAAGAAAATGAAGTCACCGCACCAAGACGCACGATGCAACTTGACTTTGGCAAAGCACTTGCGTTGCCTCCTGGGGGCCTCCTGGGGGCCTCCTGGGGGCCTCCATTTCCTCCTCTGCAAACAGACCCTTGAGCTTTCTCCCAGATCCAAAATCCTTCTCTCCCCAACTCCAGATGCTCAGTGAGGCTGTTGGTGTTGACCCGAAAGATGCCATGAAAGACAAGGGCGCCCCCGGCTGCTGCAGGTCCCCTCGCGGCCTGTCCCCTCCCTGCCTTGCTTTCTCCCCAGTCCTCCAAGGTGACTGCCCGAGTCGCTGATGAGAAACACATGTCTCTGGGCAGCCTGGTGTTGCACAATGCCGCCAAGGGAAAGGCAAAGAAGGAAGGAAGGAAAGAAAAGCGCTTTGGTATTCTCAGCCTCCACACACAATTCCCCATTGATGTGCTGTGAGTCACGGCCGGCCGCCAGGCCATGGCGGTTTCTGAATCACTTCCTCCGAGAGGGGCTCTCCACTTGTTCCCGGGCAGGCTTTGGCCGCGACTGGAACGCAGGGAGGCTGGGCCCATCTGGGCGGCTCTGACTGGGCTCTGCTCTGTGCTGGAGCTCCAGAGGGGGAGGTAGAGCTGCCAGGCGGGTAGGGCGGAGGGCCTGCAGGAAGGCGGCAGAGAAGCAGGTTGAATCCGTTTGTCCCAGAGGGTGGGGCCCTAAGACTCCCGCCTTCCTCCCTCCCGGAAATGAAATACAGACTTACAGGGCATGTTCTCTCCAGCAGGCACCAGACTTGGCCAGATCCCGAGTTTCCATGTCCCCTACCTGGTTGGCCTGGCTGAGGTGGACAAGACTGACATCTTCGGGGTAGAGTTAGACGTCAAATTCATCCTTTATGGCTCGTAGTAAGAACCTCTGAGCTGCACCTCTCGGCCTCCCACCTTGCAGTTTTCCATCTTTGAGGTCAACGGCGTCAGAGGCCCAAGGCGCCCTCCCCAGGGTGTTGGTACTCAAGGGAGAGTCTGGTTTTAGTTCTGGCTGTGAGTGAGCTCCATTCATGTGGCAGAGACACGTCAATCCTTACCCGGGGCCCAGACGCTGGATAGGCACTAGGGTTTCCAACAGGAAACTGACCTGGTCCCAGCTGTGTGAAAGGGAATGACAGGGAGATCAGTGATGCAAATTCAGTGTGGCAGGTGCTGTGGTGGAGAGCCCCGTAGGAGAGCATCAGACACAGACCTGGAGACAGGGAGAACCAGGAAAAAGCATCTGGAAGGTCTGTGGGATTGAACAAAGCAACATGTGGTGCCATTTTCCTTTGCCTGGCCATGATTTCTCCCTCCATGCCAACCACCCCTGGCCTCCTGCCTTCAGAAGATCTGTACCTTAACTGGAGCTGAGGCCCACTCTCTGTCCTTGTCAGACACTGAGTGGCCTCGCCCCTCCATGCAGACAGTAGGCCCTGTTTCTCAATGACCCCAGCTGGTTGAAAATCTGTTGGAATGCCGCCACCTGGTGGGCACCCTGAGCCAGGTGCACCTGACAACTCCACTGTTCCCGGGGCACTCACCAGAGATACGTTGACCTAGAGGCAATGCCCAAAAAAGAACTGGGTCTGGTGTGGCTACTTACCTGATTGACATTCCAGGTGAAGGACAAATGGACATCCCCCTGTCCACATTCTGGCTGAAGTCTCTCCTTAAGGAGTGGATTTGGATAACATGCTAATTGAGAGTAGGCACAGTCAGCCAAAACGATAGCCAGGTTCTTTCTGCCTTGAACCCTGGACTCCCCAGCATCTGGCATGGCGCCTGGGTCTGCAAGTACATGAATGAAATTAGATGCTTGGAAGTAAGGTTCTAGGAATAGCAAACGTGGTTTGCTAGAGAAGAATTTCAATATTGTCTAGTACAACCTCCTTCTCACATGCAGCCCCGGAAGGGGACCTGCTGGGCACACAAATGGTCTCTGGGCAGTGATGGGTGGGAGTGGCACTGACCTGAGCCTATGCTGATGGGAGGAATAAGGCAAGAAGGTGAGGAGCAGGCCTCTGTCTGAAGTTGCCCCTGGGGAGCTGCCTTCCACTGGGAATTGCTGAAATGCTTCTTGAAGAACTCCCGGGGGAAAAGGAATCCCGGCCAACGCTGAATGCCTAGCAATCCAAGGAACCGACCAAGAGCCAGCACACAGTCACTGGGCACACAGAATGTCATGTGGGAGGTACCCGTTACGTCACAGGAGCAGGTGGCGCTTGTGTCTCCCAGGAAAAGCTGGTGAAATAGCATAACCCAAAATGATGGCGTGTGAACTCGAGCTCCAGGTGGCTGATGGCTGTCCACATCCCTGTGGAAAGAGCAGTCCCACCCCCAAGTGAGAACAGATGGCCTGCCGTGGGCGTTTGGCCTAGCAGGGACGATGCTGGTTAAGACGCCTGCA
Source organism: Oryctolagus cuniculus (assembly GCF_051225735.1). Classification (NCBI taxonomy): domain Eukaryota; kingdom Metazoa; phylum Chordata; class Mammalia; order Lagomorpha; family Leporidae; genus Oryctolagus; species Oryctolagus cuniculus. Next base: position 110,620,862 of record NC_142877.1, on the reverse strand, counting down.
TCCCCGTATCAGAGCACCTGGGTTCCAAACCTGGCTCCTGACTCCAGCTTCCTGCTAATGCAGACCCAAGGAGGCTGCAGATGATGGCTCAAGTAATTGGGTTCCTGCCACCCAGGTGGGAGACCTGTGTTGAATTCCTGGCTCAAGGCTTCAGCCCCAAGGGCATTGGGGGATGAAATAGAGTGGAAACCCTCTCTCTCTCTCTCTCTCTCTCTCTCTCCCCTCCCTCTTGTCTCTCCCTCCCTCCCCCTCAAACAAGTTAAAAAGTACAACCAGGCTAGTTATAAAAAGGTTAATAAAAATCTTAAAGGAACAAAGGATGTGGCTACCTCCCCAGCGCACCTTCAATGGCCTCCTCTGTCCAGTTCACCCTCTGCCCCGTGCCACCTCACCTTTCTGGCACTCTCCTGCTCAGACCACCCAGGGCTCTGCCTACAGGAGAGAACCGACAACATTCCCCCCTTTGCTTCGCCCTACTCCACCTCTCTTGCCAGATGTGTCAGGGCTTCCTGCCTCGCCCTTACCACCTTCACTGGCTGCCTGTCCCGAGTGGGGTCCAGTGCCAGCGCCACCACTTGTTAGCACTGGGACCTTGCAGAGGTCACTGGACTCTGTGTTTCCATTCTCTCATCTGTTAAATGGGCATCACAGCAGCACCGACCAGACTGGGTTGTGGCGAGGGCTGAGTTCCACACGCAAAGCCCTCTGAGCAGTGCTGAGCTCCGGGGCTGCTCGCTGTGTGTGTGTTAGCGATACTCCCTGTTACAGCTGCTAATTCCCCCGTGCATCATGCTCCCGCGCCTCGCTGCGTGCTGTGCCTTGTACCTGGAGTGTGGTTCTCTACGGACAATGACTCACTGCCCGTGGGCCAGCCAATGTCCTTTCTTAGCAACAGAGGAGGTCCATTGCCCCTCGTCTTTGTCGCATGTCCATCGTCAACCTCGCTGGCACCCTGACCTCCCCATCTATCCAGTAGCAGTGATGGCTGGCACCTGCTGGGATCGCCACAGGTCACATGCTGATGCCGTGGCCATTCTGTCGGCTGTGCCATGCCAGCACCCTTGACAAGCACAAGAAGTGTGCATTTTTGCAATGTGGCGACGTAGACAGTTCCTAACCCATGGGGGAGGTCCTACTACGTCCCTGCTGCTCTCCTGAATCACAGCTGAGATGGGACTCACGCCTGCAGTCGCTCAGCTATCCAGAGAGCGGGGACAAAAGTGTTTCCCGAGAACAGCAGGGGAGGCGCGTGTAACAGAGATAAGTGTCACCCAGACCCAGCCAGGAGCTACTGCGGGCTCCACCTCTTCTCCTTATGCAAAAACTGAAATCCTAGCCGCCAAGGTGATGGTCTTAGCAGGTGGGAGGCTTGTGAATGGGATGAGGGTCCTCACAACAGAGGCTCCAGAGAGCTCCCTTACCCCTTCCATCACGTGGGCTCACAGCTGCCTGTGAAGCAGGAAGCCGCCAGCCCTCTGCGCCCTGCACGCCTGGATCCTGTTGTCCCGGGCTCCAGCACTGAGACACCTGTGCTGTGCAGAGCTTCCTGGTCTGAGGCATGGGCGCCCCTCCCTGTCTGCAGGGGATTGGGTCCTGAACCTCCCATGGATACCAGAATCCCTGGCTGCCCAAGCCCCTTATACAATGGCATGGAGTTTGCACATAACCTTCCCACACCTTCTCCTACACTTTCAATCATCTCTAGATTGCTTATAATACCCAAGACTCTCTAGGCTCTAGGTAAAGAGTTGTTAGACCATATTGTTTGGGCAATAATGACCACAGAAAGTCTGTGTGTGTTCAGGACAAACGCGATTTTTTAATATACATATTTTTTTCGGTGCATGGTTGGCTGACTCCCCAGATGCTAGACACACACAGCTAGACGTAGCAGCCCACACAGACCAGGCAGAGCAGTCGGAGGGTGACCGCCACCACCCCTGCCCAGGATTGCTGAATTTCTCACGTTTTCTCCAGCCCCAAACTCACTGGGGGGCACCACAGATCCACCTCTCACTTGAGTCATCCGCTGCCTCCCTGTGAACATGAAAATGTGGGAGCTAGAATGCTGGCACCCCCTTGGGATGCTCCCTCCATGTGTAGTAAGTCAGGTATTCCACACGCAACCTGTCAATGGCAGGACTGTCCTTGGCACCGGCCCAGCAGAACTGGCACACAGAGGGGAAGGTGCTGGCTGGCGAAGACACAGCCGAGTGGATGAAGTCAGGATTCCAGCTACGAGAAGCCGGCTCTGGAGTCTGGGCTCTGGGGGAGCTTGCTGCCCTGTGAATAGCCCTCGTGTGGGTCACTTACAGCTCAGGAGATGCGGTGCTAGCCACTAGGAATGACGCAACAACAGACGTGGTCCTTGTCCTAAGTAAGGGAGCCCAAGGCCTAACAGGGGAATCCGATGAAGATAGGCCTCTGCATATAACACAGGCAGTCCCTGGAGGCTGCGGGGCAGAGTTAGGTCTGAATCCCAGCTCCTCTCTTTCCCATTGTGCGACCTCCGTGGTGTTAACGCATCTCTCTGTGCCCCTGCAAAGTCAGGGCACATCAGGAGGAGATGAGGCGACGTAGGGAGAAGGTTGCCCTGGTCAGCGTCACTTAGGTCCGGTTCCTGGATCCGTCACTTCCTCGCTCTGCAGTTCCGGGCAGCCTGTGTCCCATGTCTTTTTCCTCACCTGGAGAGTGAGAATAGTGGCGTGGCCCTCAGAGCGCTGTTGTCAGAGTCGCGTGGGGTAACACACCAAGCCTAATCGGTGAGTACCTGCTGTCTAGCTCACTATTACTTGAGTCTGTTCCCCCTCAACGCCGCCCAGTGTTACTTTCCTGGAACACACCACACTTCCGCACACACCTACTGTTCCCTCTACCTGGGACGTCCTCCTCTCCCTCCCCCTTCTTCAAGGTCGGGCTCAGTGTCCTTGTCTGCAGCCTGTCCTTGCCTGCAGCCTGTCCTTGCCTCCTCATCCTGAATGCTCTTCTGCTTCCCAAATACCCACTCCGCAGCCTGCACCAACAAGGGTTAAAATCTGTGGGCCCCTGCCACCTTTTCTCCACTTCCTTGTGGCTTGGGATCATGGAGGGCTGTCAGTGGATTCTGGGACTTGGCAATGAACTTAAAAATCCCATCATATAAAAAAAAAATCACAGCATACGAGGGAGTTGTTAGAAACTACCCCCAAATACAGCCTTGACCTCTCACTACGTATGCGGCTTATTCCAAAGCTAACATTACCCTTGGCCCGCTGTTTTATGTTACACACTGGCTAGTGCACTAGTGTTCATTGATCCCAGTACAAATCATTTGTTTTCTAACTGCTGTGTTTTGTTTGCTTGCTCCTGAGTCCCCGAAGGAAGTCTAACGCAGGCATTCGGCAGGAACTATGAATGTCTTAGCACTCCCACTATGTTCTGTCATGGATTTCTGTTTCTGTCCATTCATTCACAAGGATTAATATGCACCTGTGATAACTGTGTCCTAGGATATCTAACTCGTACCTATACTCAAAGGGGCAAAGTGAATGTTTTCTAGAATGTCAGAAATACTCTCACCCTGCACACAGTGGAGGAACTTAGACCTCCCTCTCTGTGTCCCCCCACCAGCCCTGTGGAGGGACAGGCCAATGTCCCTCCTCTCTGGCAGGGACTCCCTGTGTCACTCCTTCCACCCATGGGCCTTTGCCCTCCTGGTTCTGCCTGAATCACACCAAAGCCACCACTCTAACCAATACAGTATCCCATCTCCAAACAGCAGTAGCAGCCAACATAATTCAGAGACTCTGATGTGGCTGCAGACGGTGGTCCTGGTACAGACTGAGTTTGATCCTCATCCCCCCAAGACAAGCACACAGCGGGCAGGTAAGAAGAAAGTTCCCCCAAGGAAATGCAAAAGTGAGGCTGTTCCGCGCCACGTTTCAAGACACATGATCCTGTCTCGAGCACTTACGATGATGGGCCACGCACTTGATAGGCCTCCTGTCACCTCAGCCCCCCGCAGCCCGAGGGGTGGGTTCTACCAGCTCCCGCATTGTCCAGGTGAGCAAACGGAGATTTCTTTAGTCCAGGGTCAAGCAGCAGCTATGAGGCTGCTTCAAAAACTTCATGGAAAACGGAATTCAAAGGCGAGTTTATTTGGATGCAATAAAATGTTGAAATCCGTGCATAGTTTTTTTCATGGCGCACATTTTCTGTGAACTTTTTGAAGCCCCATCGTGGGCACAGATTGTAAGATTTTCTGTGCCAACGTAAGAGGCGGCATTTGAGCAGGGGTGGGTCTGCCCATAACCACCGTGCTGAAAGGCGAGAACTTCCCTGGAGACACCTGCAGGCTGACACAGTGGACTCATCCCATTCCCCGGTTTTCTGTTGCTAATAACACAACACTGCAGACTGGGTAGATCATAAAGGCAAGGATTATTGTGGCTCCCAGCTCTGGTTCAAGACCAAGAGCCTGCATCTGGTGACAGCCTTCTTGCCAGCAGGGTGCCAAGGCGGTGTGGGCCGCGGCATGGCGAGAGCCAGGGAGCGCGTGTGTTTGCACGCTTGCATGTGTGTGTGTGTGCACGTGTGTGTGTGTGTGTGTGTGTGTGTGTCTTCTGGTCTCCCTCCTCTTCTCAGAAAGCCACCCAGATCCAGTCACAGTGCCCCCACCCTGATGCCCTTGTCTAACCCCAGTCATCCCCCACAGGACGCACCTCTGAACGCCAGGGTTGGATGGAGTTTCTGCTCTCTGAATACCACACTAAGGGGATTAGATTTCAACACAGGAGCCCCTGGGGACACTTGTGCCACATCCAAGCTGTCGCAGTCCTGGAACAGTAAAAGGCGGAGCAAGAGCTGTTCACAGGCACTTGCTGGAGGCAGGAAACGTCACGCTGCTGTGTGTCCACCACCTGCAGTCACCCTGTACTCCCACGTCACAGGTGGGGCAGGCGGCTGCCTTCAGGGAGTCAGCTACCCAGTGGTCACCAAGCGGCAGAGCTGGGGTTTTGTCCTGGGCCCTTCCTGCTGCTATAAAGAACAGAAAAGTATTTCTCACTGTTCTGGAGGCTGGAAAGGCCAAGGCCAAGATGATGGCAGATTCAGCTCTCTGCTTTCACAGGTGCCACCTTGTACTGTGCCCTCCTGTGGCAGAGACAGAAGGGCCTGGGGATTCTTGGAGCCTGCTTTCTGTGGGCATGAATGCCATCGATGACAGCTGAGCCCTCAGGGTCTAATCACCTGCCAAACACCCAACCTCTTCTTCATCTATTACCTGGAGGCTGCAGTTCTGATCTGTCGACTTCAGACACACAAAGCACATTCAAGCCGGGGTTCAGGATTTGACCTGGCCACTGGGACGCCTGTGTCCCATATTAAAGTGCCTGGTGCCTGGGCTGGAGGCCCACCTCCGTTCCTGATTCCAGCTTCCTGCTGATGCACACCCTGGGAGGCAGCAGCGATGACTCAAGTCCTTGGAGCCCTACAACTCGTGTGGGAGACCTGGATTGAGCTCCTGGCTTCTGCCTTCAGCCTGGTGCAGCCCCAGCCCTATTGTTCCCTATCTGGGGAGTGAACCTGAAGATGAGAGCATCCTCTCCCTTCCCCCTCCTCTCTCTTTCATAAGTAAAATTTTTAAAAAATCCTAGCAGGTTTGGACCCAGGCCCACATGATGCCAAGGCTTACTTCTATGCTTGGCCTGCATTAGGTAGGGGACAATGCTTCCCTCCCTGCCCCAGAAGAGCTAATAATGTAGTGGAAGAAATGCAGCATATACAAGGGGGTCTTCAACAAGTTCATGGAAAATGCGTGTTATGAAAACACTGTGCACGGATTTAAAAAGTCTTTCACATCCAAATACATTTCTCTTTCAGTTCCATTTTCTGTGAATTTGCTAGGAGTAGGGCATGGCAGTCATCAGAACCAAGTAAGAAACAGGCACCGGGACGCTCCAGGGGCCACAACCCACCCCCAGTTCAGAGCAGCGAGCAGAAGATGGGTGTTGAGCAAGCGAGCACACACGGCTGAGCACAGGGTCTTAGAGGGACTTGCGTTGAGCTAGGCATTGGCCATAAGCAGGATTTCAAAGCATGGAGACAGGTGGGGCTCTTCTGGAACCCTTCCAAGAGTAACTCATCCAGGACAAAGGTGCAGAGAGGGAGAGCAGAGAGCAGGTGCCCTGCTTGGAGTCAGGACACATGAAGGGACCAGTAGAAGGTAAGGCTGGGGTCGGCGCTCAGAAGGCTTTGAATGCAGAGCCAAGGAACTTGATCTGGAGGTCACTTGAGGGGGCTGCCCAACAGATTTTTTTTCCAAGGATCACAAATGATTGGAGTCAAGGGGTAAGAAGAAGATGCAGGTGAGCAGGATGGAGTTGAAACTAGCAGCCATGTGCAGACAAAAATACTCAGAACCTAGTAATCAAGACAGGGGCCCTGGAAGTGGTGGTAAAGGGCTCATGGGATATGAAGCAGACAAGAGAGCATCAGGCAACCTGGCCAGCCCAGGCCACTCCTGGCTGACTTCCCTGTGGCTGCAACCTGTCTTATCTCCCAGGTGTCAACCTGGCAGGAGACACCTGGATGACAGAGGTCCTGGGACCTGTCATTACAGCAAGGGCAGGAAGGTCTTTTTTACCTGGGCCAGGTAAGCTGTCTCTAGAAGAAGCTGAGGTCAAGGCCAGGCGGGTGCTAACAGTGCAGCATCAAGAGTTCACGGGACACACTTACTTCTTAGGTTCCGTGGGCCTGAGTTCAAGGGGTAGAAAGGAAACAGGAAAGGGGAGAAGAAATTCCTTTATTGAGAGCCCACTTGAATTCTCAACAACCGGAGAGCAGAAAGTACTGCATAGTTGTGGGCGTAAAAAGTGGCATCCATGGGCTGTGCATTTGATGCACAGTTAAGCCACCACTTGGGACGCCCACGTCCCATGTCAGGGTGCTGGGGTTCAAGTCTCAGCTCCAGACCTGATTCCAGCTTCCTGCTAATGTGCACCCTGGAAGAGAGCAGATCATGGTGTTTGTTTGTTTGTTTGTTTGTTTTGGCAGGCAGAGTGGACAGTGAGAGAGAGAGATAGAGAGAAAGGTCTTCCTTTGCCATTGGTTCACCCTCCAATGGCCACCGCAGCCGGCGCACTGCACTGATCCGAAGCCAGGAGCCAGGTGCTTCTCCTGATCTCCCATGGGGTGCAGGGCCCAAGCACTTGGGTCATCCTCCACTGTACTCCCAGGCCACAGCAGAGAGCTGGCCTGGAAGAGGGGCAATCGGGACAGAATCCGGCGCCCCGACCAGGATTAGAACCCAGAGTGCTGGCACCGTAGGTGGAGAATTAGCCTAGTGAGCCACAGCACTGGCCCAGATCATGGTTTTAGTACTTGGGTTCCTGCCATGCACGTAGGAGACCCAGACTGAGTTCTTGTTCCTGGCTTCCACTGGGCCCAGCCTGGCTGTTGTGGGCAGTGGGGGAGTAAATCAGTAAATAAGAAATCTCTCTGTATCATGTCTGTATCTCTTCCCCCTACGGCCTTTCAAGTAAGTTTTTTAAATAAAAATTGAGGTTCAGAGAGGTTGAGCCATTTTCTCAAGATCACAAAGCCAGTAAGTGTCCACTCAACACACTGCCTTCAAAGCCCCCTTCCCAGCTCCTGAGCCCTGAGTTTCACCCTCTGCAACTGCTGGTCTCAAGCCGGATGTCATGTGTGAGCAGAATGGAGTTCTCCTCTAGCCAAGGCCTCCGAAAATATCAGCCCAGGCTCCCAACCCCTCCCCTAGGGATGTTAATTCTGGTTGGGTTGGCAGTAGAGTCCCAGCATTTTTCCTTATCTTGTTTTCTTAGCTGGGTCATGCTTTTTTTTCTCTTACCTTTTTTGCTTTATGATTAACAGTGGTTTTGATTAACTTTTCTTTTTAAAGTTAAGGCATAACTCAGAATCAGCCCTTAAGGCATTCGGATCTGGCTAAAAAAGCCCATGAGAGTATCTCAGGCACGGAAAGCCAAGACACTGTGGCAAGAAATGACCTAAATGAAAGATCTCTGTGAGTGAGATCTTGGTGGAAAGAAGGGCCCATCAAAGAAGGAGGTACCTTTCTCTGTAGGGAGGAGAGAACTGTCACTTTGACTATAGCCTTGTCTAAACAAGGTCAGAGTTTGTGAACTCAAGAGGCTTCCATAGCCTTGGCAGCTCATGACAAGAGCCTTGGGTGATCACTGATGTCATAAATAAGAGTGTCAATTGTTAAATCAACAACAGGAGTCACTGTGCACTTGCTCCCCATGTAGGATCTCTGTTCTTAATGTGTTGTACTATGAGAATCAATGGTAAAACTGATCTTCAAACAGTACTTTATACTTGGTGTGTCTGTGTGGGTGCAAACTGTTGAAATCTTTACTCAGTATAGAGTTGATCTGTATATAAAGATAATTAAAAATGAATCTTAATGAAGAATGGGATGGGAGAGGGAGTAGGAGATGGGATGGTTTGCAGGTGGGCGAGTGGTTAATGCGGGAAGAACCGCTATAATCCAAAAGTTGTAGTTTTGAAATTTATATTTATTAAATAAAAGTTTTCTATTAAAAAATAAAGTTAAGGCATAAATCAACTCCATAAAGGAGTTGAGACCTTTTTAGTTGATGCTTTGCCATGGATAGAACATTCTAGAACCCAAGGGCATCCTCGTAGCCTTTCCTACCTTGTTTTTGTCTCCCCCCCTCCTTTTTTTTTTTAAGCAAGAGGGAGAAAATGTGTCTCAGCTGGGAAACAGCAGGGGCGGGGAGGCAACTTGATAACTGATGATTTTCTGAGTGCCAGGGCCTGACGGAGGCCAACAGCTGCAGCATATTGCTTACATGGAAATCATTAAGTCATTCTGGGAAGAGCTGACAAGTGTGTGTGCCTGTGTGTGCACAGGAGACACGTGTTCACGCGCAGAGGAGGCACCTACATGGGGAATTGCTTCAATATTGCCTCTGAGCCAAGAGAGGGGAAAAGATGTGCATTGAAGCCCCGTGGCAGGAAATGATTCTGAAAGTGAAATTCTTGTTTAGTGTGAATACAGCACTGAACACGTCATTTCCTTGACATCTAACCTGCCAGGGACTCCCCTTGGTGGGAGGCAACACGGTGGGTGGAGCCATCCGGACAGAGATCCAGCTGCCCTGGGTTCTGGTTCCCCCTCGAGCACACGACCCTGACCAAGTGTCTCCTCCCTTGGAGGCCTCGGCTCCTCCCCGCTTTCGGATGTCAGTTTGACAAGATGGTCCATGACATCACTTCCTGCTCAGACATTCTGTCTGTGTGTAATACACTTTTATGCATAAATTCCATAAGATGAGTTTCTATAGCATAAATGTGCCATAGACTCTTACGCGTAAATCTCACAGGTTTCTTGTCTTATGCTCTCCGTCTTCCCCACCCAAACACTGTTTCCTTTAGTAAAACCAAATTTTTATATAAATCTCATTTGCCTAGTGGCATAGAATCACTTGTTCTCACCATTCTGTTATGCCTCAAAACTGACTCCCCGGGATAAAAATGTAAAACAATTACTCACCTGCAGTAAAGGCACTCACACTCAAGGCACTCCCGAAGGGCTAAAGGGCATCACAGCTCCTGGGACAAAGAACTTGCTTGTCCAGGCCTGATCTCTTAACTAGCAATGCAAGGACCTACAGGCACCTGAACCTGTTCAAGGTCTGCCCCTGGACCAGGGAACAATGCGAATGTGTGTTGGGGCAGGGCCTGTCGAGTAGGAACTAGTGGGAGCCAGTTGTTGGACAGACCAATCAATCCCCAGGCAGATAACAATTATCACCTCCGTCTTTAAGTGGCAGAGCCTAGACTCAACCCAGGTCTCAAATTCCAATAAATGCATCCTTAACCTTGACAACCAAATGCAGAGACTGTTGACTTCAGCGCTATTAACATTTTGGACAGAATAATTCTTTGTTGTAGGGGCTTGCGCCTTATGGGAAGTTTAGTAGCATCCCCGCCAGATGCCAGAAGCAATTCCCCCAGTTCCAACAACAAAGAATGTCTCCTACTTTGGCAAATGTCCACCGAGGGACAGACTGGTCCCAGGTTGAGAACAACTGTTCTAGCATCAGCCCAAGTTAGAAAGAAATGGCAGCCATGAGGTCCACGCAACACGGGGCCCTGATTCAAGGTGCAGGACCAGGAGCAGTTTGGGAGGCATGGAGTAGGTCAGGTGCAAGACAAATGAGATGCCAAAAGTGTCTGCCTATGATGAGGAGTGACAGATGACACAGCTCCTGCACATCTGAGCAGGCACTGGCGATCCCCAATCCAGAGCCTTTCCATTCATTCATTCACTCAGTCATTCATGCAAGAAGCCTGTGTTGAAAGCTTCCTGAGTTTCCAGCCCTGAGCAGGGCCTGGGGCGCCTGTCTTTCAGGAGCCTGCCTTCTATGGATGTTAATGATAGGTGCTAACCTCGCCAGGCCATCAGCCAAAGACCACTCAACCCTCTAGGATCCCAGGCAAACTGGTGGGCCTCCCTCAGATTTTTCCTTTTTTTTTTTTTTTTTTTTTTGACAGGCAGAGTGGACAGTGAGAGAGAGACACAGAGAGAAAGGTCTTCCTTTTGCCATTGGTTCACCCTCCATTGGCCGCCGCGGCCAGCGCGCTGTGGCCAGCGCACTGCGCTGATCCGATGGCAGGAGCCAGGTACTTCTCCTGGTCTCCCATGGGGTGCAGGGCCCAAGCACTTGGGCCATCCTCCACTGCACTCCCGGGCCACAGCAGAGAGCTGGCCTGGAAGAGGGGCAACCGGGACAGAATCCGGCGCCCCGACCGGGACTAGAACCTGGTGTGCCGGTGCCGCAAGGTGGAGGATTTCCCTAGTGAGCCACGGCGCCGGCTAGATTTTTCCTTATCTCCTGAACTCAGAGCCTTTAGGCCCCTTGCTCCCCTATATACATGCAACCTGGCATCAAGTTCATTCTCTCCCACAAGGCAATGTCTGGCAGATCCATTGGCCTCCCCAGGGCAGCCTCAGGAAGGGCCCTAATGGTCCAGTGCTGCTGCTCTCCCTCATCCCTACTCCCCAATCCCCTTGCCATTGGCCAAGAGCTTCGACTTCTTCCCCCGTCCTCCATGGGACAATCCCTGGCACCCATGAGGCCTTCACCCCAGCAGATCATAACCTCCTTCTATGCCAATCACTTTAAAAAAAATACATTTTATTTATTTGAAAGGCAGAGTGACAGAGAGAAAGGGAGCGACAGAGACAGAACAAGATCTTCCATCCTCCAGTTCACTCCCCAGATGGCCACACTGGCCTGGGCTGGGCCAAGCTGAAGCCAGGAGCCTGAAACTCCATCCAGGTCTCCCAAAAAAGTGGCAGGGGCCCAAGTACTTGGGCCATCTTCTGCTGCTTGCCCAGGCGCATTAGCAGAGAGCTGTTTTGGAAGCAGAGCAGCCAGGAAGTGAACCCGCACTCCAATATGGGGCGCCAGCATCACAGGTTAACACGCTGGGCCACAGCACCAGGCCCCTGCCAACCACTTTTCCCTACAACAACTGCCCTCCCTAAAGAGGACAATGGGAGCAGCTACTATATGGTAATAAAAAAAACCCGTGTCACTATAGTCATACTTGGCATTCCTCTCCAGCGCTAGGCTCTGAGCTAAGTGTATGATGCGCATTACCTCACTGCACGGGAGGCCCAGACTTTCACAATGCAGCGCCGTAAACGCACAACACAGTGACCGGGAGCACGCACTCCAGGGTCAGGAGCTCAGCCCCGTCTCTCACCAGCTGGGTGAACGTGGCCTGCCTACTGCACTTCTCCATCCCCCATCTCTGCCCTCATCTGTGTAACAGGGAGTGCAGCGATAGCTCCGCTTAGGATTGTCCTGTAGATTTAGAGCTACTAAAGGTGTCAACAGCTGGGAATAGCATCCAGCACCAAGGACGTGCTCAACGAATGCTGGCTGTCATAATCATTAAAGAATGAAGAGGGGGGGTTGGAATTCTGTCTTAAGACACAGACAACTCCCAGGGCCGGGGAACTTGGGGAAGAGTTCCAAAGGATGAGCAAGAGTTCTTATCCAGGGACATCTGAGGCCCTGCATTTTGTGAAACTGAACGCCGCTGGTCGTGAGCCCCTTCTCAACCTTGTCAGCCTTCCTTCTTGGCTCTCTCCTTCCCACAAGTCTCAGTGAGACACTTGGGAAAATATTTTCCAAAATAAATCTCAAGTCATTATTTGACCTAAACCACCCAATCTGTGGCCCAGCCTTGTCTACTAATGTTACCGCCCTGTCCCTATTTAGTCTGAGGTTTTATAGCCAACCAGCCCCTCACCAGGGCTTCCCTGTCCCGCCACCTCCTGCCTGAGTCACCCTGTGATGTCACCATCCTGGATTTATGGTGTTGACTGGTGTGGGCTCAGGGATGACTCGAGACGGGCCCAGCTGTGAAATCAGTCACGTTGTGTTCCCGCTGCATTTTCCATGATGGTGCAGGGTCACACAGAACAGGGTCGCCTCCGCGTTCTGCTGGTTCCTTCCTGTGTGACCATGGGCCAAGGGGACTTTCTCAAAGCCTCACTTTCCTCACACTTGGGACATTTGCAGATGAAATTAGACCCTGGGAAAATGGCTGTGCCTGGTACCTAGCAGGGGTCATTAACATCTATTTCACAATTGTGACGCATAAAATCCTCCCCAAACTCATTACCTCAAAAAAAATTTTTATTCTTGCACTCCTGGGTGGGTGGGCATTGGCTGATCCTTGCGTGGTCCCAAGTGACCCCATATGCTGGGCAAGGTGTGTTCCCAGCACGACAGGTGCAGGTGGACAAGAGGGCCATGCCCAAACGCACATGTACCATGTCTACTAGGATCGCATTGGCCAGACCAAGTGACACGGCCAAGCCCAAAATTCAGGATAGGGAATCCACTCTCTTCTCATAAAAGAAGCCACACGGTGACCTGGGAGAGCAGGGTGCAGAACTGGAAGCACTCACCACTGAGTCCACCCGACACTGAGGCATCTGCATGACAAATGACTGTTTCCCTAGTTCCACCTCTCCATTAGCCAGGGGGTCTTTTTGTTTCACTCCTGTCCATCCAAAGTCACCATGGGGGAGAATGCAAAGTTGTTTACCAGGACACGTGTCAAGAACTGCTGAGGTGGGGCTGGCGCTGTGTGGCTTAGTAGATTAAGCCGGCATCCCACATGGGCACCGGTTCAAGCCCTGGCTTCTCCACTTCCAATCCAGCTCCCTGCTGATGTGCCTGGGAAAGCAGTGGAGGACAGCCCAGGTGTTTGGGCCCCTGCATCCATGTGGGAGACCCGGAAGAAGTTCCTGGCTTCAGATGGGCCCAGCTCCAGCTGTTGCAGCCATTTGGAGAGTGAACAAGTGTATGGAAGACCACTCTCTATGTCTCTCCCTCTCTCTGTAACTCTGCCTCAAAAATAAATAAAATAAAATCATAAAAAAAAAACTGCTGCTGTAGAACACCTCAGAGTAAAAAGGCTGCTTTTCTCCTATTTGTAAATTTATCTGGTTTCAGAGGCACAGACAGATGGCCCATCTGCTGGTTCGCTCTCCAAGTACCCACAACAGACCAGGCTAGGCCAAGCTGAAGCCAGGAGCCAAGAACTCAACCTGGGTTTACCACGTGAATGGCAGGGACCCAACCACTCGAGCCGTCACCTGTTACCTCCCAGGATATGCATTAGCAAAAAGGGAGTCAAGAGCAGAGCCCTGGATTTGGCCGGCGCCGCGGCTCACTAGGCTAATCCTCCGCCTGTGGCGCCAGCACCCCAGGTTCTAGTCCCAGTCAGGGCACCAGATTCTGTCCCAGTTGCTCCTCTTCCAGTCCAGCTCTCTGCTGTGTCCTGGGAGTGCAGTGGAGGATGGCCCAAGTGCTTGGGCCCTGCACCCCATGGGAGACCAGGAGAAGCACCTGGCTCCTGGCTTTGGATCAGCGTGGTGCGCTGGCTGTGGCAGCCATTGGAGGGTGAACCAACAGAAAAGGAAGACCTTTCTCTCTGTCTCTGTCGCTTACTGTCTAACTGTACCTGTCAAAAAACAAACAAACAAAAGCGAGCAGAGCCCTGGATTCAAACCCAACACTCCAATATGGAATGCAGGCATGACAGCCAGTGGTCCAACTGCTAGGCCTAACAAGCACCCTCCAAGACTGCTTTCCTAACAACAGAGCTAGTCAATGCTTTCGAGTCCCGCCGGTACTCTGTCTTCCATCATTTAATCCTTTCAGCAACCCCAAGAGTCAGGTATGTTCACGTTTTATGGCTAAGGAGGCTTTTAGAGGTCAGCCCATCTGACAAGTACCAGACAAGCACCAGACAAGCACCAGAAAGGGCTGTGCACTACAGAGCCAAGTCTCACATGCAGGCTTTGCTCCAATGCTGTGTGCTTTTCCAGTAACCCGCCAAACGCGGGGTTTTCACTGAGACCAAAACTTCAAGTTCAAGTTTCCCAAACTTCCATCATCGGTCACAGCCTTTGCAGCTTTAACCACATGGATGTACCGTCTCTACTGTAATTTTTAAATTATTGATGATCCCTTAGATTTTCTTCATTTTAAGTACATATATTTTTAAAGAACTCTGTGACTACCAGAAACGGAAAACCATCAGCTCCCACTGCCAGTGAAAGAAAGTAACCGTGGAAAGATTTGCAAAAGCAAAGAATATCATTACATCTGCTCTGGATACCCTTACCCGCCATAAGCCCCAAGAGAGAGAAGTTTGCAAGTGTGGGAGAGGGGTTATGGATGTGCTAGCCCCTGAGACTCTCCCTGAGGGAATCTCAAGGCCAACAATTTAATTGAAAAGAAAGTAACATCCAGCTGGCGCCGTGGCTCACTAGGCTAATCCTCCCCCTGCAGTGCCGGTACCCCGGGTTCTAGTCCTGGTTCTTCCTCTTCCAGTCCAGCTCTCTGCTGTGGCCCAGGAGGGCAGTGAAGGATGGCCCAAGTCCTTGGGCCCTGCACCCGCATGGGAAGACCAGGAGGAAGCATCTGGCTCCTGGCTTTGGATCGGTGCAGCGCGCCAACTGTAGCGGCCATTTGGGGCGTGAACCAACAGAAAAAGGAAGACCTTTCTCTCTGTCTCTCTCTCTCTCTCTCACTGTCTAACTCTGCCTATCAAAAAAAAAAAAAAAGTAACATCCTCACCACGTGCCTCAGGCTATTGGGGATACATCCAAGCATCACCAAAATCCAGCCCAGCCTCATCTTCCTGTAGCCTTGGAGAAAGAAGAAGGGCCCCCAGGAGGTCCTGCAGGACGTCTCCTGCTGACCCCTTGGATTGGGACCCCATAGACCGGGGCAGGGGCATGCTGGGCGGCCCGTTCCAAGAGCAACACCCAGCTGTCTCATAGCACAGAGAATATGCGGAAGAGAGAAAACACAGACACACAAAACAGGTGCCCAGCCCAGCCCCCAAGCCCTTGGCAGTCACAGGTACATACAGACCTGGGCTGATTCAAGTTCAAGAACGTCCCCTTGGTTCCCAGCAGCCCATGGAGGCAGAGGGCTTCAGGGAAGCCTACTTTGCCTTTAATGCTGATGCCCTCTTGCCTGTCCGTGCAGAGCTGCTCACTCATTGTTTCTCAGCCTCCGCCCACTAAGGCAGACCCACCGGAAGTTCCCCAGGCCTTTGCTCAAAAACCTGGGAAAGCCCGTGCACACTGGCAGGGCCCTGGAAGACCTCGATGCTTTCCTGCCTTGGGAACGCTGCTATTTGCATCTTCCCTGGAGCACCGATTATAACACATCTGCTCCATCTCGATTCCTCTAGTATCCCACAAAGAGCTAGTGCAAAGAAGCACGTGAGAAATGTGTCGAACTCCAATGCAAAGCTTGAGCAAAACTGTCAACACTAAGCACGCCCGTAAAAATCTCCACCCGCTATCCTCGGAGGAGTTAGATTTTTTCTGGGATTCAATGTATTTTCTATTTCAAGCACCAGCATGGGCAGAGCTCAGTTCAAGGCTCCCTCTCTTGTTTCTAGAGTTGTGCCAACGCTGTGGCACCTGAGCTAGCTCCAAAGCACTGGCGGGAGCAGTCCATGCCTTATCCCAGGAGTATCACTGGGCTGCCTCTCTCAGCCTGTGCTGTTTCACTGAGGGGCCGCACACGTGGCTGCTGGGTCAGCAGCCACTTCCACCCTTGGGGGCCCTTTCAGGTCTCTGTGCTGCTCGGTGCCCTTCCTGGAGGCACAGGGGGTCTTCCCGCTGTTCTTGGTCCTCTCTAGGCCCCAGAAAGGCCGCAGGAGGCTGCATCTCCCAAACCCATCTTGCAACCATCTCCTTTCTAGAGCTCACGCCCTTGCCTTATGGCTCTGCCCAGGACTTGGGCTTTGGAAACAAAAGGCTGCAGAGCAGAAAGCAGTCGCATCCCTGTCCAGAAGCAGTGGCCACAGAACAGGCACGTGGCTCCAAGGCAGAAGGGCCTTGACAGAGAGAAGACACGCCAAGATAGAAACGATTCATATTTCAAAAATAGCATCCGGGCCGGCGCCGCGGCTCACTAGGCTAATCCTCCACCTAGCGGCGCCGGCACACCGGGTTCTAGTCCCGGTCGGGGTGCCGGATTCTGTCCCGGTTGCCCCTCTTCCAGGCCAGCTCTCTGCTGTGGCCCGGGAGTGCAGTGGAGGATGGCCCAAGTGCTTGGGCCCTGCACCCCATGGGAGACCAGGAGAAGCACCTGGCTCCTGCCATCGGATCAGCGCGGTGCACCGGCCGCGGCGGCCATTGGAGGGTGAACCAACGGCAAAAGGAAGACTTTTCTCTCTGTCTCTCTCTCTCTCACTGTCCACTCTGCCTGTCAAAAAAAAAAAAAAAAATAGCATCCGGCCTGCCAAGCATTCTACACAAAGGCACAGGTCACTTTCAAAGCAAATGGCGAAAGTCGCCAAGTTCAAGTTACAAGGGGTGTTTTTCTGACATTCCCAGGCCCCCATCTCTCCTGGATACTTAGGCTTTAGGGAGGGTCCCAGGCCCCTCGCACTTGCTTCTTTTCTAAGGAAAACCCTCTCCTGGGAGGATTGTCACTGCGAAAACACCCCGTGCACCCCAAGTCCACTCCCAGCTCTGCCCACCTGTGCTTTCTCTCTTCCCACCTTGTCACCTCTCGCCGTCACCTCAACCACTGCACACCGTGACCTTGGAAGTCACTCCTGAGAAGGGCCCTTGGGGCTCAGAGACACTGTGATCCCAAACCAAGGCCTGAACCAGGGCCCTGGCCCGCAGCCTCCACTTCGGGGAACAGCCCACGGAGGAGAGTCATCCAGCACTCAACACTCCCACCCGGGAGTGCACCAGGGAGGGGGCTGCCTCTGCCATTCCCGAGGGGATTTCTTCACTTCCTGGCAGGCTCTGGGACACAGCCTGTTTGTTTAGGAGGGAGAGGAACGGCACTGATCACTCTGTTGGTGAGGGGAAAACAAAAATAATCTGTTGGCTGGCTTGCGTGTGTGTCCATCACAGCCCCGCGGGCTCCCTGCTTGTTGGGGCTGGAAGGGAGGTTCCAGAGAGTTCCACCGAGGCTGGCCACTAAAAAGGCACTCTAGGGCCACTGCAGCTGCCACCCGGCGCCTAGGAGAAGGGCCTATCCTCCGTCATGGCTCCCAGGGCTGGCAGAAGTGCCTCCGTCCTCCTCCCCGGAAGCTAAACCCTGGGTGCCCCACAGGGTAGCGGCTCAGTGAATCCCACTTGATCTCCCCGGCCAAGCACACAGTAGGTGCTCAATATATGTTTGTGAGAGACGGAACTCCGTCTCCTAGCTGCATACGTCATTATTTCTTCTCTCCCCGCCACCGTCTATCTTACCTTGTTCCTTAAACACAGGCACGCAGCTTACGCTCTGCACAATCCTATGTGGGAAGAACTGGTCCCATTTTACCGCGGGAAGGCTAAGCTGAAGGTTAATCCACACCGGTGGTGAAAGACCAGCGCTCTGGGGCCCGGCACTGGGGCCAAGCGGGATGAGCCTCCCCCGGCCTGCTCCACTTCCGGTCCCACTCCCCGCTAATGCGCCTGGGAAAGCAGCGAGGACGGCGCAGGTGCTGGGGCCCCTGCAGCCACGTGGGAGACTGGGATGAAGCTCGTGGCTTCCGCCTGGCCCAGCCCTGGCTGCTGTGGCCATTTGGGGAGTGAACCAGCCAATGAAAAAAATCTCTCCCTCTCTGCAACTCTCTCTGCCTTTCAAATGGATAAACAATAAAATTAAAAAAAAAAAAAAAGTCGGAAGCTCTGAAGGCTTAGGGTATGCACAGGGTTCCTCTGGTTTCTCCCCACAGCCACTGTCTCCTCACTCCTCCCCTGCTCTTCCTGTGTCTTTCCTGCCCTGGGCCTGCCATGCCTGCCCACACATTATACTTGGGGGGATTCAAGGAGTAAAACCAACACTATGGGGCAAGATGAGTGGCAGCACGGAGTGAGAATAAATGGCGTTCAGACCTCTGCCCAGAGCTCACCCCCCTCAAGGGGCCTTCCCTCATTTCTTTTGAAGCTTGTCTTTCTTTGAAATTGTTTATTTGTTCACTTACTTGAGAAGCAGACAAACAGAGCTGCCTTCCACCGGTCTGCTGAGCCGAGCCAAAGCCAGGAGCCCAGAATCCAGTCCAGGTCTCCCACGCGGGACCCAGCTCACACCTGCTGCCTCCCAGGGGGCGCATTAGCAGGAATCTGGACTCAGGGACTCAGATGCAGCCGCTCTGATATGGGATATAAGCATGCCAGCCAGCAGCTTAA
Source organism: Oryctolagus cuniculus (assembly GCF_051225735.1). Classification (NCBI taxonomy): domain Eukaryota; kingdom Metazoa; phylum Chordata; class Mammalia; order Lagomorpha; family Leporidae; genus Oryctolagus; species Oryctolagus cuniculus. Next base: position 110,602,126 of record NC_142877.1, on the reverse strand, counting down.
CCGCTGTGCCGAACACCCGCCCCAGAGCTCACCTTTTCAAATGTCAGCCGAGTATGTATTTTGTAATGTTCACAGTGGATCGGCATATTAACACGAGCATGGTTTCTTAGGTAGAGGTTTACAATGCTAATTACAAGTCCTGTGTTGAGATGCAGCCTCCCGTTTTTGGTAGGACCCTGGTCAGAAGTCTGGGGACACTGACGGCGGCCCCAGCCCCTTCACATCTCTGCGCCTCTGATTTCCCTTGGAGAAGATGGAGGAGATCTTTGCCAGGGAGTGCAGTGTGGGGATTTCCTGAGGACATGCTCTGGAAGTGGGGGTGCAGGCAGAGGAGGGCAGTCTGCACCCCTGAAAAATGTTCAATAATGAGGTTCCCCACCTCCTTGGAGGGCACCTGTTGGGTTTTCAGGATGGACAACTTCATAGAGATTTAATGCACCTGCCTTGGAATTCACCCACTTACAGGGCCCAGCTCAGTGGTCTTCAGTGTATCCGTAGGGCTGTGCAACCATCACGACCTTGGGTTTTAGGGTATTTTCCTCACCCAGTGAAGAAAGCCCATGGCAGTGAGCAGCCGTCTCCAGCTCTGCTCCCAGGATGCATGGTGCCACACTGCTGTGAACGTCACATGTGGGTTCTTGTGTGGGCACCAGATTTTCATTTCTCTAGGATAGACACCTGGGGATGGGGTTTCTGGGTCAAGGGCACTTGTTTAACCTGCAGATTCCTAGTGCTCCAGACCCTCTGAGTCAGACTTCGCCGGGATGACGGAGAACATGCATTTTAACATTTAGCTTCCCAGGGATTCCAAAGGGCATGGGCATTACAGAGGGGCTGGCCTGGGGGCGAGGCTCACTGTAATCGGGCCGCAGGTGTCGGGGGAGGCCAGCACTGCCTGACTGTCTACGATTGAACCCCGGTGTCAACATTCGTGCACAATGTATTCCGGGTTTTCTCTTAGCGATGCTGCTGTCTGTGAGGCTGCTGTGTGCTTGCCTCCCTGGTGCAGCTGAGACTGGGAGGAGAGCCCGGGCCCAGGCTCACCCCGCTATAGGCTGCAGGGCGACCCACAGCCCCTGACTTGAACGAAGCCCAGTGCCTGTTCATAAAATCCCTGGCGACTGTCTCCTACATCGAAGAGGAATCCCTGTGCTCTGACGAGTGTGAGCGCTTAGAAGGAGACTGTGAGGGCCTGAAGGCTGGGGTCCTACCTGCCCAGCCCTCCTCCTACCCCAGCACCCCAGCAGGGCCTCCCACTAATACCCCAAGGAGCACAAGTTTGCAAATCACTGGTCTACAGGCTCTAAGTCACCCCTCAAGAAGGTTTTCACCTGCTGAGATTAAACAAGTTTCGTTCATCCATCAGGTAGGCACTAAATCCGTGTCACCTCTGTGAACACGAGAACCCGTGTTTTCTATTCGGTGCCACTGCATGGAATAGGAGATGCTGCGGGTCGGGAATTCGTGTGGTCGCCTGTGCTCCTGTTGAGTTGGGTGGTAGCAAGTGTAGATCCTGGGGCAGGACTGCCCGCCCAGCTTTGCGGCCTCGGGCAAATTGCTTCACCTCCCTGTGCCTCCAGTTCCCTTGGCTAAGCTTGGTCTCTAACTGCTAGGATGGTGCTGAGGATTTAACCGGTTAGGGCAGCAGCTGGTAAACATTCAGGAAATGTTAGCAGGTTCCACTTCCATCGCATTCCTCCTAGAACCTCTGTCCCATCTGCAGTCTCTTGTGTGCCCTGGGCTAAGGCCATTCCGAAACCCAGTGTTGGCCAGGACTAGTTCCTCCTGGATTGATTTCCTGCTCTTCGCCCCTCCCCCACGGAGCACCTGCTGTCCTCCAGGTCCTACTCCCGGCTTCCCCAGCCACCAGGATGCCCCCTCCGCTCCTGAAGCCTGAGCACTTGGCATCCGCCTTGCTTAGGCGACACTTCGTGGAGGACAGCCTCACTTCATGGGGAATCTGGGCCCTGCTGGGGTGGTGGAAAATGGCCTCGCCCTGGTTTCACAAACTCTAAGTACAGACTGGGGGCCCTGCCACGCCCTGTGTGCCTTGGGACAAGTCACTGCTCCTCGGAGCCTGTTTGTTCAGCCAAACCCCGGGGTCATAACATCACAGCAGCTGATGGAGCCAGTGGGTGTTTCGGATCAGAAAACAAACAGGAAGCGCTCCGTAAAAACAACGCTGTCAGGCCGGTTCATTTCCAAGCAGCCCTGTGGAGCAAGATGCTGCGATCGCTCCCATTGTACAGATGAGAAAACTGAGGCCCCACAGGGAGAAGTCATTTGCCGAATGAAAGCTGTCCACTGCGATGTGGATGAGCTGGGTGGATACCCATGGGTTGTGACCTCAGAGTCTACCCTTCTGTCCACTCTGTAAAATGGTCCACGGCTGGCCAAATGACAGGCTGTGTGTTATTATCCGGTATCTACCCAGCGAGCTCATGGAAGCAGGTGCCAAAGCCACCCATGGGCATCACATAAATAGAAAAGGAGATTAAGAAACACAGCCAAGCAGCAGAGCCCCTGGATCTTTGGGGTGTAGCTCCAGCAGTAATGTAATCGAGCCCTGAGCCACACTGGGAAATAAATCAGCAGGGGAACTCTGGGGAGCGGCTGGGTACCCCGCGGGCTTCTGCTCCTGCCCCGAGCTTCCTGCCCCCTCCCTGAGCCCAGAGCTTCGGAGGCATCAACACACAGGGCGGGAAGGCACGTTGGAGGTCAGCAGCCTGGCCCTGTGGGTTCTCACACGAAAAGGCAAGGGATCTAAAGGGAAGGGGTCTTGGCCGAGGCTGCCCTGGTACTTCCGGGTTAACTGAGGACTTCTCAGACCCTGGACCAGGTCTGGGTTGTGAGCAAAGACCCTGAAAGAAGAAGTCATGTGCCCAAGGTCACGCACAAGAAACGCCAGGCCTGGGGCTCCAAATGCCCAGACCAGAGCTCCAGCTGCCACAGCACAGGGCCCCGCAGGGAGCAGAGCTTTCGCCCAGGCTGCCACTCCAAGTGTCTTTTCCCAGTGTCAAGCTGCTGCCTGCAGACGGCCCCTCCCCCCGCCACTTTGAGCTGGGGCACCCAGACCTCTGCACTGAACCTGCTGATAAGGAAGCAAGCATCACGTACCTCTAGCGCCCCCTCACTGTGCAGCAGGGCCACTGGTCCAAGAACTGCCACCACACCTTTATCTGTGCAGGGCAGCCCCTCCTGTCTGCCAGCCCACAGCGTCTCTCCGGCGCCTGGGAAAGCAACAGAAGGGACAAAGCGAGGCTGCTGGCCCTGCGCTATCTGACTTGTTTTCATGGGAAGTAAATCAAAGAGCCAAAAGCAAATTCCTCACCTCATAGACTGTTCATTCCCTGCCTTTGGTGACAGAAAACGCGCTCTGGCTTGAGCAGAGAGCAGGCTTTGGCATGGACGCACTGGAGTCTGGTTACCCTGGGCTCAAATACCACATCACCACTTGTTGCTGTGTGACTCCGGGCAGGTCACATGCCTTCTCTGGGCCTGAGTGTCTTCATCTATAAAACAGAATTCTAGATAGTACTCCCCTCATATCGTGGCAGGGAGATTCCGTGAGATAATGACCGTAAAGCACTTGGACATCTGGCGTATGGTAGCTGCTGAATAAAACGTGTAACCTAACCACTGAAGACCCTAGGGAAGTCCAGCACCTCTGAAGTCTCCGTGTTTGAAAGTGCACAGTTGCACCAGGTGGGTTCCTAAGGATTTTCCTGCTTTAGGTTCCAAGATTTTTTTTTAAAGATTTATTTATTTATTTATTTATTTAAAGGCAGAGTTACAGAGAGGCAGAAAGAGGGAGAGAGAGAGAGAGAGAGAGAGGCCTTCCATCTGCTAGTTCACTCCCCAGTTGGCCACAACGGCCAAGCTGCACCGATCCGAAGCCAGGAGCCAGGAGCTTCCTCCAGGCCTCCCACGCGGGTGCAGGGGCCCAAGGACCTGGACCATCTTCTACTGCTTTCCCAGGCCATAGCAGAGAGCTGGATCGGAAGTAGAGCAGCCGGGACTCAAACCAGCGCCCAGATGGGATGCCGGTGCCGCAGGTGGTAGCTTTACCCCCTAAGCCACAGCGTGAATTTATTTGGCTCCAGGTGAATGTTGAATCTCTTCCCTTTGTGCCTGAAGGGACGTAAAGATCTCTAGACTTAAGCCCAGAGCAGAGCTGTGACCGAAGGTGAGCTCAGATAACCTCAGAGCCCAGAGACAAGAGGATTTCAAAACAGGTGTTAAATAAAGACAGCTCACACCCTCCCTGGCCTCTGGTGGCACTCTAAAACACCCCTCCCGCTGGGGTTGGCACGAGGGCAGGATCCACATTGCTGTTAGGGTCAGCCTTGACGGGCTCTGCATGGTGTGGCAGGCAGAGTGCGCTTTCAGGCCTAGCACACCTTTTTTGGCTTCTTCGGAAGAGGGAGGGTCAGGCTGGAGGACTGGGAAGGGGCCAAGGCCAAGGGGATTCATCTGGACCGCAGGCCAGAGAGGGAGGCCGAGTGGGAACTTCCTGCATTGATGGGCACGCACCTTGTCTTCATGGCGTGACGGTCACACGGATGGAGCTGGGAAATCCTTGGTCCAGGTTCAGAAATGTGAATCTTTAGCCACATTCATTTTACTGCATGCAGTCTACCTGTCAAATTAGGGAAGAAAAAGTGTGTCCCAGCTAACTCCAGGAAGAGCCAGGTTAGGAGAGGCAGGTTCAGCCAGGTGCGGCGAGAGAGCGGCCTTTATTGATCTTGTTCTTTGGTTTGGTTTTTGCTGGAAGCTCTTCATCGGTTTTCTTCTGGATTCTAGAACCAGGCAACCCTTCACGCCATAGAACAGAATATGTGTCTCCCCTACCCAAACCCCACCCCCGACCTCGTCTCTAGGCAAAATGTTGGCATTTTGTTCCACTTGGGTTTATTTGTATTGATTTTCACTTTCGTGTATATCACATGAAAAGATTGGTTTTGATGAGTGGGGGGGGCAGCCTCTTAAATTTGCATTTTATTGTTTATTGCTTCTCATTTGCATGCTCACTTAGTTCTCAGGCAAGCACCTTACCTCCTTACCCTTGCCCCAGCCCTCCACCGGGTCCTGACCCGAACCCCCTAAGGTAGCCTCTCCTAGTCAGTGGTGCCTTGGCAACTCAGGGAGCCTTGGGGAGGATGAAGCCAGGCCACGATGAGACTGGACAGGCTGGAAGATACGTGCAGGGAGCAGCCTTGGTGAAATGCATATATCTTTGAGTTTATAAAGTGTTTACAAACTCATGGATGACAGAAAAGATGGTGGGAGAAGCAGGAGCTGTTTGGGCCAGGGAGGCACAGTCACACCCTGCCACGCCCCCTGCAACATGGCGCCGCATCCCCCAGAAGCCAGAGCCGGCCCAGGACTGGTGGGGCCAGTCTGCCCCTGCGAGCCACTTGGGTCTTTCTGCTCATGCACTCCACACGAACGTGGCAGTGCAGGTTTGGGGACAGTCCCATGACCAGGACAGCAGGCGGGTCCTGAAGGACCTGGCGCTGCAGAGTTGGCAAAGACTTCTCTCTGTGAGCCCCCGGTTGGCGACTGGACCTCTCTGCCGGCCACTCCAGCTCCTAGAGGGGACGTTCTTGGGCTTCATCCATTTCACAGGGTCCTGGTGGATTCACGCTAATTCCTCGAGGATCAGAAGCTTCCGTGTCTACCTCCGGGGTGGGCCATTCTCGTCACTGACCCACATCCCACCCTCCAATCCCACGGAACTCTGGGGAGTGCGCCCCACAGGGACGAAGCTCCCAGCTTCATCTCCCTCGTCCAGGCTTCAAGCCCTCCCTCAGCCTTCCTAGATGGCTGGAAGAGTTCTAGTTTCTCCCTCTGATGGGCAGAGAAACTCCATCAGAGGCCCTTCCTAGAGAACCCAGCAGCCGAGCTGGGAGGCCAGAGCCTCTTCCTCCTGGGACAGGACCCCGGTTGATAATTACAATCGGGAACGGGCAAGCACGCCCAGGAAGCATTTCCAGCTCTGGCCCTGGCTCCTGGAGGAAGAACCACAGATCTCCTGGCTCGAAACTAAGCCTGTGGGGCCGGCATTGTGGCATAGCAGGTAAAACTGCCCCCCGCAGGCCAGATGGGCGCCGGTTCGAGTCCCTGCTGCTCCACTTCCAATCTGGCTCCCTGCTAACGCCCCTGGAAAAGCAGCAGAAGATGGCCCAAGGGCTTGGCTCTTAGTGGGAGACCTGGAGGAAGCTCCTGGCTCCTGGCTCCAATCCTGCTCCTGGGGCCTGGGCCCCCTCCCTACCTTCAGTGTCCTTCATCATACTCGGTTGATTTTGTGAAAGAAGAATTCAAATCTCTAAATTAAACAAAGACTCTTCATAGAAACTTCTAGAAACATGAGAACCATGAGGGCGGGAAGGCAGAAGGACTCCCGGGGCCCTTGGGAAAATGCCCCTCTGAGCTTCCTCCAGAAGGCACGGGCGTGTGCATGCACCTGTGAGCTCACTCTGTAAACCCTCCCGCGAGTGGACATCTCAGAGGGTCGGAGCGTGCCTCCGCGTGTCTCTGTGCCTGGTGTCTCGAAGGGGGGCCACATGTCTGAGTTTCTCGTTGCAGGGGGCGCTCCTCGTGTCTTAGACGTGTGTGCACACCCCATCTGCGTGCACAGATGGCCCTCTGTTGTTAGGTTTGGGAGTTGGCTCTCTCTGGACAGAAGCCTCAGCTTTGAGGCATGTCCTGCCCGTGGGTGTGGGTGTCCAGGGTGTGAGTGTGTGCACGTGTGCAGGGCAGGGGTGCACGGGGCGCACGACAGCCGCCGGCAATGCTCTCTCGCTGTCTGTGCTAGGCAAGTCATCTGTTTTCCTGGTTTTGTCTTTCTCCTCCCCGTAGGCTCTGTACCCTCTTTGAAAACAAAAGGAGCTTAAAAAACACGGCCCTTCCTGTGTTCCCAAATGTTCAGAATGCTGCCGTCCACTTGAGTGGTGCCAGCTCGGGTGCCCAGCCCTGCCGCTGCTGCAGGAAGCCACGGCCCTGCTGGCTGCCACACCCACTTACATAATGAGCTGGGGGGGAGGGGCAGGAAGGAGGACCTGCACAGCTCCCTGCTGTACCCCAACTCCCAGCTGGAACTCTGAGCCCCTACTGGGCAGGGTGGGGGTAGGGCATAAGCCTATCATCTGAGGGCTTCCTGCAAAGTTGGTGGGGGAGCCCGCTCTGTCTGAATCCGTTTTCTGTGGCTGGAACAGAATACCTGGGACTGGGCTGATTTATAAAAGAAAGAGGCTTATTATGGCTCCTGCTTATGGAGGCTGTGAGGTTGTGGATCATGGCACTTGCATCTTCTTGGCTTCCGGTGAGGGCTCTGTGCTGCTTCAAGTCATGCCATGAAGCACAAGGGCAAGTGTGCAGGTGCACAGGGACAGCGCTGACCAAGACCCAAGAGGAAGGCATTCCTTTCATCCTCCTCGGTCCGCCTCCCAAGACCACCACCACGGCTGTCAAATTTCAGTGTGAGTTCCGGAGGGGACAGACCGTGTTGAAACCCCTTCACGTGGGAATTATTACCAACCGAGCAGGCATCTGGGGACCTCACTTGCCATCTCACCAAGTCAGTTAGGCAGAAATCAGCATCATCGCCGGTGCAGCGTGCATTGCCTGAGTACTCTCCCTGTGTTAGACGCTGTTAGACGCTGTGTTAGACACTTCACCCAGGGCCTCTCAGGATCCTGTTCTGTAACATGGGGGGCTTAGAGTAGGTACCCCCAAACCTCCTCCACTTCCGAAATCCGATGATTCCCACATGGAAGGTGCATGCGTCCCTGCTCCCACACTTGCCCCTTCTCCACCATTCTCCAGTTGTGCCAAGGTAGGAGTATCAGCCCCTGGCTCCCAGCTCTGCTCTTCTCCCTCCCCTCTTTCCCCCTGCTGGGGAACCTTCCCCCAGGGGTAAATTACCGTCTGGCTCCTCCCCTTATCTACATTTGAATAGGTTCCCTGCATTAGACTAGTCCTGGCTCCTACCAGGATAATCAAAGCCCTCCCAGAAGTGGCTCCAGCCCACCTGGGCTCATCCCCCATCTGCCTCTGTGCCCACCAACTGGCTTTGCTACAGGACAAAGCCTAGGCACACACCCCTTTCTCCTGTCCCTCCTCCTACTGCCTGGTGCAGCCTTTCTTCTCTCAACCCTCAACCCGCTCCATCCCGTGAGGTCATGGTCAGCCTTCAAGGCTCCCTCACTGGTCCATTCTCATTCCTCCCATCCCTGCCCCAGTAGATATGAGCACTATCATTTATCACATCTTTCATAGGATGCAAAATATCCCTGGCCTTGACTTTGAGTCAGCTGTATGATTGTCTCTTCCCCACAAGACTTAAATCCTTAGAACTAAAAGTCAGAAGATGTGTCTTTCTCAAGCTTGAATCATCAGGCAGCCCACCAAGGTGCCCAGTGGACCTCGGCACAGTGGAGTGGTCTGGGTGTGGCACTTGACCATGGGGTGTCAGGTGCTGGCTAGGCTGGGTGACAGAATGGTACAGCTGGTGGAGGAGATGAGTACAGGGGAATGTATGGGGCCCCAGAATCACAGCCAGATGGCCAACCAGCGGCTGTTGGTCTTGGGGATAATTGCTTTGTGTGATTTTCCTTCATTATCCTGTGATCAGCCTTATCCCAAAGCACTGAGAGAGAGACAACTGGTGCCAAAGTGGACTCTTCATTACATCTAGAGCATAACTTTTTCTTTTTTTTTAAGTTTACTTATTTATTTGAAAGTCAGAGTTACACAGAGAGAGAAGGAGAGGCAGGGAGAGAGAGAGAGAGAGAGAGAGAGAGAGAGAGAGAGAGAGGTCTTCCATTCACTGGTTCACTCCCCAGTTGGCTGCAATGGCCGGAGCTGTGCCGATCCGAAGCCAGGAGCCAGGAGTTTCTTCCGGGTCTCCCATGTGGGTGCAGGGGCCCAAGCACTTGGGTCATCTTCTACTACCTTCCCAGGCCATAGCAGAGAGCTGGATGGGAAATGGAGCAGCTGGGACTTGAACCAGTGCCCATATGGGATGCTAGCACTGCAGGCAGCGGCTTTACCTACTATGTCACAGCACAGGCCCCTAGAGCATAACTTTTTAAAAAAACAAAAAGCAAGGTGGAGTCACAAGTCAGGAAAACTCTGAGCCAAGCACAGTCAAGGAGGCTAGCTAGTGACCAAAGCAAGCCAGGAAAAAGGAGGTGGGTGGTAACAAATGAGGGTGTATGTCCCAACCATGAGGCTCTGGGGGTGTGGGACACAAGGGTAGCTGGGTCAAACCATCATTAAAGAAAAGCCCAGGAAAGGTTTTTGGAGTCATGGTTAAACACCATCTGCTGGCCATATCAAAGTGCTTGGGTCAAGCACTGACCCCGCTTCTGATTCCAGCTTCCTGCTCAGGCTGATCCTGGGAGGCAGCAGGTGATAGCTCAGGTGCTTGGGCCTCTGTGCCTTTGCGGGAGACCTGGATTGGGTTACCGGCTCCCTGCTGTGGCCTCACCCAGACCTGACTGGTACAGGCATTTGGGGAGTGGACCAGCAGATGAAAGATCTCACTCTGTCTCTGTCTCTCTGCCTGGCAAATGAGTGAAAATGGATAAATATTTTCAATTTTTTGAAAAAAAGAAAAGCCCCATAACAACACTGGGTCTACAGAGCAGAGACCCCCGCCTGGGTGTGTGCTGGATTATCGGGTATGTGCTTGTCATCGACTCCCTGCTGAGGCCAGTACTAAAATGCACTCAACCTGGAGCCAACGTTGGCATCTCTAGGACTTGAGAAAGTGATTTCTGCTTTCTGAGCAGTGAATGGGCCACACTAGGACATCCTGGCAAAGGAAGTAGATTTCAATTTTGCAAGGCCTGGGTTCCCCAGGAGCAGGAGGGAATTTTTTTTTTTTTTTTTTTTTTTTTTTGGACAGGCAGAGTGGACAGTGAGAGAAGGAGCAGGAGGGAATTCTATCGGCAGAGCCTAGACCTGGGAGTCTATGAAGCTAGCCTTCCCCATCTCCCATGGCTGTGCCTTCCAGCAGGTGCCCAGCCACCAAGAGCCCTCATCCTGGAGTAATAGCCAAACTCTTTATCTGCAGGTCCAGCACAGGCACCAACAATCTGAGGGCTACCAGACAGCTCCCTGAAGGCATTGGGCAGTAGGAATTGTGGGAAGTCAGCTCAGGGGAAAGAGCAAGGCAGTGGGGATGACAGGAAGGCACCCCAGAAAGTTCTTACCAACAGAAGCCGGAACATTTCAATAGTCAAGGCAGTTATTACAGCCAGGAAGGTAGATCTCCACCAAATACCAGCTCAGCCCGCATCAGGACGCCACCTTCCTGTGTACTGCTAGGCAGACCCAGATGTAGTCAACTGATCTGGAAGCAAGCCCCTTCCCAGCCTCTGGGGATCTCTCCCACAAGCCTGCTCCACTCCAGGGCTCCCACCCCAGGCCTCCCTGGGCATTGGCAAAGAGCAGGCATCGCTCCAAACCCTGACTTCATGCTGACCATCAAATCCCCAAGCCAGGGAGGGAGCAATGATGTCATTGTCCCTGTGTTTCATAAAAGCAATCACCAGACTCAAAGAGGATCAACTTTCAAGGCACAAAGCCAAACAGTTGATCTTGGCCTGGGTCTCCGAGGATTGCCTCATAGACGGAAAGGGCTGGCATGCTTGTGTGCATCATCTGTCAGGAGCTGGGAGGCAGGAAACCCTCGGAGATGTCGAGATGGAGAATGTCGAGTCTGAAACAAATGCGGGGCCATGTCATCGCTTCCCGGCAGAACTCTCTCTGGGAGTCAGACAGGGCTGTGCCACCCCACCCTGGACCAGAGTCCCCACCTGTTTTTATGAAGATGTCACCAGACTTCTCAGTTGGAGTAAGTTCCATGAACGCAGGACCTTGCGCATTGCCAATCCGGTGTGGAGTTAGTAAATCGATCCCTGTTGGCTGGATGAGTGGCAAGGAGGAAGGAGCTGAGAAGTGCTGGGAAGCAGTGTGCCTGGATCCTGGAATCCATGTCTGCTCTGGCTGGCTGGACCTGCTGGTGACCAGGCTGGGCGGGCAGGCTGAGGGGAGGGAGGACTGCCAGTGATGGGTGGAGGTGCACCTTTCTGCATTTCAAAGATCTCCTTGGATAATCCGCTCCCTGTAGTTCATACCCTCACCTTCATACCTCTTCCACTGGAGTGTTCAGCCCAACTCTTTTTTTTTTTTAAGATTTGTTTTATTCACTTGAAAGATTTATATATAGAGAGAGGTCCTCCATCTGCTGGTTCACTCCCCAGATGGCCTCAATGGCTGGAGCTGGGCCGATCCGAAGCCAGAAGCCAGAAGCTTCTTCCGAGTCTCCCACGTGGGTGCAGGGGCCCAAGCACTTGGGCTATCCTCTGCTGCTTTCCCAGGCACCTTAGCAGGGAGCTGGATCAGAAGTGGAGCAGCTGGGACACGAGGACGGGTGCCCATAAGGGATGCTGGTGCTGAAGGCAGAGACTTTACCTGCCACATCACAACGCCTACCCCAGCGCAACTCTTCACAGCTGTGTGGTCAACCTATGGTGGCAAACACTGTTGAAAAGGCCCCACTTGGGGAAATGGAGAAGAACCATCCCTAAACTACGTTGCTGTGTCTTAGCTCTGTCATGCCTGTGACCCTGAACAGGCCACGTCCCCTTTCTGGGCCTCAGTTTCCCTTTCTACATAGCACACAAAATAAGCTGGAAATATCCAATGTTCTTAACTTTAGTAGAATTGTCTCAGCAATCTTTTAAAAATAAACAGAAGCAGCCATGGAGCCTCTCCCTGCAAAAATGTTCTCCCTTGCCAGAGTAGAGGAACATGTCTGTATCCAATTTTTGGAGATCCATGGTCCCTGATAGCCCAGCAAGGGAGCCAGGGTCAGAGCCTTGGGGGCTTGCTAATGGGTGAGCCCCTCCCTGCTCTTTCTGGAAAGTACCCAGAGTGCGGCTGTGAAACAACACAGCCCAGCTGCCCATCGCTGAAGCCGTCCCCGGCCAGCTCCCCCCTCGCCGCCTCGCTGGAATGAAGTGGCCCTGGGCTCCACTTGTGACTCCAAACACAGTGCCTAGCTTCCCCCCTCCCAGGCTGCACAGCAGAAAGAGTAGGCCTCGCAGAAACAAGACAGGGAACACAAAGCAAGTGCAGGCAGCTCGACCCGGAAGGAATTTCCTTCTCCTCCGCCTCCCCTTCCAATCTGGTCTTCCAACAGTTGGACAGAGGCAGGGGTGGGGCTTCGAAATAATGGCTGAGAGATGTTAAGGACTGAGGCTCAGAGAAGGAGGAGGAGAGAGGCCAAGGACCCTGATGAATGTGGGCGGGGCCTCCACACACTTTTCTAGCCTGTTGGGTTTTCAAAGCTGTTTACAAAGCTGGACCAACGCAGGCCAGCTGTGCAGACTGCAGGTCAACGGGGTCTTCTGTGGGGTTCAGATCCACCTCCAACCCTGTGCTCACACCCCTTTCTGCAGGGGAGGCAACCAGGTGTGCAATCAGGCAGGTGAGTCTAGGACTTATCCCCACCAAGACTCCCCTCAGCCTCAGGACTTTGCTGCTGCCTCGTTGGGTAGACTTGCATGAGTTGCTCGATTTCTCGGGGCCTCAGTTTTCCTTTCTACAGAATGGCTATAAGAAACTAGAAAATCCTAAATTGCACAGGGAATGGGTGTGTGTTGCAGCAGAGAAGGGGGTCCCGAGATGCCGACTCTGGGCCCAAAGGGAAACATGGCCAAGGGTCACTCCAGCTGTTTCCTGGCCTGGGCTCAGGCAATTCTGTTCAGACACAACGGAGGGATTCAGTGACCCCCAGAGATCTCCAGGACCCCCACTCTTCTTCCTGACACCATACCAGGGTCTCTCCCTTGAATCTTGTCCTGCCCTAAGGGATGGGCATGGGGAGGGACTCACAGATGAACCAGGATAGCAGAGCTCCTGTGTGGCATAGAGGAAGCTGAGGCCACGTGCGGGGGCCCCACGTCTGGGTGACAACATCCTTCGATCTCCACCTCTGCCTTCACAGCCATTGTTAATGAGACACAAGCAGCAGAAGCCATTGCCTCCACTATGTAAAGAAACTGAATGCAAGTTACAGAACTAAGCTGCGAAACCCAGCCTTGAACTCAGGGCTCAGCAACGTCCTAGGGGCTCAGAGCTAGAAGCCCTTAAATGAATCTTTTTCACTTCCCAAATGAATCAAGTCCAGAGGTAAAGCAATTCAGCCAGCAGCGCATGCTTAGGTAGACCAGTACTCTCAAACTTCAACACGGGCACATAGATGTGCACACACACACACACACACACACACACACCCCACCAGGGCATTCCATTAAAATGCTGATTATGAGCAGGTGTTCTAGGGTGGAGCCTAGGATTTTGCATTTTTTTAAGATTTATTTATTTGGAAGTCAGAGTTAGAGAGAGAGATACAGAGAGAGTTGGGGGGGAGAGAGAGAGAGAGAGAGAGAGAGCGAGCGCGCTTCCATCCGCTGGTTCACTCCCCAAATGGTGGCAACAGCCAAGGCTGTACCAGACTGAAGCCAGGAACCCGGGCCATTTCCCACTGCTTTTCCCAGGCACACTAGCAGGGAGCTGGATCGGAAGTGGAGCAGCCAGAACCCTAACCAGAACCCGTACGAGATGCTGGCATTGCAGGCAGTAGCTTAACCCATTAGGTCCCAAGATTTTGCATTTCTAGCCAGGGCCCAGTGATGCTGCTGCTGGTGGTCCTGCAACCAAACTTTGAACACCAAGACTTTGGACCTCAGGGATTCTACAGAGAGGACCAGGAGGGAGGAGGTCGTAGGTGCACAAAACTGCATTTGAGCCCTTCTCTTCTTGTGTAGTCCTTTACCTTGCACCCATTTTTCAGATAGGTAAACTGAGGCTCAGAGAGAGAGAGAAGCCAAATTGGACCCAGTCCTTGAGGTTGCACAGAGTGGGGGACCCAGCGTTCTCCGTCACTAGGCACTTCCTGCCTAGGTGAGCTCAGGGCATCGTGGCCCTGAACCTGAGCCTACAGCACCTTCAGGCAGGGCTTCCTTTCCTGCTGGGACCTCGGGCTGTGGGTCTCCTTTTCGCTTGCTGGGGACTGAGCTGCTGCTGCTGGCGCAGGGGTCCCTGCATCCCAGAGGCTGAGACTGTCCTGTCTGCTGGGAGATTTAAGAGCTTGGCAGCCTCTCTCGTTCTATTATGCGGCCCCTGAACATTCCGTCCGAAGGCCTCTTGGCACGACACGCATCTTCAGAATGAAAGGGGGAAAAAGCGAACGCTGCCCTCGCTCATTTGCCTAATTGAAAAGCATCTAGGGGCTTTTTTTAGAAGGAGGGAGAAACACCCCATCCATCTGAGACGGAGGAAGCACCTCGTCCAGGAGCCAAGAGAAAAATGGAGACGTAAGTTTCGAGTGCTGACATGTTAATGGACAAACCTTGTGCCTGGGTTGTTTCTCCCAGCCCCTTTCAGCCTGGAAACCAAGGGCTTTTTGGAAGCGCGTGGGCTGGGAGGAAATTGCTTTTTCCTAAAGGGAGACCCAAGCTCGGCTAGTTTCGCAGCGGCTCGGTTCAGCCCACAGACGTTTACCAAGGGGCCACTCTGTTACTCAGAATGACGCTCTGTGGTGGATGTATTCATTCGATCACCAGAGATTCTGCGATTAGGGCAAGTCCCGTGCCATACGTTCATCCATTCGTTCAAGAGGTAGCCACCACCAGGCTCCGAGCCCGGCTCTGAGGCTGGGAGGGGGTGGAGAGAGGAATGGGCTGGCTACACCTTGTCTGCTCACAGCCGCAGCCAGGAAGTCATTGCTTCCCGTGCTAAGTACCACAGTCAAGTGTGACGCTGGAGAGATCTGATGCTCGGGTCCACGCTCACTGCCTTGGCTGGGGTCCTCCCCATGCCGCAAGAGCAGGAGGCAGGCAGCCCACTCATGTCCACAACAGATCTGCTCCCTGCGGGCCTTGGGCTGGGGGCTCTACCTGCCCCCCACCCCAAACCTCTCCAATCCCTTCCAATCCCAGGCACCTGCCAAAAGCGCTTCCGAAGAAGTGAGCGGTGCCATTCCCTGAGTGAAAACACTTCCCAGGCTGCCTCCCACAGGCAGGATGAAGTCCAGCCTCTCAGAACCGCATGCAAGGCTGGTCACAGGGCGGCTCCTATCTCCTGTTCAACACTGCACGCCTCCCCCCCATCATCCATCCCTTCTCTCTCACCGTGGGGAACAGCCCGAGGCTCCCAGGAGTGCTCAGACCGAGGGGTCCCTCTCTTAATTAAACAAAAAGGCTTCTTAGGGCAGTGCCCAGGCCTGCGCCCAAGCGGAGAACAGCAAGAGTGGCCTCCGGGTGCCCACACTCCTGATCTATTAGCCACGCAGCCCATGCTGGCCTCACGCCCACTCCCACCCATGCTGTGGTATCATAAACCTGCCGTGTCTTTGCATTGGACAGTGTTCCATATACATTTCTGAAAGGTGATGAGAGACTTCCCTTTTTGTAAACTCCAGAATTTTGGGGGGAAAATGCTAAAACAGAGCAACTAAGTCTGTGCCATGATTTTTCTTGATTTTTTTAAAGATTTATTTATTTATTTGAAAGGCAGAGTTACCGAGAGGCAGAGGCAGAGAGTCTTCCATCCACTGGTTCACTCCCCAGATGGCCACAACAGCCAAGCTG